>NC_047089.1:212286209-212597459 GCF_902459505.1 Geotrypetes seraphini | reverse complement strand
ACCAGTAGAGGTTAATCTTTACGAATGGGTATATATCCAATCATGACCAGCAGGTGGAGACTGAAAACAAAACTGTGGGACAGTATATAATATACTCCCTTCTCTATTTACATCAGTCTGCCGAATAGCCAAGCAGAACTAAGAACTGGAAAACAATACTCTGAACAGGAGTAACAAATAACATACCCAAATGCTGTTGGAAAATGCAGAGGAGAAATACCAGAAGGAAAATGTCCCCCAGCTCGCCAGCTAAGCCAGCCGAGCCACAGCCGCTGTTCTTTAATTCTCCCCGGCCCTAGAAAAATACTAGAACCCGCAGCAAAAAACAAAAACTGCCCGCGAAACAGCCCCAACAACAACAACAACAACAGACAGGGTGGGGACCTCTACTGGTCTGGAGAAGCTAAAAGAAAGTAAATTAGCAGGTAAGAACCTAATTTCTCCTTCTTTAGCACTCTCTAGACCAGTAGAGGTTAATCTTTACGAATGGGACGTATCAAAGCAGTCCCTCACACGGGCGGGACCCCCGAAGGGCCGACACCAGAACACACACACCGAACACTGCGTCCTGACGCGCCAGAACATCTACCCGAAAGAGTCTGACAAAGGAATACAAGGAAGACCAAACCGCAGCCTTACAAATGTCCACTGGAAGCACGAGCGACGACTCAGCCCAAGAAGCCGCCTGACCCCGAGTAGAATGAGCTTTGAGAAACTCCGGAACGGGCTGCTGCCCCAGAAGAGAAGCGGAAGCAATAGTCTCCTTGATCTAGCATGCAATAGTAGCCCTAGAAGCGCCAGCCCCCCTAAGAGGACCAGTCAGAAGGACAAAGAGATGATTTTATTTCCTGATCTCCTGGGTCCGTTGCACATAAGCGCGAAGGACCCGACCAACATCCAACTTGCTCAGCTGTCTTTGCTCAGAAGAGCCCTCCCAACTACCCAAGACCGGGAGGACCACAGATTGATTGACATGAAAAGGAAAAACTACTTTCGGCAGAAAAGGAAGGAACAGGCCTCAAGACAACCTGCTCCCTAGAAAACTCCAAGAAGGGAGCCCTACAAGAGAAAACCTGTAGCTCAGAAACACGCCTAGCGGAAGAAATGTCCACCAAAAAGACCGTCTTCAAAGTAAGGTCCTTCAAAGAGCAGCCCCCCAACGGTTCGAAGGGCGGGTGCATCAGAATAGAGAGAACCAGACTGAGATTCCAAGAGGGAATAGAGGACCGCACGGGAGGCCTGAGCACCTTGGCCGCCCGCAAAAAGCGAATCAGATCAGGAATGGCTGTCAAACGCTGACCCGTCACAAACCCCCGAAAGGCTGACAAGGCCACAAGCTGAACCCGGAGAGAAGCCGAAGCCAGGCCTCTATCCAGGCCATCTTGCAAGAACTCTAGGATGTTAGGCACAGAAACGCGAAGAGAGACCACTCCCCGCACCTGGCACCACCCCTCAAAGAAGTGCCAAATCCACACAGAAGCCTGAGAGGTAGAAAGCCTCCAGGACCCCAAGAGTGTAGAAATCACCCTATCTGAATACCCCTTCTTACCAAGGCGTCCCCTTCAAAAGCCAAGCCGTAAGACAGAAGGGAGACGGGTCGAACATGGGAATGGGACCCTGCGTCAGAAGGTCGTCCAAGGGAGGCAGAGGAAGAGGATCCACCACCAGAGTGTCACCAGATCTGCGTATCACGGATGCCAAGGCCAAACTGGAGCCACCAGAACCACCAGACCCATATGGCGAACAATGCGGAGAAGAACTCTGCCCACTAATGGCCACGGAGGGAATATGCACAACAGCCCCTCTGTTGGCCATGGTTGAACCAGAGCATCCAGACCCTCGGCCAGTCCATCCCTGCGACGACTGAAGAAGCGGAACACCTCGGCATCGCCACTCGTGGCCGTCAGGTCCATCAGGGACTGACCCCAAGCCTGCATTATCAACTGAAAAGCCACAGGGCTGAGATACCACTCTCTGTGATCTAAGATGTGACTGAGGAAGTTCGCCTGAACATTCTCCACCCCGGCCATGTGAGAGGCCGAGAGGTCCAGAAGGCGTGACTCCGCCCCAAAGCATGAGCCGAGCCGCCTCCTCCGCCACCTGAGCTCTCTTGGTGCCTCAGCGATTGATATAAGCCACCGCTGTGGCATTGTCAGACCGGACTCTGACCGACTTGCCCATCAAGAGGGAGCGGAAGGCTAACAGCGCCAGAGGGACGGCTCTGGTCTCCAACATGTTGATCGACCAGGACGCCTCCTCCATGGACCAGGTGCCCTGAGCTGAGTGACCTAGACACTGAGCCCCCCCCCAACCGAGGAGACTGGCATCCGTGAGAAGCACCGTCCACTGCGATAGATCCAGACTCATCCTCTGGACCAGATGAGAGGTCTGGAGCCACCAAAGCAGACTGCAGCGCGCCAAGCCTCACAGAGGGACAGGGACCTCCAAACTGAGCCTCTGGGGTGACCAACTATGGAGCAGAGCATACTGAAGAGACACATGTGGGCCCGCGCCCACCTCACAACATCCAGGAACGCTGCCATCGACCCCAAGACTTGGAGGAAATCCTGCGCCCGAGGACACCGGGACGCTAAAAGAAGGCGAATCTGAGATTGCAATTTGCTCACCCGGGCCTCTGGAAGGAAGACCTTCCCCAAGGAGGTGTCGAACAGAACCCCAAGGTACTCCAGATGCTGAGCGGGGACCAACCGACTCTTGGAAAGGTTGACCACCCAGCCCAGTGACCGGAGAAACTCAACCACCCGAGCCGTAACTCGGGCGCTCTCCTGCAACGACTTCGCCCGAAACAACCAGTCATCCCAGAAGGGGTGCACCAGAATGCCCTCTGACTGCAATGCCGCCGTGACGACCACCATCAACTTGGCAAACGTCCGGGGAGTCGTGGCCAGGCCCAAGGGAAGCACACAGAACGGATAGTGCAGACCCAATATCGCAAAGCAAAGAAAGAGCTGAGGAGAGGCCCGAATGGAAACAGGCAAGTAGGCCTCCGCCAGAGCGAGAGAAGTCAGGAACTCCCCCGGCTGAACCGCCAGAAGGACAGACTGCAGTGTGTCCATGCGAATAAAAGGGAATTCTGAGAGTCCTGTTGACCTCAGTTTAAACCAAGGATGGGCCGAAAGGTCCCCTCCCTTTAGGGCCCCATAAAGGAAATGGCGTACCAGCCGATACCGCACTCCTGAGGGGGACACTGGACAACTGCTTTGAGATCTAGCAAGCGCTGAAGGGTCTGGCGAAAAGCTAGCGTCTCCCATGCCACCTGACATGGGGAGGCTAGATATGATCCGGCAGAGAGCGGGCAAAATTCAAGTACATAACCGTCCCGCACCACCACCAGGACCCACTGATCGGACGTGATCTTGGCCCACTTGGGAAACAAGTTGCGAAGCCGGGCACCCACGGGAACCAAAGGGGGCGCCGGCAAAGAGACATCGCGCAGGACGGGCAGCAGGGGAACCGGGGGGGGAACTCCCAGCCCCACGACGGGCCCCCTGAAAAGACTGCATGCGCTAAGCCAACCGATCCCGGGGAAAAACCGGAAGCCTGGAAAGAAGCAGTCCCATGCCCCAGGCGAAACTTGCGAAATTCCCGCAGACGCCCCCGGGCAATGCCAACCCGAGATGCCGGGCGGGCACGGTCCTCAGGCAGACGGGGCACCTCAGAGTCCGTCAGAGTCTGAACCACCGGATCTAAGTCCTCTCTAAACAAAAAACAACCCCCGAAAGGGAAATTTTGGGAAGTTCAGTTTTGGACGCGGCAACCGCCGACCAAGCGCGAAGCCACAAGGTACAGCGTGCGGCCACCAAAAGTCCCAGACTTAGCAGCACCAAGTCACAAAGAACAACCGAGAGGAACGAGGCAGTCATCACCACCTCCTGATCCACTAAGGACCAGTCATCAGACTCACGATCCAGGACATGCTCAGACCACCGAAACACGGTGCGAGCCACCAGCCCCACACAAATAGCCGCCTGGACCCCCAAGGCAGAGACATCAAAATTATACTTAAGAAGTGTCTCTAACGTACGCTCCTCAGAGACCCTAAAAGCAGAACCGTCCATAACAGGCACGGTATGCTGCTTAGGAAGTGCCGAGACCACCGCGTCCCCCATTGACGAAATTAAGGTAGCCCTATCCCCCTCCGGGATGGGATATCCATGAGCCAAGGCGCACACTAAACGAAACGGCGCCCGTAGGCCACTGCGCCAACACAAAATCCCGAAAATCCTGACGCACAGGAAAAGAGCGGGAAACAGGACAGACCCCCTGAAGCAGAGGGGCCCCCTTACTCGGGGTCTCCGGTTGCGCAACTTCAAAAATGCAGCACCAAGGAGACCTGCTACATCAGGTCTAAAAGCTCATCCCTCTGAATAAAAAGCGCACCACGGACGCATCTACTCTGGAAGACGGGAAACCCGCCGCCCCGCTGCCAGCGGGCGTCCCCTCTAGAGGATCCTGGAAGCCCGCCAAAGCAGCCAGGTCCTCAACCATGCCAACACGCTCCTCCGACCACCAATTCGCAATCCAAGCCCCCCCGCGGGCGCTTGGATGAGGGAGGAGGAAGAGGGGACGCCAAACGAAAAGAGGGAGGCAAAGCCATAGGGGGCGCGGAGGGAAACCACCCCCGAAACCCCCCAGGTGCACGTGGGACCCCCAATTGTCTGCACAAAGAAAGAAATTAAATTGGGGACAAAAAACCCCTGGGGGTCCCCAGGGACTCCCTGCCCCAGCAGGGGTCCCTGCCGAAACCTGCCCCTGTGTTTGCAATACAGGGGGAAGGTCACCTGAGGTTGCAGACAAAATGGAGGGCCAGACAGAGAAAATGGCGAAGTTCCCGCCAAAAATGCTCCCTCCATGGCCTGTAGCGGCTGAGAAGGCTGAACAGTCCCAGCCGCTAAAACAGGCAAGTCGGCAGCAGCTGTCAAAAAATCAGCTGAGAGGGAATCCTTCGGGGAATCCCTCCGTGGGCGGTTGGGGAAGACCGGGCTTCCCCACTGCTCCCAGCCGACTCGCGAGGCACCATCGGCGGGGAGCTCTGGGCACCTGCAGCCGCTGCCGACGGAGCTCCACCACCTCACCGGGCCAAACTACCGATTTCAGTCCGGCCGCGAGTGCCTCGCGGCTGGACCTAATTGTGTCCCACTCCCCCGGAGAAGGGCACAATTGCTCCATACGCGACCTAGCTAGAAACAAAGTGCCGGTTAGAAGAAAAAATACAGTAAAAAACATTAAACTGACAGGGAAGCAACCCTGAAGACCGGCACTACCTCAGGATTTTTTTTTTTTTTTTACAGAACAGACTCCACAGGCTCTCGAAGCAATATGCCTTGCTTGATTTAGGGGGCAAGGCTTACTGCTGAGGCTCCTCTAAAAAAATGTAGGGAGGTGGAGGAAGTGGGGGGAGGGACCCTGCTTGAGACCCGCCGGGTTTGACACCCCCGAGGTCGGACGGACCCCCAAACAGGGCCCGCCCAAGCTCTGTCCGGCCAAAAACAGGGACTAGAAACCCCCTAAACAAATTCCAACAGCCCTACCAAGGGAGATGGGTACAGATCACTCAACACCTGCTGGAGACTGAAAGAAGATTGATGTAAATAGAGAAGGGAGTATATTATATACTGTCCCACAGTTTTGTTTTCAGTCTCCACCTGCTGGTCATGATTGGATATATACCCATTCGTAAAGATTAACCTCTACTGGTCTGGAGAGTGCTAAAGAATAAGCTTTTCTGAATCCAGAGCAAACAACACAATTTTAGGCCCTCCTCTGGGATAAACAGATCAGTGGTAATTCAAATTAAGAATGGATCTTCATTTTTTGTTTCATCATATGGAAGGGGTTTTGGATTTAGCTAAGATTTTTTTTCAAAGGCAGCTCAAGGCAAGTTACACTCGGGTACAGAAGGCTTGTAGGCTGCAGTGGGGGTGACTGAAGAGGCCTAACTAGGGCGGAGGTAGGAGGGCTGCTGGCTGCATATTACATCCATGAGCACCATTGGCAGAATTATGGGTAGAGGCCAACTAAAACTGGCATGAAATCTAGCATGAAATCTGGGTTCAGGTTTTGGTCAGAAATGCCAGTTCATTTTTGGTTGAAACTAAAACTATCCTCCATCTTGTGATCACTCTCCGTTCCCCATCCTGCCTGATCATCCATAGGTCCTCCCCAAGTCTACCTTAAGAAGCAAGCCCTGGTGGTCTCTCGGGGGCAGGAACAAACCAAGGATGTTTAATTAACAGGAGATGGTGTCATGTAACAACAATGAAGCCATCTCCTTATGCTGCTGCCATCTTGATACACTCAAAAACTTAGTCTCCTGTCAATTAAACCTCCTTGGTTTCTAATAAGCTGTTTTAGGTGAATCAATATGGTGACAAGCTTCACATCAGGTAATAGGCCAAGCCCACTCCTGCTGTGTTCCGTTAATTAAACCTCCTTGGAACAAACACCAATCGTTCCTGCCCCATGCTGCTGCTGTCAAAATGGCTACCAAGACTGCCACAAGAAGTCTCAGCAGCCATTTTGACAGGGCAGGAATGAATGGAGTTTGTCCCTGCCCCAAAGAGGCCACTAGATCACCAGGGCTTTCTTTTTAAGGTAAGCCAGGGGAGGGCACATGGGCGGTCAGGCGAGATGGGGGGGGGCTGTTGGAAGAAGGCACATGGGTGGTTGGGCAAGATGGGGGGGTAGGGGTGATAAAGAGCAAGTGGGGCTTCTGCTAGGGTGGAGGTTTAATTTCAGTTGAAACTTAGCAGCCAGTTTTGGTCACAGATTGTTTTGGTAGAAACCAAAGATCCTGGTTTTGGTCAGGCTCTAATTAAGGGCTTGATTTACTAAACTTTTTTCCCTTGCAACGGAATGTAAAATCAGGTCCTAAAGGAGCTGCAGCAGATCTTAGAAGATATTCCTCCTCCTAATTCCCTTCTATAGTGGAGACAATAAGGGGGGTAGGGGGGAGAAGAGGTCTCGGCTCTCAGTGCCGACTCCTACATCTAAAGAAAGTTTTGTCAAGGCCTGCATTAGTACATTTAGAGAAACATATGTCCCTATTATTTAAAAAGGTACAGTTGTTTCAAAGCTATGTACCATTCTGCTTTTTAAATCTTTACCTGCAGCAGTTGAAGCATGCTCCCAAATTAATTAGAAGAGGTGTGCTATTTAAGGGGCCATTTTTTAAACTATCTAGGGAGCTTTTGTTAGCAAATCTATTCTTTAATTTTCAGAAGGAAAACCCAGACTATTTAGGCCTGGCAATAACAAAAGTATCCACAGGCACTGTATACACAGAAATTTCAAAATGAAATCCCTATGCACAGTTTACCTTTCCATCTTTAAAAGCTTCAGGCAAATCCACACATATTATGAACCAGCGTGCATGCTTCTGGCCACTGAGAAGAGGAAAAATTTCAAACCTTTAAAAACTGCCCTCTAAATTGGTTCTAAGCAAAAACATCCCATATTCAGTTCATCTCTCCTTTAATATTGTTTTATTATGAAGAACTTTTTTCCACAAAAGTTTCTATAGACACTTTCCAACATCTAAATGGAGACAAATTATGGTGTGTATCGATACTGTACAGTAAACATAAGAGCTGTCTCCATACTCGCTCTCTCTGCTTACTATCAGCTCTATCTATCCTCAACAAGCCAGGCAAGCTTTAAGCGCAATCCAAATTAACAGAGGAGGAACTACATTAAGATGGAGCTAGTGAAGTTCTGAGTCCACAAACTCTGAAACTGTGTGCCTCTTTGGCCACAGAAGACTAACACCTATACCTCAGAGTACAGTTTACTAAAAAAAGATGGTAATTTCTAGAAATAAAGGAAAGAAGGCAAAATAAGGCCAAAAAATAAAACAACCTTCGCTCTCCCCTAGGTGTGCCTTTCAAAAGATACACAGATCAGAAAAAAGCATCTGTACAACATTAACCATGAGAAAGCGGGAGGGTTTTGAAGCTCTTCTACTTAGAAACATTTCTCTCTGACAGGAATACACATATGTAGGGCAATTCTACAAAATACCATGTAAATCATTAAAATACCAAAACGCCAGGCAGAGTGTGGATGGAACTCGCACTTATGCGCATAATTTACAGAAGTTACCAGAGCGTACGTGCACACAACCCCAAATTCTATATTTGGTGCTCAAAATTGTGCGTGCACTGTAACAAAGAGTTAACTAGTGCCAATAATTGGGCAGTCAATTACTGGTACTATTAATTAGAATTTACACACACATTTGTAGTTGGTATTCTATAAACATGCATGTGTAAATTTTTCATATGGATCCTAAAGGGGGTGTGGCCTTAGAAGGGGCATGGACAGATCAGGGGACTTTCTAGAATTTGTGCACAGTGATATGGAATATGTTAGATCCGTGCCTAATTTAGGCATAAGGATTTAACCAAGTTTCCGTTGGTGTAAATCCTTGTGCCTAAAATTAGGCACAGATCTTGGCTTTAAACAGTACCCAACTTGGAGCACCCAAATTTAGGCACCACTTACAGAATCTAATCCACCATACCAGCTGTAAGTGCTCATGCCTAACTTACAGGTACTTATTTTAGCAAGCGAGGATCCTATAAAGGAGAGTAGGCCCTTGTGTATCTTTATAGTACATGCAGCCAGCTATAGAATTACTCCCAAGATGCTTCAGTCTCTGCTCACATCTTACTGACTGGGTCTTCATGAAGTGCAAAAAATGTGTTCTGAATGAACCAAATAGGATCTATGCCTGATGCCATTGGTTGCGACGCCCATCCAGGACAGAGTTACTTCAAGGGCTGCAGTGAAACAACTTTTCAAGTAAAAATGTGCTAAAGTAGTTTGTAAACAACACAGGCTGAGTTTACTTGCCATGTGTGTGTCTGAAATGCTGAAGACCTGGACTTGGTATAGGTCAGTCCCAGGGGTGTGCCTGCTGAAATTCCTCCATTTCCCTGGGGGTGCGCAAATACTGTTCTATTTCACTATCAGAAATGTCCTCCTCTCCAGTGAATACTCGCTCCACAGCACTGGCTGTGGTTCGCATTCTCTTCAGGTCTGTTAGACATGGAGGCAGAAAGGACCTCTTAACCGCAGCCTTTTGTTTCTTGCACAAGTCTCCTTGGCGGACAGCTTCTGAAGTTTCCACCACCACTGCTACTGCCAAATTTCCAGGGTCTTCTGCTTCCAGATCATGGCTTTTATCCTGGCTGACTTCTGCACAGTCCTGTAGGGATTTGTTCAGCAGAAAGGTACGATGTTGGAGGATTTCTCCAACATGCTGGACCACTGTCTTTTTGCTAATGCCAAGCACACTCAGCCAGGATAACTGGGAGGCCATCTTTAGGAGGACAGCATGGATTTCTTTAAGCCGCTGCCGGGTTGGTGGTGGAATGTCCATATTTGCCAGCTTGCAGAAGTGATGTAAAGTACAACTCAGACGCTTTGAAGGGCACAGTGACTGCCAGGCAAGGTAGGCAGCAGCAGTAATGATGGGTATAGGGTGGCGGCCTGTGACTAGCCAGGTTTCACTTGCCAGTTCTACAATTTGCAGAGTCCTCTCCACCACTCTCTCCATGCCTTCTACAAAGTGGGCGGGAATGGAAGATGACTGCTGGAACACTCTGAAACTGAACATTAAAGAAAAACAGTATTTTTACACAGAGAATTTTAATACAGGAAAAAGATCCTAAGCTATTCTTTCCAACCCAATGAAAGTTAGAAACATTATACAAAAAGGGATGAGAATGTCTTCCTGCCCACCCATCCATCTAAGGCAGGGATCTCAAAGTCCCTCCTTGAGGGCCGCAATCCAATCAGGTTTTCAGGATTTCCCCAATGAATATGCATTGAAAGCAGTGCATGCACATAGATCTCATGCATATTCATTGGGTTGAAAACCTGACTGCATTGCAGCCCTCAAGGAGGGACTTTGAGACCCCTGAACTAAGGGGTAAAATAACCCTCCAAAAATTTAACAGAATGGGACGAAAGCACATGGGAAAGTAAAAAGGGAATCTGGCTGATATTCATCCACCAGCGGTTTCATTTACCGTCGCTGGCTAATTTAGCCCTGGATATTCAAAACCGGGCGATGTATGGGCACTGGTACTGAATATCTAGGGCTAAATTGTCCATCATTGCCTGCTGGCTGAATACTGGTTGGGACCCACATAAGTGCTGCTACCTTTTCAAAGTGCTTGGAGCATCCATCAGCCCTAAAAAGAGAGTCACTATCCTCCCATCTCCCAGCTGCCCAAGCCCGTAACTAATGGAACCCCCTTTCGACACTCCCCCTCCTCTCTATCTCGGTAGGCCTTCCTAACTTAGAATCCTGATGGTCCAGTGGAGCCAGAAGCAAACCCCACCTCACTTCTGCCCCTAGTGGCAACTTCTTGAAAATGGCTGTTGTGACCTCTTAAAGCAGCCTCGTGGTAAGCAGCACCCATTTTTAAGAAGCTGCCACTAGGGGTAGGAATGAGGGGCATCCACTCTGACCCCATCACCCCCACTGAACCACCAGTGATCTAAGGTAGTCCTGGGTGGGTCTCGGAGTGCTTTGAAAAGTTTAGGGAAATTTATGCAGGTCCTGGCTGATATTCAGTGCCAGGACCCATATCGCTAACCCAGTCTATTTAGGCAAAGTCAGTTGTCATTGTCAGACTTTGCACTTGCTTTTACCCACATGGTTAGGGGAGGCCCTCCATGGCAGGAGTCAGCTCTATAGGTGCCAGTGGGCCAAGCACCCCCAATACTGAGCAAGCACCTTCAATGTGTCCTGTAAGAGGTCATTTGTATTGTGTTTGGCACGCCCAGTCATTTCGAAATGATGGCACCTAAGGCTCTGAGAAGTGCTCAGGACTTGGGAGGTTAGGAGAGACTTTTTTTCAAAGGTCAGCAGAGCTTTACATTAATGTACAAATGGTATAGGGAAAGGTAGCTTGACTAGACATTTTTGTGGGTTTAAAACCTCTACTTAACATTCTCTAATGTACGGTTTAGCCCAACCTTGCCCAACATATGGCCTGCAGGCCAGAATCGTACCCACCAAGTGCTGCTATCCGTCCTGCAGAACGGTATTTTTGTTGCTGTAGTTGTGCCAGAATTCTTGCTTCTCTGCTACAGCTCAGGTCTCTGTAAGCTTGAGCCACGCTATGCAAGAAGTTTGGGAACTCTTATGGTTTCAAGTCTCATAAGACTTGAAATGGTGAAACTAGCCTGAACTTCCTAAACTGTTTAGCTCAACCTTATAGAAAGCTGAGGTACAGCAGGAAAGCAGGAATAATACAGCTTCTTATGCAGCTGAAGACAGCCAAGATGAAAGAGACCGGGGAAGGCTAGGGTATATGAGAAAGAGAGAGATTGGGTAAAGGCTGAGGGAGGGGGTACATATGAAAGAGAGAGCGAGCATGAATTCTGTGTACTTTGTTTGTCTAGCCAAATCTTCCTTCCTTTCAGTGGTGTACTGAAATGGCTAAATAAATCATGTGGGTTTTTTTTGTCATGGCAGTATACTGGGTTGCTATTGGTTATCAGGTGGTTATGGAGGAAAGCAGGGGACCTCCTAAAGATCTGCCTAACTCTAGTTTGCTTATAACAACAACATTGGGTCATCTTCCTTTAGACACAGCTAGGCAGGTCAAGTAAGAACATAAGATTTGCCAATGTTGGGTCAGACCAGTGGTCCATCGTGCCTAGCAGTCCGCTCACGTGGTGGTCCTTAGGTCAAAGACCAGTGCCCTATTTGAGTCTAGTCAGTAGGAACTTATCCAACCTTGTCTTGAATCTCTAAGGGTGCTTTCCCCTATAACAGGCTCCGGAAGAGTACCCACACTGGAAGGCAGATCTTATGCATAAAATCACTTCTGAAGTGCAAGACTAAAGCTATTGTTTTGCTAAATGTGTTGCTATGTGGTTTGGAGGCAAAACATTTCAATAAGATAATTGCCTTGTTAATCCACTTGAATTAAAGGAAATAAAGGCTAACCAAGGAAAGTAATACTTTTTTTTCCTGGGCTAACTTACGAAATGCATTTCTTGACTAGCTTTCGAGAATTTTCCTGGCAAGAAAATTAATTTAAGCTACAACTTGTAAGTCACTGTAATAAGCAGAAAAGAAAACACCATAAAGAAATGAAATGCGGGCAAGATCCTCAAAATTTAAATATCACAGAATAAGCCACTAAGATAAGCCACTTGGGGGCATTATGATCTCTAAAGCAAGTAGTGCTAGGTCTTAATTAGCTCCTGCCCAACATTGCCACACACAAACACACGCACAAAAGGACATAACTTACTTTTTGCAGTGGGCGGTTACTAAATCCTTCAGACTTAGCGCCGGAACATCCAGCTTTAGTGTCTGCAGCATATGGAGGTAGATGCTGGCAAATTTTGCCTGGTCTGCGTAGATCAAGGAGCAAATGGTTCCTATTGTCAGAGGCCAGTTGTGCTGGCGGCAGGTCACATATACACAGCCCCCAATCAGGATCTCTTTCTTTTGAATGTTAACATAGTGGTAGGAGGGGTGATCAAACACTCGCTCATAGTAGGACACTGCTGTGTCTTCAAAGGTTGATGGGAGCCGTAGAACTTTGCAGAGATCACGCACACGTTTCAGACCTAGAAAAGAAGCACGCTTTTTAAAATTCTCAATTGCCTGACTCTGTATACAGAGACAGTACAGTACACTGTGCATCTTTTGTCACGTAGTAATGGGTCTGGCAGCCTCAAGATGTGTCCCTGCAAAATGCACAAACTGGATAACTAGGTCTAAAAACTATTCATGGGCTTTCTTCCGCAGTGTCTGTACACTCCAGGTGTAAAATCTCACAGAAGTCAAATGAACATTAAAAACAATTGGAGGCAACCCTAAAGAATTACAAATGCTTATTCCAACAATTTATTAAATGAAAGAATGAAGACAGACTGCAGACCAGACAATCAAGCCAATGTTTACATGAAAGAAAATCTGCTCATTAGCAGTCACTCGCCATTCCTGTACTGTTGTTTTGCGTTCTCCTGCAGTGAGCCCGCGTTCTCTGTGTAAATGTCACCCCCTTCCCTCCCTAGGAATTCTGAGGAGAAAGAACAAATTGCAAAACAGTCTTACCATATAGTTTCCGCTTGCTCAGGGATTCATTTAGGCCGGTGCTATCTGTAAATCTCACTTCTGCAAGCAAAAAATAGTAACATATCAAATGCGGAAGAATACTAAAAGCCTCATTCACTTCTACAAGCTCTGATAAAATGTTGCCCTGACCAAAGCACACATACACAGCTCAAAGTAATTCAACCACAAGCACCAGCATCTGCCGACGCAGATCCGCGAGGATGCTGGTGCTTGTGGTTTGAGAATCCAAGGGAGGGTGCATGAAAGGGAAAAGAGCATTATGGGATGAAGCGCTTAGCGCCAAAGTTTGAAAGCACAAGCATGCCCAAATATAAATGTGATGATATCAGATCAGAGCTGGAAATCAGTAGCATAACAATAATTTTGTCCCCCGATGAAGGCTATTTGATAGCCAAAACGCTCCAAGATTAATTTGAGCGCCGGGTAGTTCATGGTCCCCTAACGTTGGTCTGGCTGGAAGGCCACTAAGATGAGTGTTGTTGCTCTTCTATAAAGTATACATTTAGAAGCATATAATTTAATAAATGGATTTTAAGGTTTGATAACACATTAATAAATGATATAATATTTTAAAAAATTGATTAAAGGGTTGCACCCCCAGTTAGTTAGACCGCTCTTTTAATTAATAAATAAATAATTAAGGTTAGGAAGGAGGTTTTGAAGTAAATGATTATACCACATGCATTCAGGATGAGGAGTTGAAATAACATCTAAGTTATAAGAGGTCTCTTTACCGAGAACAATGCATATTTTATGATACTTCAACCTCTCTATTAAATTTGGAGATGAGTTCTATTGTTCAATTAGGGTATTATCTAAATTATTAGGATAGTGGGTGAATAAGAATGAAATATTAATATAAACAAATTAAGACACTGATGTGCAAAAGAAGATTGTTTAAAGTGAATATCATAAATTATCCTTTATACCCCCTTTTCTCTGTTAATAGATATTCAGTTGTGGGTTGGATAATCTAGAGTTGATCCTTGTGTATTGTTGTGAGGTAATTGAGGTCAACCTGTTGGTTATTTTTCCCCCCAACAGCACGAAAGAAAATTAACAGGAGCGATACCCTCTCTCTCCTGCCAATTCAACTCCCTCTCCCCTCACACACAGCAACGATGTAACAGGAGGGATGCCAACTCTCTCCTGCCACCAGAGGTCACACACTGTCCCCGCCAATCCCGACCCCCCCCCCACATATCTTTTCAGAGACGTTGGAGCAGGATGGAAGCAGTCCCCAGTCTTAGTACCAAGGATCCAAAAGCAGAATCCTCCCATACTGCCATATCTATCCTATAGAATTTAGTAAACGTTTGAAGGGAAGACCATGTAACAGATCTACATATCTCCTCTGGAGCTATCGCCTGCGATTCCTTCCAAGAGGAAGCTACTCCTCTTGTTGAATGTGCTTTCAGCGACACTGGAGGTTGTTTGCTGCATACAATGTAGGTAGAGGAGATCGCTGCCCAAATCAAGCTGGAAATGGTGGCCTTGGAAGCTGGTTTGCCTCGCCTCAACTCTTTGGTTAATACAAAGATGATGGTCTGATGGACAAAACTCATTAGTCACTTCCAGATGACACAAGAGAACTCTGTGGACCTCCAGAAGCTTTAAAGCCTTGTCTTTCCTCTTTGAGTTGATAGGCTAATAGTCTGACTTCCTGGTTGATGTGAAATGATGAAACGTTTGGCAAAAAGGATGGTACTGTAAGCAAGGTCACTCCTGATTCTGTGAGCCTTAGAAATGGTTTCTTGCACGACAAAGCTTGCAATTCTGAAACTTTCCTAGCTGAGGTAATTGCAACTAGGAACACCGCTTTGATTGTAAGATCTATAATAGAAGCTTCCTTCAAAGGCTCATACGGGGATTTCCTGAGACCCTCTAACACAATATTGAAATTCCAGGAAGGGAAAGGATCTTGGATTGGTGGCCTCAGAGCTCCTTTGAATAATTTAATGATGTCTGGGTGAGATGCTAGCAAAACTCTCTTCTCTCGGACTCTAAAGCAAGCAAGGCCTGCCATCTGCACCTTTAGAGATGCCACTTCCAGGCTGAGGTAGTCCACTTGCACATTGACCACTCTGGCTACGTGTGCAGCTATGATGGCTAGCAGGTGTTTTTCTGCCCAACTGAACAGGACTTTTGCCTCTTGCTGGAGCAATGCACTTCTGGTGCCTACCTGCTGGTTTAACATAAGCTACTGCCATGGGCATTGTCTGAAAATACTCTTACGATTCTGCCTTCCAGCACAGACTGTGGTTTTCACAGTGCCAGATGAACCACTCTCAGTTCCACCCTGTTGATCAATCACTTCCACTGGGATGGTGTCCATTCCCCTTGCACTGGGCAACCACTGCAGTGAGCCCCCCCCCCCCACCCCCAGCTGAACAGGCTGGCATCCGTGTCAGCATAACCCAGGAATCGATCTGAAGTGGAATTCCCTTTGCTAGAGACTGCGGTTGGAGCAACTATGCTGGTGGGGGTGGGGGGTCCTGGAGGAGAAGAGGCACAGAGAAGATGAGAAGCATCAGGACGTGCCTCTTGCCGTAAGAGGCACATCCTATAAGCAGTCAGCTGGTGTGGTGTATTGTAGCACACCCAGAATCTCTCCACAGAACACAGTATGGGATACTTTGTTCTAAATGATATATGGCTACTGGAGTTTTGAATCTTAAATGCAAAGTGTTACTATTTTTTTTTTTTTAAATTCCTCTCATTTTATTCACTCTTTCTGCTCTATCTGCTCTATTAAAGATGTCTGCATTTTTTCCTCAATGCCATCAATGGGTGGTGCTCCAAGGGTGGGGGCAGTCCACCCCATGTACAGCCCAATAGGGGGTGCTCCCAGGGCCAGCATCTTCCCCTTTTGGAGCAGCAGCCCCAGCCTTTACAACCTGCCACTCTGTCACTGGAACCGGCAAAGGCAGTGGCCCAACTCCAGTCAGAGCAGCAAGTTGTGAAAGCTGCTGCTGCCGAGGATGGAAGGCAAATTTTCAGCGGGGGGGGGGGGGGGGAAGAAGGATGACCAGGGAAGGGAGAGAGAGATGCCAGACTGACATGAGGGAGAGAAAGGAAGGATTGGAGATGCCAGACCATGGAGGGGGAGGGAAAGGGAGAAATGGAAGGAGAGGAGAGAGATGCCATGGCATGAGGGGAGAGAAGGAGACAGATGCCAGACCATGGTGTGGGATGAGGTATAAAGGATGTTGCTTTAGAATATAGTACTGTAGCCGTAGTGATAAACATTTATAAATAGAAAATGGAAATAAGCTAATCTTTTTATTGGACTAATTTTAATACTTTTTTTTTTTACTAACTTTCAGAGACCAAAACTCTTCCTCAGGTCAGGACAGGATACCATAACTGCAGTATACTGTACTGTACTGACCTGAGGAAAGAGGTTTTTGGCTTTTGAAAGCTAACTGAAAAAGGTATTAGTCCAATAAAATGGTATTTTCTTATTTTCATCTTTTATTTCTATTTGTTAATTTGTAAAGTGATTATTGTTATTTTTCTTTTTTTCAAATTTACATCTGCTATATTTTGCTTAGTATTAGGGGCCATGCATTACTGTTTCCGATTCTGTGGTGTTACTCTGCATGCAGTCTGGCTTCTTAGCGATTCAGTTTAACTTTCATCTACATGGGTTAGGGTGTACAGTATCTGTGTTCTACTTATGAAAAAAACATGGTTTCCTGTTAACATGGACTGTGCAGGATCGATCCGTGCTAATCTGGCTTGTTTAGTTTTAGTGTGTTTACTGATGTTCTAGTGCTCCCTGCAGTGTTTAAAATGCTGCCTTTTCCTAGGTACACCCTTGTGTGACTTGTGGATTATTACTAAAAATATTTTTTTATATGGGGGGAGGTGCCAAATATGCTAGCCCCTGACTGTTACCAATAAAAAGCCATCTGGTACCCAATGACAATTACTTATGTATTTTTAAATTAACAATTCTTGCATTATCACCTATAAAACATATACAAAACCATACGCTGCCTACTTCATTTATCCTCCCACCTGCTTCCCAATGAATGTAATTTTCAAATGTGCTCTCAGAAACCTCATAACTCAAGTTCGAAAAAGTCCTACGGTATCTGACCTTGCAAGAATCCTTCCTCCGTGAGCGTGTGCGTGAGGAGTCCCTCTGTCAGGATACAGCCGCAATCGGAGCACACCAGCTGGTTCTGCGCGTAATGAGCATCTTCCACGACGTCTGCGGAACCGCAGTCCGGGCACCGCTGAGGTTCTGACATCTTGTGAAATCTGCTCCTGCAAACCAGGAACAGAGACACCGAGTCACACGTACGGCCCCGCTTCTCCCTCTCTCAACAGCCCCTCCCGGCCCACTTTAAATCTTGGATTTTTACCTGCACGTTGCGGCAACTACGACCAGCAACCTGCAGCGAACGCTCTTCCCTCTGCGGCGCCCCGCCCCCTGACGTTATTTCCTGTTTCCGGCCAAGCTGCGCGAGCAGAGTGAAGGTTCTGGGTCGAGCGCTGGCTGCTTGCTGGAAAACGGCGAAAAAGGCGGATCCTCCGGATTCTATCTATGGTCTGTGCGTTGAACTATTCGGACGATGCGCTGGATCCTTCTAGTAAAAAGATCCAGAGGCTCTGGTTCCCTTTTCTTGTCTGCCAACGGTTTACCCGGGGATTTGATCGGCACAGACAAGAAAAGGAAGCCAGATCCTTTAATATAACTTTCCACTGGGAGAATATGGCGCGTGCCGGTGACTCAAAAGCCACTTCCTCTTGGATCCAGTAACAGTAATGGGTCATCATTGGGATTAGGCTAAGCCATTCTTTGGTTTATCCCCTTGGCATACATGGACTTGCAGCTTAAAGCTTTCTTAGGGAAATCAATGGAAAATTCACAGACTATGCATAGAATGGGATATAACCAAAACTAAGTCTGGCCTTAATGATCTTCTGGAGCCCTCTGATAACATTCGTTTTGAATTGATACATGTGTTCAAGGGGGTGCTGATCAGCCCAACCAACTTCCTAAATTCTGAGCGTTATTTTGCCACTGTAGCTGAAAAGAGCGTTATTTTACAAAGTGCCAATTTGCAGAACCATAATGTTATGTTTTGACATTGTTTCTGACTCATTGAACCATAGCAGTGAAAAGTGTGGAACTTTCAAGTGTGGAACTCTGAGCCATCATGAAATTCCTATTCCTGCAGAAGAAAACTCCAAATGAAATTCATTAATGTATGATGCAAACACTGAATGACATGACTATCATACTTAGGGTTACTAGATTTTCCAGAAGGAAAATCAAGACCCACGGCCAGATGCCCACAGGCCCGCTCAGTTCTGCCTGCATCCTGCCCCAGCCCCCCCTTAACCTGTTCGTGCATCGGGATGGCATCTGCGCCTGCGCAGATGTGATGCAATGACATCGTGTGTGACATCACTGTGTTGCATCTGTGCATTTGCAGATGCTGTCCTGATGGAAGCTTTTCAAAACCCGGACAAAGTGCCGGGTTTGAAAAGTCATCCGGACCCCCTGGAAATCCAGACGTCTGGTAACCCTAATCATACTCCACTGGTGTGCAAACTTTCAGAATGGAGAGGCCTCAAATGGTGTCTTTTCCTGAACTTGTTGACCATCTCCATGACCTGATCTTGGCAGATAGATATCCAGCGAACGTGTTAGGTGTATAGTCCACGAGCAGCTGGATATGCAGCAGCTGTCAGCCAGATACGGCCTCCAAAACTGAACACAATACTCCCAAGTGTGGCCTCACCAATGACCTGTACATGGGTATTAACACCTCCCTTCTGCTGTTTACTCCTCTTTCTATACAGCCTAGCATCCTTCTGACTACAGCCACCGCTTTATCACACTGTTTAGATGCCATTAGATCCTCAGACACCCCAAGGTCCCTCTCTCCATCTGTGCTTATCAGCCTCTCACCTCCTAGCATATACGGTTCCCTTGGATTTCTATCCCCAAAATGTATCACTGCACTTCTTCGCATTGAATTATAGTTGCCAGATGCTAGACTATTCTTCTAATTTTTGCAAATCCTTTTTCATGTTTTCCACTCCTTCTGGGATATCCACTCTGTTACAAATCTTGGTATCATCTGCAAAAAGGCTGAAAATGTTTATGTTTATTTACTATTTGATATACCACTCCTGCATTTTACTGACCTAAGCGGTTTACAATGTATCAAACTAAAATAAAATTAGATACTTGAGAAAAACTACCCTATCTGTCCCGAAGGCTCACAATCTAGCTAAAGTACCTGAAAACTACATTACAGTGGTACCTCGGTTTCCAAGTGCACAGGTTTGAGAGTTTATTGCAAGACGAGCAAAACATTCGCAAAATTGGCGCCTCGGAAACCGAGCGTGTCTTGATTTGCGAGCGGTGCCCCCCATGATCTGGCACCCTCCCCCCCCTGTGATCCGGCACCCTCCCCCCCCCGCGATCCGGCACCCCCCCTCTGCAATTGGCCCCCCCCCCCGCCGCTTCTTACTGTCATCTGGGTACTGGCACTGGCATGTCCTGTGCGTTGGTGCCGGTGCCCAAAGATTGGCCTCCTCTTCTTGCTGGGCCTTGAGCATCTGCGCGTGCTCAAGGCCTGCGAGTTCACGTTCTCTCCGAGATGCTCAAGGCCCAGCAAGAAGAGGAGGCCGATCTTCGGGCACCGGCACAAACGCACAGGACATGCCTGTGCCCAGATGACAGTAAGAAGCGGGGGGGGGGGTTGCCCAATCGTGGCGGGGGGGGTGCCCAATCGCAGTGGGAGGAGGGTGCCCAATCGCGGGGGGAGAGTGTCAGATCACGGGGGGAGGGTGCCGGATCGCAGGGGGGCCTTCGGGGGGAGCAATGCTAGTTCTCGTGGGGGAGATAGAGCAGCGCCGCTGGCCTCGGAGGGGTGGGAACGTATCAAAGCAAGTTTCCATTATTTCCTATGGGGAAACTTGCTTTGATAAACGAGCATTTTGGATTACGAGCATGCTCCTGGAACGGATTATGCTCATAATCCAAGGTACCACTGTATTTGTAGAAGCATTTCAATAAATGCATTTTCCTAGGATTATGAATGTTTCTGTATTGATACGCTGTCAAATGCTGTAAAATAAGGCTGATATGAAGGACCTGTTATTTGTGTGTTGTATGTTTTTTTATTTTATATGATTGTCTTTTGTAAAACTGCCTAGTTATAGGCAGTTAAGAAATCCTTTAAATAAATAAATAAACCTTACCTTTTAAACCTTCAGCAATGCCACTCACAAACATATTGAACAGTCTTGGTCCCTGCACCGATCTTTGAGGCACTCCACTACTCACCTGACCCTCCTCTGAGCGAATTCCATTTACCACAACCCTCTGGCGTCTGTCTATCAACCAGTTTCTAATCCAGTTCACCACTTTGGGCCCTAACTTCAGACCACAGAGTTTGTTTAAGAGCCTCCTATGAGGAACCGTGTCAAAGGCTTTGCTGAAATCTAAGTAAATATTGAACTTATTTTATTACAGTATAAAAAGAAACAATATTCTGAACAATTGTCATTTTATAAACAAAAATAATACAGAGCAAGGATCAACAAAACCTCTGTCTCCCCCTTCACAAATATCCCCTCCACTATCGAGAAAACTGTATAAGCCAAATTATTACAGAATGCTACACAGAAAAATCATGCTAACAGAATACCACAGTCACACATGAAAGCTATAGTGTTAGGGGAGTGCAACTAGGGCAACTACCCCCTGTCAGAGACAGCCCTAAGCCAGATGGAAAATAAAGAAGCAAGGCCTGGGCTTTGCAGTCCCTAGTTATGTCTAACACCAGCTCTAGCAGGATACATATTTCAAATCTGATATATTCTAATTAGAGAATGACACGGGATCAAATTTTTTCCCGTCCCCACGGAACTTATTTTCCTTTCCTGTCCCCGTGAGTTCTTTTCCTGTCCCTGCCCCATTCCTGTAAGCTCCATCCTCATCTGCACAGGCCTCAAACACTTTAAAATCATATGTTCAAGGCTTGTGCAGTTAAGGCAGAGCTTACAAGAATGGAGCAGGGACAGTGATAAAAGTTGCGGGGATGGGACGGTTAAATTGAGTTCCTGTGGGGACGGGAAAAAATTTGTCATTGTGTCATTCTCTAATCACAAAATAGAAAAAAAAATTGTTGTTTGGTCATTTTATTGTTCACATCACATTGGCTCTGGTTTCTGTTTTCATTTGTCTACTCTTAACTCACTTGCCAGGGTCTCCTAACCATTTGACATGTCTTCTTTCTCCATGCTTCTTCCTCCATCTCTGTGTATGTTTTTCCCCCATGTTCAGCAAGCATCTCCCTTCTCTGTCTTCTTCCCTTTCTAGTATTTCCCCTGTTCCCATCTCCCTGCTTTCATCATCTCACCATTCTATGATCCCCTCCTCCCTATGCCATGCCTGTCCAGCATCTTCCTTCTGTGTTCTTATTTTCCTCCATGTCTAGCTATGTCTAGTCATCTTTCTGTGTCCACAGGGCGATGAATGGCTTTGTCCCCATACCAGCGGTAACCTATCTTTTTTCCCCATATTCCTGCGTCATTCTCTAGTGCCAGCATCTGTGACTCAGGGACACTGTTGCTGCCTGCCTAGCTTAGCAAAAGGGACCCCCAGCCACCTTCAGAGGAAGTCCTCAGCTGACATAGCATGAAGGTCCTCATCAGCTGAAGTATTTATATTTTATATTTACCTTAGAGGCTCTGGCAGAGACTCATTTACAAAGTATGTATTCTTCCCAATTAATATTTCCAAATAAATAAGTGTCTGCTTGTTTGTAAATGGGTCTCTATCAGAGTCTTTAATTCAGTAGCATAATTAAATGAAATAACTACTTCTGAAGTTTATGGGGATGGGTAGAGATGGAACAGATTACTTGTGGGGACAGGCTAGGACGGATTTGATTCCATGACGATGGATTTCTAAGTTTTATTATCAAGTTTCCAAGTTTATTAAGAATTTGTTATACTACCTTATCATACATTTCAAGGTGGTTGATTTCCAATGGGGACTGTCAGGGATGGGTTTGATTCCAGCAGGGATGGGTTTGATTTCTGTCCCCGTGCAACTCTCTAATCCCGCCTCCTTGGTCCAGCATTACAAAGGTTACCAGATTTTTGCACAGAGAAACCTGGACACATGGCCCTGCCTTGTTTTGCCTCCTATTCCACCTCCTGTCCCACCCCCACAAAGCCTCGTCTTTCTTTTCTGACCTCTGGGCTGCATCTGGAGGGCCTCTGAGCATCTGCAGATGCATGTGACATCATCTGCACATGCTCAAAGGTTCTCCAGACATGGCTGGGAAGTCGGGGCTTTCTAAAACCTGGAAAAACTACCAGGTTTTGGAAAGTCCGTCTGGGCACCCAGACAGTCCTCTAAAAAGAGGACATGTCTAGGTTTTCCCAGACATCTGGTAACTCTAAGCATTGCTGTATTTGCTTGGATCGCATTCAGTGCCTGCATTGCAAGCAGGCTTCCTCTGTCAGCCCCAAGAGTCGTCCTGCAGCTGTGGAAATAGGAAGCTGCATCAGAGGAGGTGGGATGCAGATACAGGAAGGCTCTTAGGGCTGGCAGAGAAACATAAGAATAGCCTTACTGGGTCAGAAAATGGTCCATCAAGTCCAGTAGCCTGTTCTCACGGTGGCCAATCTAGGCCCCCAGTACCTGGCCAAAACCCATGGTGTAGCAACATTCCATGCTACCGATCCAGGGCAAGCATTGGCTTCCCCCATGTCTTTCTCAATAACAGACTATGGACTTTTCCTCCAGGAAATTTTCCAAACCTTTCTTAAAACCAGCTACTCTATCTGCTCTTACCACAACCTCTGGAAATGCGTTCCAGAGCTTATTCTCTGAGTGAAAAAAATTTCCTCCTATTGGTTTTAAAAGTATTTCCCTGTAACTTCATCGAGTGTCTCCTAGTCTTTGTAAATTTTGACAGAGTGAAAAATCGATCCACTTGTACCTGTTCTATTCCACTCAGGATTTTGCAGACTCCCCTCAGCTGTCTCTTTTCCAAGCTGAAGAGCCCTAACCTTTTTAGTCTTTCCTCATAAGAGAGGAGTTCCATCCTTTTATCATCTTAGTCACTCTTCTTTGAACCTTTTCTAGTGCCGCTATATCTTTCTTGAGATAAGGTGACCAGAACTGAACGCAATACTCCAGATAAGGTTGCACCATGGAGCAATACAGGGTCATTATAACATTCTTACTCTTGTCAACCATTCCTTTTAAAATAATTCCTAGCATCCTGTTTGCTTTTTTGGCCGCTGCCACACATTTGGCGGAATGTTTCATCTTATTGTCTACAATGACACACAGATCCTTTTCTTGGGTGCTAATCCCCAAGGTGGATCCTAGCATCCGGTAAACGTGATTTGGGTTATTCTTCCCATTGCAGGCAATGTCCATGACCCAAGCAAATGCATCAATGCTGGACCAAGATTAATTGCACTTAAAATTTTTCATTATGTTAGTTAATTGCATTAGTTAAATTGATTAATCCACAGCCCTAGTTTCTTTAAACTCCAACTTGATGGCAGCAGACCCACAAGGCTCCTTTTGATGTGTGAGCCTCAGACACTTGCTCTGTTTGCCTCCCTCTAATGTTGGCCTTAGTTCTTAGACAGTGGTGAAATTCTCTTTCAGTGTACTGCTAAGATAATTTTTGCAGTGGACTGGTCTAGAAAAATGCCCCATAGGATTACCCCTGACTGTTCTCTGTAACAGGACCACTGAGAGACAAAGTCAGGCCCAGGGTAAACAGTCTTAAGGGCCCCAACCCCATCATTAGTCAAAAGTAAAATTTTCTTCCAGTCTTATGTCCAACATTTCTCCCTCTCCCCACACACAACATCTCTCCTTCCCACCCTTCCTCCCCATGTCCAACATTTCTCCCTCTCTCCCTCCCACCTGCAGCATCTCTTTCCTTGCATCCCCTCCCCGCATGTCCAACATTTCTCCCTCTTCCCCACCACTTCATCTTTTTCCTTCCTTCCCCCCATGTCCAACAATTCTCCCTATATCTTCCCTCCCTTCCTTTCTCAGTCTGAATCTTTACCCCCCTCATCTACTTTCACTAGCGTCTCAGAGTTATCATCACCATTATCATCATCAGCAGAAGTGACTCTCACACGTTGTCTATGGCTGATCCTGAAACCTCCCCTCTGCTGCTTCTAACCCCCTATGATGCAACTTTCTAATTCAGCAGAGGGGACATTTCCAGTTCAGCTTCTGCCAACATGTGAGAGTTGCTGTTGCCGCTGCTGGCAACACCTTAAAAGAGAGGCTTGTGAATGGAAGGAGGGGATGAGCTGCGGGACTATGGAACCCAGTATTTGGATATACATCTGCTGAGTGAGCCTGAGCCCATCTGTGGCTATACCCCCCAAAGAGGATAGATTTTCTATAGCTGGCGCTAGACACCCACCTTGGAGGCCGGGCCTGGGAGAATCTTGCTGCCCCTGTTCCCTTGTTCTGTAATAGTATTAGTTTCTTCTTTCAAAATTGTAACTTTAACCCAGTTTCAGCATTATGATGGAGCTGGTATTGAATCACCTTACAAACTCTTATGAAACCACCAGATGGAGCTGCTTGTCAAAAGAAATATGCCTAATTGCATTTGTTATGTCCAGAAGAGTAGCTGTATTGTTTGTAGCAGCAAAATTGACAGTCTGGCAGTACCTTATAGACTAACCAGTTTATTAAGGCACAAGCTTGAGAATACTTTGGTCCTCCAAACTCATATTTCAATAAACTGTTTAAAACATGCCACCTACCTCTTTGTCATTAAACTATCATTAATAACAAACCCTCCCCAAATACAAACAATGAAAAGAATGACAAAGAAAACAATATTAATTTGAAAGCAAATCACCGGATGATGTTGTACTTAGGACATTTCCACAAACAATGCTATGACAAATGTGTTTTCTAGATGTTTCGACAGTACATGATGACAGGATGCGCGATGCCTATGTGGTTATTTATTTTAGTAAAACTCTCAAACAGGAAGTGTCTAATGACAAATGTGGACTTCCAGCGGCTCACTGTTGATCTGAGTGTTCTGGAATAACCAGGGTGGAGAAAAAGTTATTTGCAGCTATATCTCACACAGCAGCCTCACACGATGAACTCGGGCTCCTCAGCAGTATTCTAATTACATTGTTCATAGAAGTCAGGTGGAGAAGCTGGGGAAAGGCTTGAACAGAGGTCAGAGAATAGAATTTTGAATTCTAGTGACACGTTAGTCAGTCCTAAGCTTCAGTATTGTGGCTCAATAATTACACTTCTATGACACTATAGCTGAAGTTTGAAAATCTCGTAAACCTAATCTCACATGATAATGTGGGCAGTGGGGGCCCCTCATTCCTCATCTTCTCCATTTATCTCATACTTTTTCTCCACCTCAAAGGGATGGTATTACTTAAAAATTCACAACACAGATGTTAGATTGCTATAAACTAAACTAAACCTTAAGTTTGTATACCGCATCATCTCCATACAGATAGAGCGCGGCACGGTTTACAGGTAAATTCAATAAATGAGGGAAGGACATAATAAGAAATTAGAGGTTATGAAGAGGATAGCTAGCTTTACATTTTGGAGAAAAGCCAGGTTTTCAGATGCTTTTGGAATAATTGGAATGAGCCTAGGTTCAGCAGCGGGGCAGGGAGGTTATTCCATTTCTCAGTGAATTTGAAGAAAAGGGATTTCCCTAATTTACCTGCATATATGACGCCTTTTAACGAGGGGAAAGATAGTTTGAGTTTGTGGATGGATTTGGTAGTTTCAGGTCTTGAAGAATTCCAGGATAGTGGAATTAGGGGAGGAAGAATGCCATGTAGGATATTGAATATTAGGCAGGTACATTTAAAGTGAATCCTAGAAATCACCGGAAGCCAGTGAAGTTTTGAGAGAAGCGAGGAAACGTGGTCAAATTTCCTTTTTGCGAAGATCAACCTAGCCGCAATGTTCTGGATCCGCTGAAGTCTTTGAAGATTTTTCTTGGTTAGACTTAGATAGATGGAATTACAATAGTCCAGTCTGGAAAGAATGATTGATTGTACAAGGACAGCAAAATGTTGTTGGCGGAAGCAGGATCTCACTTTCCTCAACATGTGAAGACTAAAAAAACATTTTTTTTACCAGAGAGTTGAGATGATCATTAAAGGAAAGTGTAGAGTCAATAATGATGCCCAAAAGTTTGCTTGAGAATTCGATCTGCAGGTTCTCAGCCTGGTTTTGCTAGTCCTTCTGGTAGGAAGTAGCCGAGAGAAGGTATTAAGTTTCTAATGAACAGTTGTAGATGTTAGGTTCATCTCCTCCTTCATGATAGCTCCTATCTTCCCCTTCTTCTACCCTCTTCCTTCCTCATCTGCCAAGTTTGGCTAAATTTGTTGTAAATCCGATAAATTTGTTGTAAATCTACATGTCTATGCGGATCTTAATCTAATTAATGTAAACCGCCTAGAACTCGCTGGGTATGGCGGTATATAAGAATAAAATTATTATTATTATTACCTTGATTGCATAATTCATGTTTCAATTTCAAGTATTGAGAGTTGTATTTTTTGTAATTTTATAGTGTCCCCTCCTGATGAAGTGTGAAACTTGAGTCGGGGAGGGGGGCATCTCTATATTTTAAGCACCAGCATTTATGCACAAGCACTTTTCTAATGTAGTTGCCTTATGAATGGAACTATCAACTGCCTGCCGCAGAACATAAGATAAATTCTCTTGTTAATTGTCTCATATAGTTCAAGTTCCATAACATTCAGGTGGCAAGGGACGGTAAAGGCAATGATGGTCCCTATGGCAACCACAGTTTGGTGAATACACTGAACAGTTTGGTTGAAGGGTCTGAGCACTTTACTTTATAATTTATTATATTTTGAATTTCTGTGATTATATGGTGGTTTGAGGTTTTATTTATAAACATTCTGGCTGATATGTGGCGCTGTTTAACTGGCCAGGAACAGCTCCTGGCTTGTTACAAGTTTCAAGTTTATTTAAAATTTGATTGGACCGCTTATCACAGTTTCTAAACGGTGTACAATTCTAAAAAAAAGGGAAAGACATACAATATGTTTAAACGGTCAAATACATAACAAAACGACAAATTGACAAACTCATGGAAACAAGGGGAAAGGGGGGGGAGGAACTCCAATAATTATAGGACAGAGAACATGAAAGGAAATAACAATAGGAAGGGACAAAGACGATTAGGATTCCTAAAAATGGCGTTAAAATTGGCCTCTTAAGGAATTTTAGGGAACAAAGGCAACTTTGAATAGAAAACCTTTTAGTTTAACCTTGAATCTATCCAAGATTGCTTCCTCCCTCAATGCTGCGGGAAGGGAATTCCAGATTAGGGGGGCCGTGACAGAGAAAATAGTCGATCGCCTCGTATTAATAAATTTCAAAGACGGGGATTTTGATCATCAGACCTTAAAGATCTTGAGGGTGCATAAGGAATAAGAACTTTTTCAATAAATAAGCATGTAACTGTCCAAGCGCTAATATTTGGCGCGAGATGGTCGCTGAATATTAGCGCTTAGCAGATAGCTGGCTATATCACACAATTTAGCTGGCTATCCTTGAAATTTAAAGCTCTAGCTGGCTAAGGCCCTCTTTTATTAAGCCACAGTAGAAGTTTCTACCATGGCCCGGAGCACTACATGCGCCAATGCTGCTCCAGTGCTCATAGGAATTATAAGAGTGGCGGCACATGTAGTGCTCAGGGCCATGGTAGAAACCTCTACTGAGTCTTAGTACAAGGGGGGTAAGTTTAGCAGCCAAATCTTATTTATAAGAGCCCATGTTTAGACTAAGAACATAAGAATTGCCATACTGGGACAGCCCAAAGGTCCATCAAACCCAGTGTCCTGTTTCCAACAGTGACCAAGCCAGGTCCCAGGTACCTAGCTAGATCCCAAGTAGTAAAACAGATTGTATGCTGCTTATCCTAGTAATATGCAATGAATTTCCCCAAGCCATCTCAATAATGGCCTCTGGAAATTATCCAAACCTTTTTTAAACCCCGCTAAGCTAACTGATAAGCTAAGCTAGAGAAAATCACTTCAGCTGCCGTGGATCTGTTGGGAATTAAAGAAATTCAAACACGTTGAAAGATAAATTTTCATTACGTATTGTGATGGGCATACTGAGTCTGGGTTTAAAGGCAGGGGGGGGGAGAGAGTCCTTTTTTCCCAAAAATGCAGAGGTCCAGGGTGACAGCAGGGTCTAAAGAATAGAAGCAGGAGAAATGACCTTTTCAGCGGATGAAGCCACTATGTTTCTGGGAGGCTGAGAAGGAAGAAGGTGGGTTTGTACCTCAGGGGAGGGGCAAGGGAAAAAGTTCCTACCGAGGTGTACCTGTTCCAGGCCCCAATACACAGAACCTAAAGCCAGTAATAAAGCCGTGCTGAACTAGCGCTGGCATTAATCTGCACAGAACGTTCAGAGTGGTTTAGCACAGGTAATGTGTGCCCTAACAATGACTAGAAATTGTATTTAAATGTAGCTCAATGGATGTTAATTAGGTCATTTGCTATTTCCTCCCAGTACTGTTAACACTGGAAACCGACAGTCAAATCGGGCTGCATCAATGGCTGGTCTATCTTTGGCCGCTATAAACGTAGCCGGCCAGCACTGAGTATTGACTGAGCTGCCTAAGTTTGAAGAAACCCACAAACTCCGTGCTAGCATCTTGTAGCCGTTAGTGCACAGAATTCATTGTAATACTGAGAATTCCTTGATGCAGCTGAAAATAGGTGAAACAAGGCTCTTGTCAGAACTGATGTAGTTATATAAAAACTAAGAGTGGAGAGACCGTCGGCTAATGAGCCAGCA
Organism: Geotrypetes seraphini; assembly: GCF_902459505.1. NCBI lineage: Eukaryota > Metazoa > Chordata > Amphibia > Gymnophiona > Dermophiidae > Geotrypetes > Geotrypetes seraphini. Next base: position 212,568,453 of record NC_047089.1, on the reverse strand, counting down.
TATGAAGTAAAAGTAGGGGACGCCAAGGCAGGAATGTGAAGCCGTCGTTGGACCACTGCCATTCTTTGAGCTAAGTGAATGATTCGGATACTTTTACCCCACGCAAGCACATGATGTCATTGAGGCAACATCCACATACTTCTGGGTGCCCTCGAGTCATGGCCACCAGTTTAGTGTGCCGTGGCTTGTAAAGTCCTAACGACTTGATGAGCATCATCAAGTTTTTGTGGCAGAATATGTTTATGTTTATTAAAAGATTTGTTATACCACCCAATCATACTTATAGGCCGTTTACATCAATAAAAAAGAAAAATCAAATTATACAAATACAACATTACAAACAGCAATACTACTGAGATAGAAATGAAGCAAGTAATTATAAAACAGACTAAGCTCAAATAGTAGAAAAGGGTAAAAAAAAAAAACTGCAATAAAAATAAAATAAGAGGGAGGGAAAAACATAGGGACTCGCTGCAATGCGAGTCTAAAATGATTATAAAACGCATCCTTAAGCAAGAAAGTTTTTAATTTGGATTTGAATTTATTTAGTGATATTTCCTCTCTCAAGTGTTTTGGTGTCGAATGCCAAAGTGTGGGAGCGGTGACTGAGAAAATATTTGTCCACATAGTGTTGATATATCTTAGGGAGGGAATCAAAAGTAGAAGTAGATTGCCTTGCATTTCTTTTGCGCAGTATAAATTTGATGTCACCGTTGTCACATAAAACACAATTCATGGTCTCCATCACTGCCCATCTGCTGCTGCCCAGATGGGTGGTACATCGTTAGTCTGGCATCTCCGCTGAAACCTAGCTGCTTTGGGAGGCCCTGCTGGTAGTGAAACTACTGATGGCATAGCTTTCAGTTTATCAGATGTGGCACAACAAGCCCATATACCATGACTGGAGTGGCTATGTAAATAGTAGCCAAAAATAAAAGGGATATTCAATGCCAGTCTTTGGAAATGGCTCAGCTTTGAATATCTGAGCTCAGCACCAACTATGGAAGTCAGCCCAGCTAACTCCTGCGTTCTGAAGATCAGCTCCATTATAATCAAATAAGTCAATGGTATGAACAGTACCTAAGCCAGTACTAGTTGATTCAAAACAAAGATGATCTCAGCAATTGCTTACCTGCCTTGGGACCAGCAGACTTTGTTACTCTCTGCACCATCACCACCATCAAAAAAGGTAGCCCACCAAAAAGTATAGCTAAACCCAGTTTGTACTTAATACCATATTTGGGTTCCCTGGCCCCCAGCTGAGTCCTCCTGTCCATACCCAGCTGAGTCCTTCTGTCCATAGAGGCACATGATTCAAATTAGTCCAATATCTAGAATTCCTTATTATTACATTACATTAGTGATTTCTATTCCGCCATTACCTTGTGGTTCAAGGCAGATTACATAAGAATTGTCATGATATTAAGAAGTACATAAGGATATTAAGAAGTACATAAGGAATAATTTGAACATTTTCTAATTTGCTAAGGAGTAGATAGTATTGCAGGTGAAGCTTGGGACAGATCTTGTTGTGTTATATTGGTTTTATGTATTTTTTGAAGAGTAGGGTTTTTGTTTCTTGTTTGAAGGTTTTGTAGTCTGTGGTCGAAATCAGCAGATTGGTGAGTTGTCTGTCCAGTTTTGCTGCTCTGGTGGCCAGTAGGTTGTCATACAGTTTTCTTTGTTTCACATTTATGGTTGGCGGGTGTGTGAATAGTGAGTGGGTTCTCCTGTGTCTGGTTGAGGTGGATTGAATTCGTCTATTGTTCCAGTAGGTTGGGCTGTCTCCATCTATAGCTTTAAATAGTAAGCAGTGGAATTTGAAGTGTACTCTGGCTTGTATTAGGAGCCAACGTGATTTGTGGTAAGCTTCTGTGATGTGGTCATATTTTTTCAGCGAATAGACAAATCTTAGGGCTGTGTTTTGTATCATCCTGCTAGACCAGTTTAGCCAAGTGAGTACAAGCAGTCCCAACAGTCTCTCTAGCCACCTACAATAATTGGGCTTTGTGAGGTACATAAGAATAGCCTTACTGAGTCAGACCAATGGTCCATCAAGCCCAGTAGCCTGCTCTTATGGTGGCCAATCCAGGTCACTAGTACCTGGCCAAAACCCAAGGAGTAGCAATATTCCATGCTACCGATCCAGGACAAGCAGTGGCTTCTCCCCTGTCTTTATCAATAACAGACTATGGACTTTTCCTCCAGGAAATTGTCCAAACCTTTCTTAAAACCAGCTACGCTATCCGCTCTTATCACAACCACTGTCAATGCACTCCAGAGCTTAACTATTCTCTGAGTGAAAAACTATTTCCTTCTATTGGTTTTAAAAGTCTTTCCCTGTAACTTTATTGAGTGTCCCCTAGTCTTTGTAATTTTTGACAGAGTGAAAAATTGATTCACTTGTACCCATTCTACTCCACTCAGCTGTCTCTTTTCCAAGCTGAAGAGGTAGCTCTAGTAATTTTTTTTTTTTAAATTGCCTCCAGTATCCCTATGTAAGGGATGTTCACTCCATTTCATGGTGCATTACTGGTTAAATTCTGTTCTTAATTGGAAAAAATGCAGTTTTGAAATTATATTTTACCAAGGTAAACATTCCTTTTTAGTGACCAGCAGATTTATATATTTCCAAATGTGGCTAGACAGACACAGTTTTGGAGGAAGCAGTTCCTGAAGCTGAAGCTTAGAGCTTGAGCAGTGGGAGCTACCTGTTTGCTTACATTTCCATGCAAATGCCTGGTCACATGGAATAAGAAATATATATTTGTTGATCCTTCCCATTTGGAAACATTTCTTGGGGATAAACCTATACTTCAAGGAGAAAGTGCTTAATATTTGTGTTTTTCAGGTTTGAGATACGAAAAGGCAGTCTTTTATAGTTTATTTTCTGCCTGTTGTGGATCACAATTGTTCTTGTAGAGTTTTCTTTTTCTCAGGAGCTAGTTTTGTTGGCTTCTTAGCAGGACAGGATTAACCAATAGGCCCAGTAGGCATGTACCTAGGGCCCAAAATGGTCAGGGGGGCCCGATGAAGGAGGGCATCAACATTGTTTTTTCCAAACGGCGATTGGCCCCTCCAGCATCGATCGGCAACGCGGGCACCCCCCCCCCCACCGATCGGCAATGCAGGCCCCCCTCCCCCCATCGACGGAAAGTAAGACAAGCAAGCAACGTGGGTAAGAAAGGCAAAGGGAACTGTAATTTTGCAAGTGGTGCTGCTTGCCCAAAGCTTCCTTCTGACGCAGCTTTCTGTTTCCACCTGGGCGCATGGTGGAGCGGGGCAGGTGGCCCAGTGTACTTGTGTGCCTAGGGGCCCTCGACAAATTAATCCTGCCCTTCTTCTTAGACATGGTCTAATCGAAAAGACTTTTCTTTTTGTCTTTGTATTATTCTGATTTAAGGTTAACAGATTTTTGGTTGAGAAAAAGAGGACACGTGGCTCCACCTCGTTCTGCCCCCAGACCCGCCCCATTCTGCCCACAGTCCTGCCTCATTCCGCCCCCCCCCCTCCAACTCTGACCTCACACAAACCTTGTCTGCGTCTACACCTGCATCATGGTGACATCACCGCATCACATCCGCACATGTGCAGATACATTCCAGACGTGGCCCCGATCTCAACGCTTTTTAAATCTGGACAAAGTGCTGAGTTTTGAAAAGCTGTCCGGACACCTGAATAGTCCTCTTAAAAGAGGACACGTCCGGATAAATCTGAATGTCTGGTAACCCTATTCTGATAATTTTCTTGATTTTGTGTATTGAATTTATTGCAAAGAATTTAAAAGACCCCCCAAACAAAGGAAAGTGGGAGCATGTATTGGATCTCTAGCCAAGTGCTTTTCAACCCAGTTCTTGGGCCAAGCAAAAGCAGTTGGGTTTTCAGGATATCCCCAATGAGTTAGATTTGCATGCACTTTCTCCTCAGGATGCAAATCTATTTCACTAGTATTTTAGCCCGTTACATTAATGGGTGCTAGAATATATGTCTGTCTGTCTGTTTTTATTTCTGTCTCTCTCTTCCTCCCGCCGTCTTTCTTTCTGTCTGTCTCTGTCCCTGGCCCCCTTTGCCTGTCTGTCTTTCTGTGTATCTCCCTGCCCCTGTGTCTTTCTTATTTTCTTTCTGTCTCCCTTCCTCCCTCTGTCTGTCTGTCTGTCCAAAGCAGCATTCCCTACCCCTCCATTTCCCTCCCCCCCCACACACCATTTCCCTGTGCAGCAGCATTAGCGTTTCCTCTACCCCCCTTTCCCTTCCCGTGGTCCCGACTACGAACCTGGCGATTCCAGCGTGTGCATCAGTCTTCACATGCTGCTTCGGGTCCTTCTACTACCCTGATTTACTCTGGCACGTCCCTGATGACATCATCAGAGACGCAGCAGAGCAAGACTGCTGCACACGCTGGAATCGCCAGGTTCGTAGTCGGGTCCGCGGGAAGGGAAGGGTGGGGCAGCAAAGGACTCGGGTCCCGGGTGGTGGAGTCATCACAAGAGCCGGTTTGGAAAGTTGCTGGACTCCTTTCGGCTCCGTTTTTTGGTTCGTCCCGGTGGGGGGGGGGGGGGGGGCAGGAGGCACTCTTTGTGCCCCAGTCCCGGCTTGTGGAAGCGATCGTCGGTTGGTGATGTACAACGTGCATGCGCACTCTCGCCTAGCGCGACAGATCAGATCTCAGGGAACACGCGGCGAGAGTGTGCATGCGTGGCTAGCATTTTATTATTATAGATGCATATTCATTGTGGATATCCTGAAAACTTGACTGGCTGGGTGTGCCCAAAGGCCAGGGTTGTTAACTGCTCTAGCCAGTTCTTACCTGAACCAGTCATCTTCTGCCTTCTCTGCTGAAGCTTGGGACTCCTGCCGAGAAGTTTCTTAATTAGGGGGGGGGAGGGGGGCTTACAAACCAATAGAGCCAGGAAAGTGTAAAGCTTACCTGCCTTGCACCCTAACCTATGTCCTCTTCAGTACACTAGAGCCAAAGAAAAGCTGTGGCTCAATTTTGCAATCGTTGTTTTGGGTTTGGTTTTCAATTCCTATCTCTTCTGCTTCCTTTACACCAGTGTCTCTTAAACCTTTTTTAGGTCCAGCACAGTAAATGGAGCAAATGTTTTTCGTGGCACACTAAACAGCAAATATTTTTCACGGCACATTATAAAATTGCAAAACCAACAAAAAATTTAATTTGAGAGTTATTTATTTAAAGTTCTTTAAGCTATGTATGAATAATTGTAACAACGGTGAAAGAAAATAGGATAGAATTGCTAATCAACATGATGGCTGTGCTTGTTTTTTGAATGCAAATCAACACACAACGCATCTCGCTAGTTGACAAGCAAGCACACATTTCATCATCCACCAGCTGCCATCATTCTTTTTTTTTTTTAATTTATTTTGTCAGATCTGAAAATCCAAGTTCGCAAAGATAAGAATATCCAAATGGTAACAAAGCTTCGATTGCTTTGTTGCTCAAGTTAAGATAACTACTGCATAAAAAAATGAAAATAAAATTACTTGGCATTAGTTTTCAAGGACCAATCACATCAAAGAATAATGCTTGTCTGGGCGGTTGTAGCCTTACACACACAGATGCTCATAAAATTGACAAGACTCTTGTGTACGCGACGTACATGTCATCTATTCTAGTGAAAACTTATGGAGGAAATTTTTAAAAATAAAGTAAAATTCTGGATTCTTTCGTGGCACACCCAGAATCTCTTCGGGGCACACCAATGTGCCCTGGCACACAGTTTGAGAGACACTGCTCTACACTAATGACTTACCACCTCAGATGAGGCAAACATTGGCAACTTGAGGCCACACTGCCAGCCAAACATCTCCTCCTTTTATTAACCAAGCTGAGTGAATTTCAGCTCAGCTTAAAACTGAGAAGAGTATAGCAAGATTCATGCATTATCAGAAATCTAATCAGAACAGCTGCTGTTGTCCAGAACAAGTTCAATAAAAAAAAATATAATAATAAACAACCCATGGATATCAGCCAGGCTATGTTTTAAAAACAGCCCTGAACAAACAAGCATTTAAAGGTGACTTTGATTTGAAAGTTTGCGTTCACAGAAGTATGATACGTCCGTGGAGCAATAAAATAACTGTTGATACAAAAAAAAGAAAAAAAAACCCAACAAACCACCCAAAGACTAAATACAGGCACAGAATGTAATTTGCACTCTTCCAAACCCCCAGAAGTATGATCATTGTGACAGAGCCATAGGCAGCAGAGAATGGAAGAGAATTATGTTTTTAATACCTTGGCTTCCCTGGTGCTTTTGAATTCACCCCTGCACTATATAGTCTAAGCTTCTCTTGAGGTTTCTTTCCTTTCAATACATTTGAAAATAGCTAAGAACTCAGTTGTTGCAGGGAGTAAGTGGCCAGCCTGCACAAGGCTTTTTTTTTTTTTTCCCAAGAAACAAACTTTTGCTCAGGTCTTAACTAGTTTTCTAGTGCTAGAACACTGGAGTTTTCACCCTCCCCACCTCCCTCCATTTTTTCTCTAGTTTGAGGGATCAGTATGTATGCTATTCTTTGTTAACATAGTGGACATTTTCCCGTTCCAGTGGATAACCATGAGAAACCATCCTCATATCATTCTTTAGGGAGAGAGGGAAGAATCAGAGTATGACAAATACCATAAATAGATTGTAACCTACCCTCTCTAACTGCATTCCATATGTATTTTTCATACAGTTCTTCACTGTCAGTTTAATTTCCATCCTATAAGTTCACATAGAATTTTTTCTTTTTTCAACCATCTTTATTTTCTTTTCTTTATTAATTTCCAGGTACTTTAGTTAGATTGTGAGCCTTCGGGACAGTAAGGGAATTTTTTAAGTACCTTCTTACTTCTCATTTATAATCTTAATGTATATTTTCTTCAAACCGCTTAGAACCTAACGGATGTAGCGGTATATAAGAAATAAATTACATTACATTACATTACATATGAATAGGCCCAAGCACTGACCCTCAAGCCCTGCTATGAAGAATGCAGGTGTAGAAGGACTGAGGTCAAGATAGACAATAAGGAATGATACAGGATGTTTCCCACGGTTAGCTGCGGGGATGGGGACAGTGACAGGCCAGTGTCTCATAAGCTTTTTCGACCACAGCACACTAAATTCAGAACCGGGTCTACAGGGCCTCTGAGCATGTTTGGATGTTGACCAGTGACATCATATACATGTGTTACATCATCACGTCAATGTCCAAGCATGCTCAGAGGTCCTATGGCTGCGGCCCTGAGCTCGGAGGCCTTGCAAAACCCAGACACTGCTGGATTTTGGGTAGAAGGAAGTCTGTGCAAGCCTCTAAATACCAGTACTGTGAAACAAAGGTGCAAGAGTCCAAACATATCCGACAGTAAAAGCACACTTTGGGATCTGTTTTCTACACTTAAATATGTCTTTCAAGTGAAAAAAATGGTAAAGCTTATATTTAAAGGCGCAAAATGACACCAATGGAATGCTTCAGTTCAGGGTTTTACTGGCATGTGCACGAGTTACAATTACCGTGAAACTTTTGTGCCTGTGCGCCACATATGTACTCCTCCTTACTTTTGGTCTCATACTATTGTATATGATTTGCAAGTAATTAGCTTTGAGGAGCTAAGTTTTTGCACGGTTCCCACAGTTTAGGGTGGGCACTGTTCATTTTAGCACCAGAGTTCTGAGCACTGGAGCTCCAATGAACAAGGCATTTCCAAGGAATCAGAGAAAATGTCTCTTAGTGGGCAAAGGGACCAAAAGGGAGGAGGATAACCAATCAGAGAAAGCAAAGCAGTGGGGTAGGGCTTTTAACTATCCCTTCCTCAGAGTGAAGGAGAGATAGAGGCATCCAGAAGATTCTGAAATGCTGTTAGAGCCTGAAGAAATGGAAGCCTCCACCCCCCTCTGGCATCAACCAGCAGAGCTGACACCCGTACCCACCAGAATGCAGCCCAACCGTTCCACACACCCTCCACTGCCTGGCCAGGGATTGCTCTTCCTCAGGTGACAACCATCGTAAGTACAGCACTGCTCAGAATCTATATAGTGAACCTGCCATATCAGAACAACACCAAATGCCAAGACTTAAACAGGAGAGTGGAAGAGAGATCTGAGAAGGGCCCAGCCCAGCAGCAAAAGAAACAGGAAGGTTAGGACGGAGGCTTAGCCTTCCCAAGCATCTTATACAGGGTGCCCATGTCTTTATTTTAGAAGCCACCAAGATATGAACTGGGTGTGCCCTAGGGCATTGCAATTAAGTTGACTCTCTAGTTTCCACACTAAGTAATATACAAACCTCAAATTTAAATTTTGAAATGAGGAGCACCCTCAGCGTGGGTTTGAAAGCTTTAAAGAGCAGCTCAATAAAGCAGCTCTAATGCTTAGAAAAGCAAAAGCCAGCAAACACCGAGCAGAAATTGCTACTCCCGTCGGCCGCACACCATCACCTGGGTGCTTTACAGTGCAAATTAAGTAGAAACAATGTGCAGTAAATAAATATATATAGATGGAAGACAAAAAGTCCACTGTCCTGCAATGCCCCGAATGCCAAACCCACTGACCCAAGCCTGGAATTACTCTGACCTACAGTTGTGTTGGCCTGTTCGGTTCCTGAGGAAGGAGCTATGGCCCTGAAACCCTGCTGGGTTGAGCCGTGTTGAAAGAGGATTGCACTTTAATTTTTGTCTTTGACTGAAAAGAAGCTGGACTCTCCTTGTTACTATCTGACTACAGCACTTTCATTTAGCTAAGTAATTGGAGGGACAAGTGACTAACTTTTTCTCTCCTGTTTGGGTCAGTGGGTTTGGCATTCAGGGCATTGCAGGACAGTGGACTTTTTGTCTTCCATCTATATATATTTATTTACTGCACATTGTTTGCACTTAATTTGCACTTTAAAGCACACAGGAGCACCCAGATGATGGTCTGCGGCCGACGGGAGTAGTAATTTCTGCTCGGTGTTTGCTGGCTTTTGCTTTTCTAAGCATTAGAGCTGCTCTATTGAGCTGCTCTTTAAAGCTTTCAAACTCACGCTGAGGGTGCTCATTTCAAAAATTTAAATTTGAGGTTTGTACATTCTTTAGTGTGGAGACTAGGGAGTCAACTTGCCTGCAATGCCCTAGGGCATGCCCAGTTTATATATTGGTCACTTTTCAAGGATTTATTTTTTTCTTGGGGTTTTTGCTGTACTTATTTTAGAAGCCCAAATTTGTCAAGGAAACCTTTTGTAAATTTAAGAAGGGGTCCAAAAATATCTATAACTTCTTGCAAGACCAACTCCCAAGTTTTTTCATTTGCAAATGGTACTCGAGATAAATCAGTATTAATTCAATAAATAAGGCAAATAATCAGTTTCTGGGGAATAACCTATTAGTTTAAGGTTTTCACCCAGGTATGTCCCACAGACAGCATGCACCATAAAGCGCAGTGGGCCTTACCCCAAAAAATCATTTATATCACCATTATTTTTACTTTTTCAAGCACCATTTGGGTCTTGGGCATACTTAAATCACCATCTAGACATTTATATACACATCTAAAACTGGAAAGTTTTCGTCTAGGAAGGGGGCATGGTCTGAATGTGTTTTGGCAGGCCTAAAAAATAAATGTGCATTCTACATGTCAAAAGAGAGATGTCAACTCAGTTATGGAAGCTCTGACATAGGACATTATTATTTAAAAGTAGGAAGGGATATGGGAGGGCTCAAGTGGTCAACTGCAACATGCAATCTGCTCTATATTTTAACTGAAAATGGTGGGCTATAACAGAGGCAGACAATCCTGGTCATTGAGAGCCCCAGTAGGTTACTTTTCAGGATATCCACAATGAATATGCATGAGATAGATTTGTGTACCAAGAAGGCAGTGCAAACTCCACATCAGGGCTAGTTGAAGATATGGATCAGTTGAGCACCTGCTCAGAGTACCAAGCCTGGCTCACTTGCTCCTCTGCAGCGATTATCTCCATGTTCCTGGCTAGCAGCAGAATCTCTCTCCCTTCTCTCCTCTCCACTTGGGTCAGGCATCCTCATTCTCAACCACTCTCCACTTCCCATGGTCCAGCAGCTCCCCCTTCCACTATCTATCTTTAAACAAGTGAATCTCCTCGCTAGCAGCAGTATTAAAAATTCATGTAAGGCTGCCTGTGCTATGCCTAGAGCTCTCTCTCTTTGCTGCATCCCTCCCCACTATGATGTAATTTCCAAGTTGAATGCTAGCTTTTATTTTTGCTTTTAACATTGCTTCTCACATAGAAATTGTTTCATATCCTAACTGGCCTAATGCCCTTCTCCTTACACTTTCTCAGAAGCCACTAGATGCCCTTTGACCAGTCATACTGAGGCAAATTCACATCTGAAGTCAAGGGCAGAGAAGATATAGACCACCTGGAGGGTCCTAGATCACCTTCATATGCAGCTCAAAATGGCCTGACAGCTGCAATTGTGACAAGTAGCAGCCAATACATCATCTTTGATCAACTCATTGATTGAAGATGACCCTTGTACGGTACAGAATCTTAATGAGAGCAACTTAGCAGACCCAAACATCATCACTACTGGAAAGAAATAAACTTCAGTAGATGGACATGAGGAGAACACATTTTAGACATTGACAAGAAAGAATGGTTTACACCAAGCCTTTTCCTTGCAAAAGATACAACATTTGAGTAGGTACCTTAAGAAATGTATGTAAACCAACACAACTGTCACACTTTAGGTGAAATTTTGGGAGGCTGATCAAACTTGACACAAATTTTTTAAAGCATTTTATTTTATTTTTAGTGTTCAAAAAGATGAATTTCAAAGTAGATTAAAAACATCTTTCCTTGAGTCTACAAAAAAGATGCAAGTACCCTAAAAATAAAAATATATAAACCAATATACATGTCACAAATATTTTACATTCATTTTACTTGAATAATACATTCTGGTATCCTTCTGGGTTTAAGCAGAGAAAACAAAAACTCCAGTTCATCTTTCAAGTCAGAAGACAGAACAATCACTGGAATATACAAGCTGCATCCCCAACAGATTGGCATAGTACTGAAGGATTTATTAAATAGAGACATTTCACATGTGATTAGGCACCTCAGCAGGGGAAAAGTGAGAATTATTGCACTGGAATGGAAGCTCTGCTATTTGGAAACAGGCCATCACAAATTACAATTAGAATCTAGCATTTTCTTAAAGCTTCAGTGAGGCAGAAGGTTGTCATTTCCTTCTTTCCCTGTTTAATCACCAAATATATGACTAGAATGTCTTTTTTTTTTTTTTTTCTTTCCTAAGGAGTCCTGCTTCTGGACTTTTTCACAGCAGTGGTTCATTACCAACAGAAGAGAGTGTCAATAGGAATGACGAAATGTGCACGACTAAATGTAATTGGATCTTCCCAATTTCTAGTGTAACAAGAACACTGAAACAGCTCCATTAGATTAGATTAAAATTCATCAGCCCCAGACCAGTGTTTAAGAAACCTTCTGGATGATATTTAAAAGGGCATAATTAATGTCTAAATCCACATTTGGGAAGCAGTGGTAAATGATACCAGAAACAAAGCTGATTTTCAGCAAAATGTCTTATGAAAATACAGTTTTATGAAAGATATACTAAAAAAAACCCACACAAGGACATTAAAAAATGTTTAGCCCTCTGTTTCAGTTATCGTGCCCATAACATTCAGGGACCTATTTACTAAGGGCTCCTTTTACAAACGTTAGGGCCTTAACGTGCGGAATAGCGTGCGCTAAAATGCCGAGCGCACTAGCCCCTACCGCCTCCTCTTGAGCAGGTGGTAGTTTTTTGGCTAGCGTGTGCTAAAAACGCTAGCGCACCTTTGTTAAAGAAGCCCTAAGTCATATTAATAGGCATTAATATCCATTTTAAACATCTAATAGTTAGCATTGCCAATTGCCACTTTATACAGAAATTTGTGTTAGGGGCATGGAACAGGCAAGAGGTATGTCTTGCAGTGAAAAGGCCAGTTGTACTGCATGCTCTTGACTCTTGTTAAGAATGTGGCAGTAAACTACCTGCCTGGAGGTGTAAGGTGTTAACAGCATGGCTGCTGGCGTGCAATGCCATTAACATGTAGCAGAAACCTTTTGCCATGTTAGCAGCAATGCCATCTTTACCTAAGTGCCAGAACTCCAACAGTTACTGTGGGTTAACTTTTGCATTTATCTTGCATTAACTGGAAAACCTTAACTTAGTAAATAGGCCCTTCAGCAAAAAAATACACTATTCAGAACTCCAAGTACATGAGAAAAAAATACTATTAGAAATTTATTTCTTCCAGGTATGTCCACCCCATAGAAAAGGGAAAGTTACATTAAAATTTTCTGTAGTGATAAAAATCACTTTATAAAAACATCTTAGAATTTTCATTTTAGGATTTTAACTATTATAATAAACATGACGAACAAAGAAATCATTTTTCTACATTCAGATAAGGCTCTGTGAAAATAGATTGTAAAGTTCAAGCTGTTTCTCCTTCTGATGTCATTAGTAGTTCAACCACAAAGCTTATATTTCATGAATCACAAATACCACAATTATTACTCCTAATTAGTAAACCAAGGAAGAATACATAGATAATTGATAAAATACATCCTATATAGACAGAGGTATAGTTTGCCTGCTAAATTAGGAGGGCGTAGGGGTTGCATTCTGCAATAGGACATGTTTGGATTGAGGGCCGGCCCCCCCCCTCCTAAACTACACCTATGGCATTTTAAAATTTAGTAATTATAGTAGATTATCCATACATTTCTTGCATCACCTACCAAACCCTGTTTACAATTGTCACTGATAAAGTAGAAGGGCTCCAGCATGAACTTACATCCATGCTAGAGCACAAACAGACCGCCACAAAATGTACAGTTTGGTTATCATGAGTTAGAGCGACACACTGAGAATCCTATTTTCTTTCTGGTTCCCAATTTGATTTCTAAAGTAATAAGCAAGATTCTTTTTCAGCTTCAGATGTAGGAACATATTACATTACATTACATTAGAGATTTTTATTCCGCCTGTGCCTTTCGGTTCTAAGCGGATTACAAAATTGGAAGAGAACTGGACATTTCCAGGAAGTTTACATATCAGGAATATAACAAGTTTACATATCAGGAATATAATATTTCCATGTGAAGAAAATTATTCCTGTACATGTAGATTACTAAAAAAAAACCACAGGCCTCTGAAAGGCTTACAGTGATACTGTGTTTTATTAAAAATGATAAGAGTTGAAAATATTAGGAATATAAAAGTTAAGTCTAAGTTAATAAATAAATACTGTAGCAAGGCATGTTCCCAGAACCCAAAATATAGAAAGACAAGCTTGACCTTTCCTCAAAGATTTTGAGGGTAAATTAGTCCATTAGCTCGCGATATCCCTGACAATTTCTAATTCAAAAATCTCACAACACAAGGAAAATCATTTTGAATGCCAAGTATAGACTTTTCAGACTGAATAATTTGATTAGTGGACAGACAGTCATGGCTACATCATTCTAGCAAGAAACTAACTTCTTATGAGTCCAGCTGCAAGAATGTAGACAGCAGTTAATTTTAGAAACATCAGGTCATTTCATAATGACAATAAAAGTATCGACTGTCTGTCATCTGAAACTGTCATATTGGAGGTATTTCAGTATATAATGCACTCCCCTGTCTTACAGCAACAGATTTTTGTACCGGTGTTAGGTTACTTCTAGTTCAAGGTTCCACTGAATAGGGACTATTTGCCAGGCACAAAGCCTAGTTTTAAGAATTTTAGATTGCAAAATGATTTTGTTTTTTGTGCTACCTGTGTAAAATACTTCACATGCTTGTCTGTATGGCAGTTAGCCATTATAGGTGGCTTGTGTAGAAGCTTTGTTATAGTGAATGGGGGTGGGGGAAAACTGACCAAAAATGCAGAGATGTACAAGTATATTCTAAAAATTCTATCTTGTATAGATGTTTTGGGCATAGAATATTCTTCCTGTATTAGAGAATGACACAGGGAAAAAAATCTGTCCCCGTCACTGCCCCGTCCCAGGACCACCGTCCCCTTCACCGTGTCGTCCCCGTCACCACCCTGTCCCCGCAGCATCCACCCTTCCCTCTCGCCACCTCACCGCCCTTCAGCAGCCTAAGATTCTCCCTCCCTCCCCCTTACCTTCGCGGTGCTTTATTAAAGAAACTTACTGAAGCCGGCGAAGTCTGCCTGCCTGCAGTCACGTGTGTGTGGGCGGAAGCTTCTCCTCTGATGCAGGTAGGGAGGGCGGAAGCTTCTCCTTTGGCCGTAGGTAGGGAGGGGGCTGCGCGCGATCGGTGACCGTGTGCCTTCCCTCCCTTAACTGCGGGGACAAGGCCATTCACTGCTCCAAGGGACGATGATTGGCCTTGTCCCCGTGCCTGCAGTGAGCACGTTTTTCCCACCACCGTTTCGGCGGGTTACTGCCACCGTGTCATTCTCTATCCTGTATTACAAACAGCTCAACCTGCAGACTCTTCCATTAATCAGCAGAAAAATGAGGGAGGAAAGTAAAAAACTGTGACCTACCTAGACAACTTTGTGCGGTCTTGTGAAAAAAGCCTCATCAAATTAAATGAGCAGCCACAAGGCAACGGGTATGTTTCCCTTGCAGCACAAGGCACTTAACCTACAGTCAAATGTAGAATTTTATTCTGCTGTTAAAGCGGAAGTCATGAAGATCCAGACAAAACAGGTTGTTTCATCTCCACAACAAAGCACTTTACACAGACTCAGCAGTGTTACATAAAGTACATCAAATCTGCACAATTGGAAGGGTATGCCAGGACTGAGCTTTTTAATTGTGTAAATCTGATCATTAAAAAAAAAAATTCTACCTCACTGTAAAGCTAAAATTTGTGTAAAAAAAAAAAAAAGAGAGGCCAGGCTGGCATGTATCTAGGATGGGTTTTCCAACGTTAGCTGGTTGGCACAATCAGCTAAATTTGTCTAAGCGGCTTCATATCTAACCAAATAAGTTCTGTAGTTAAATTTAAACCACAGCTTTAAACCAGTTAACTGCAGCTGAACATTCACTGTCAAATAGTTAACTGTGATGCATAGTGGCACTTTGGAAATCTATGACTAAGGCACATGGGGGGGTGGTGGTGGTGGCAAAAAACAAACAACCAACCCATAAAAATTGTACTACCCCCAAGCAGTGTTAATAAAATGAAATCAATACCACAAAAGTGGATCTAAATAGATTTTGACACAGAAAGCAAACTTCGCATAATGTGTATGGGTGCTCTAATGTGTAGTCATGAATTATGCAGAAATTCTTTACAATTCAGGGACAAAAGGGAACGTATGCATGATTCTGCCATTGAGCGAGACAGAGGCACTCCCCAGAGGAGAAACAGAAGATGAAGAATGTGTTCATGTGAGCACAACAGCAGACTGGATAAAACAGGTAAACAGCAGACATACCTGCCAGCAATGCTGAAACAAAGTGTCCTGGGTGGGTAGTACAGATAGGCAAACAACTTCAAACCAACTTTCCTATACCTGATTTGCTGAATGAGGTCTTGTTCCTGTACTCAAACTTCAAAACTCTGTTACCCTGGAAATCATTTGACCTCAATGGGTGCATCACACAGTGGTAAAAGTGACAGTGCTGTGCACCACTACAGCCGCTTTCAACATGCCTTCAGAAATAAAACAAGCCTGAGCTAAAATACGCCACCACACTGATTCTCAACATTCTGTGAATACACCTAGACCTCTAAAACAAGACGCAGAAAAAAGGTTTCCAAATTAAGGCACCATTACACGGGATCACTTTGGTTTTTCTATCTATAAGTCCCATGAGATTCTTTTTTCCTGTGTAGTGCAGCACTTAAACTGAAACAGATTTACAGAGCTGCTCTATTTTGCTCTATAGTTAATATAAAGCAATTCTCAATGTATAATACTTAGGCAACTCACCTTTCAATCTTAATTTATCGTTTTCACTTGATACTCAAAACAATTACCTTCTCTTCCCTCACAAGGATTAAGCTCTGGCATTAACAACCTCACATACTAGCATTCCCAGTTTGGAGAGTCTCAGACTAAGATATCAATAATATAGGAAGCACACACAAATTTAAAAAAAAAAAAAAAAAGTCCATAAAATTTAACATTCGCCGATCATATTTTTACTTCCAATTTGCAAAAAACTGAAATCAGCAATTTAAATTTCCATGTTCACCATGTTGTTAATCATGCGATTCAGACCACTCTGGGATGCACAATAAGTGTTACTGGTGGAAGCATTCCATCATGGAGATAATTGTTTAAAAAAGTGACTTTTATAAAATTTAGGGCACAATTAAAAAAAATAATTATAATTCCGTTAGAGCAGGGTTTCTTAACCCTCTCCTGGAAGCACACTGAACCAGTGGCACATTTATTGTTGCATTCTGGAAAATCCATCAGACAGATTTGCATACAATGGGTTTCCTATATATGCAAATCTAATTCATACATATTAACTTAATGCCTGTCTAGGTGTAAAGCCTTGTTTTAGAGGATAAATTGTGCAAAAGGTAAATCAATGAAGGTGAAAAATTGCTCTTGCCCTCAGTGATACATCACAAGATGACTAGATTTAGCTGTGGAATAAAGTAGCATTACCAGAGATATGGGAAGCCTCCATTTTAAACAGGTGCAAAACTTGTAGTATTTTTGTATCCCCATCTTTGGTAAAGCAGATTTTCAAAGGAAATATATTCCTTTTTGAAAATTAAAAATGAAAACCTGCAGGTACAAGAGTCCAATGGACTTTCAAATTATTTGCCTTGCTGAACTTTTGGCTCCTTAATATTTTAGGGTAGTTCTTTTTGCATCACTGATAATGCTGAGACTCTCCAAACAGCAGATAGCTTTTCTCTTTTCTTGTGCCAGTTTCCTTATTCTACTGAATTAGTATCACAGGTTCAAAAGAATCTAATCACATCAACTATAAAAGATGCAACCTTTAAAATAATTTCTTCTGATTTTAAAAAAGCAGTAGCTCCAAATAAACTTTATTATAGAAGAATAAAATTTGATCTCAGTTTATACTGTGAATTCTCTAAAATTCCTTTCCAAAATTAAGTGAATTTTAGGGATTTTTAGCAGCAGCTTAAACATGGAATCAGTATGAACTGTGCAAGATTCCACTGCACGCTGCATCTTGCTCTTAACCTACACCACCCGCTTGGCCTTCAGTTCCCCCAATTTCTGTGGACATTTATCCACAGTCTGAATCTATGGAAACTAAGCTGAGATCCACAAAACTCATTTCCTCCATTTCCCCAGATGGATTGAAACCCAAGTTTCTCATCAGGTCTTGTTCTCCTAAACAATATGTAACTGCTTGGTTCATTTTTCTGACATCTCAGTAGGCACTAACAAAATGCCTTCATTTTTCAGAGTCTCTAGAAGTCACTAGAGAAACTGACTTATGGAGATTAAAGTTCTATTCTTGCCCTCCAGGAATGCAAACTGGCCCCAAAGCCCTGAGCAACTTTTGATAAGATCTTGTATTATTAAACTGTTTACAGTGCTCAGTAGCAAAACTTGGCAGAACTATCCGGTGGAATAGGTACTGCACACTGGCAATCATTAACTGGTAATCAGATGAGTGGCAATGGACTTTTGACCATTTAGAATATGAGAAAGATGATGTGTGTGCTTCCTTTATAGTTAAGACAGCATTGGAGAATCAAGTATCAGTTCAGCTCCAGGAATCTGGGTGAAGTTAATCTTTAACAAATGCCCTTTCATTCCTTCTGTTTTAGGCTTGTTCATTTGCTAGGAGCTTACACTTTACCAGCTTTTTTGCTAAACAGAGATGAAGCCCGCAGAATGCTGGGTGTCTCCTCCATTACTCTCACAAGCAGATTGTCAATGTAGTCCTCGAGTTCTTGCACCTGAAGCTCTTTCTTTGAAATAGTCTCTTTCTGTTTTAAAACTAGCTGGATCAGCTCATCATGTGTCAGCTGAGCATATGCAGATGCAGGATCTTTGGGGTCATATTTCTTTAGAGTTGGGGAGACAAAAAAAAGTTAAATAAGTCACATTTTCAGGTTCAGGGACCAAACTAGCCTATATCCTACTTTCTCATCTGTGCTGCTATAATTGGTGTAATTGACCTTTATGTTCCATATGTTATGTGAAGGTCAGAATTCCCTTAGTAATATCTAAAGAATAGCACTGTGGAAATCTGATTATTAAGAGATGGTTACATTGATTTACAACAGCAGTTAATTTCAGTTATGTCAATTTCTTGGCTTGCCATATGTCCACATGTTTGTGCTCAAAAATATACATTCCCCGCCTCTCTCAATAGTACTCCAGGATCTACTTTACAAATAGTAGTTTTCTTTCCCTCCAAACCTAGCAAGTCACTCCTGTTTCTTGGGGTTTCTAGAACCAGGGGTGACTTCTGGCACCATGATTATTTGCTATTATCTGAGGATTTCCCCCCCTCCCCCCCATTTTATATTACTGCCCAACCAATTATGCTCCTTCCAGAAGTCTGCAGTCATGGGCCCTAAATCCAGTTACAGATGTACTATTCTGCCACTGCCATTAATTGCTTTATCAGTGCATATTAATGTGTGCTACCCTTTACTCATCTCAGGATGGCGCATACCTTTGCATTGAATTCAATATGTTCTTGATTTTTGCCCACTGTCCCAAGGCTTGATATGGTTGAAGTTCTAGTCTGAGTGGCATTCATGGGTTTCACTGGATGAGGTCTGAAATAAAACAGTAAGTAGTAATGAAATGCATTTTGTTCATTCACTAAAAGAGTCAATACCATTGGGTGGAACACAGAAACCCGACACCCCCTTCTTGAGGGTCTGATGCTCAAAGCCCAGGCACTAAAGCCTACAACACATACCCCATAGTTCAACAGCACAGAAAACCACCTAACCAATGCTCAAAGCAAATTAAATTGAAATTTTATGTGAAGATAATTCATGCTATTAGCCCAAAAGCAGGGGAGGAATGTGCTTGGCATATGCACACAAAAGTTTCACAGTAAACGCAGCTCTTGTGTACATACCCAGACAAAACTGAAGTAGAAGCACACATCAGTGTTGTTCTTCTGCACCTTTAAATATGAGCTTTTCAAAAATTGGTTTGCACTTACATTTCTGAAAAGCTCATATTTAAATGCAGAAAAGCAGGTGCTTTTACTTTTGCTTGGGCCTGCACTCATTTATTTCTTACTATCAGAAGCTGCAAGGGCTTCTTTCTGCTTCCAAAAGAAGATAAAACTGACAGTTTAATGTAAGAAATTTTGACAAGTCCTCTCCTCAAATCCTTTTATGTTGCCCCCCCGAGCTAGTGGTAAGTTTTCAGCGTTATAGACCATCATTTGCTTTGGGCATTGTAACGCATTTAGCACAAAATAATGTGTGCTGAAATTAAGCATTAACCGCTTCTTATATTAGATTGTAAGCTCTTTTGAACAGGGATCATCTAATACATGTTAAAATGTTTACACCTTCAGGATTACAGAAATGACAACTAGTAGTTTCAAGTTTTATTTTGACTTGATGAATCGCTTATTCAAATTTACTAAGCGAATTACAATAAAAGAAAGATAAACATACATTAAGACTTACTATTTAAAATTTAAAAATGATGGGTTAGACCGACAGACTTACAAACTAAGGGATGGAGGCATAAAGGTACAATTCAACGCTTTAAAGTCGAAAAAGGAACCATAGATGGGAAAAACATTAGGGAGGGAGTAGTATAAACCTGGAGGGTTACTACTTTAAGATTTGAGTATAATTTAAAGATTAAAAGCATCTTTAAAAAGAAAAATTTTAAGTTATTTTTAAAGCGGCTAAGATCATTTTCCTCTCTTATATATTGAGGCAAAGTGTTCCAAAGTTGCGGGGCCGTCACCGAAAACATATCATGTCGTTGAGTTCCGATAACTTTCAGGGAGGGACTACTATGAGCTTTTGGTTAGTAGACCGAAGCGAACGCGGTGTATTATAAGGAATAAGCATTCTATTGATAAATTGTGGTTCATTGGTGGAAAGAGTTTTAAATACTAAGAGTAATGTTTTAAAGGTGATACGGTGGTTGATTTTGAAGCCAGTGTGAGTTGATCAGAAAAGGAGTAACATGATCATATTTTTTACCGTTATGAATGAGTTTGACGGCTGTGTTCTGTATTATTTGGAGGCGCTTCTTTTCTTTTTGTGTGATGTTTATTAATAATGAATTGCAGTAATCGAGTTTAGCGATAATTAGGGAGCGGATTAGAATGTTTAGTGATTTTGGCTCGAGAAACTTAAAAGATCGAGCGAATCATGCAAAATCTATAGAAGCAAAATTTGACGGTATTACTTATGTGTTCATGATAGGAGAATTTATCGTCAATAATGACACCCAGTATTTTTAGAGATGTTACTAAATCCAGATGAATGTTATCAAGAGTGAAAGGAGTACTCAAGCTTAGTCCCTTTTTCCATGGGAAAAATAAAGCTTTTTTTTTTGTATTTTTAGAGCTAGCATGTTGGAATTAAGCCAGTCTTTGATTGTCTCAAGTTTTTTGTTGATCTCAAGTATTTCTTCTGTATTTTCTGGATTTAGGGAATGTGAAAGTTGAATGTCATCAGCATATGTGAAAGTAGTAAAGCCTATCGATTGACATAGACTTAATAGGGGTGATAGAAAAATGTTAAACAATAATGGGGATAAAATGGATCCTTGCACTGACTTTAGTTTTGTGCATTGGCCCCTAAACCCAGAAAAGGGGAGTTCCGTGGTCTCCACTGGTTATTGTCAGGACTGAAAGAAGCTGGTTTCTTGAATTACAAGTATACCACTACCATGACAACAATAATCGTGACCTTAGAATTACATGGTTCTAACTGTACAAAACATCGCAATGCTGTTGGCTCGCAGTTAGAACCTTGTAATCCCATGCATAGACTAATTTCTGTACATAGAACCATGTAATTTCTTATGAAATGAAGGAACGATTAAGTTGCAATAAATCCTTGTGAGTGTTGTAACATCTACATGTCAGATAGAACCCGGAAGTCATCGGAGTTAAAAATACTGAAAATTGTCACTTAGAACCCTGTAATTCTAAGGTCACAAATTGCTTACCTGAGGCTAGAAGACATTTACAAAAATGTTCCAAATTGGTTTATTAGTATGCCGACAGACAATGTCAGAGCACAAATGCGTGCTTAAAAAAAAAAAAATTAGCTAGGGATTAATCCTGTTTGCATAGGTTGTTACATTACTATATCCCCAGTGGGGTTGGCTGGCAATTATCCTATGGGTTTCCAGGCCCAGCCAAAAGACAATCCTCTGCTCATAGTTCAGTTAAAACGTAAGTGAATTGGGATGCTACTTGTTACTCAGGCCCATCTCACCTAGCATCTGGTGTTCGACACTGGTGACAAATAGGTGCTTCAAGGGAAATGAGTATGTAAGGGGGCATATACAGAGGAGTCCATTTAATGAGTCTTGAGAAGGAACATCAAGGAAAATAATAGACAATATGGCCCAGATTCTCTAACCAGTGCTAGTTAGAGAATCACACCTCCAGCAAAAGGTAGGCACTGGAAATGAAGGCCAGGGTTTTCCAGGCCTACATTTCCAGGGCCTACCTTTGATGTGAATTGCATTTCCGTAGGTGCTTTACAGTGCCTACGGCTACTTCCAGCATTAGCCATGCCTACAGTAGCATTAGGTGCCGTAAAGTGCCTACAGAAGCACAATTCTAGCGCTGATTTTTTTAGGTGCCAGTAGGTATTTTTCACTTGAGCTTGGGCACCTAAAAAACCGGTGCCATTTAGAGAATCCAGGCATACGTTTCTAATCACTTTGTGATCTGAACATGCAGAAAAAAGTCAAACAAAAATTAGTAGAGCAATCACACTAATTTTAGATGTTATGAAGTTCTTATGAAAATATATACAGCAAAATCTCAATATTCGCAGGGATTAGGGGCAAAGCTGACCCACAAATATTGAAAAGTAACAGATAATTTTTAGGGCCGGCTCTGACCCACCCTCGCCTCCCTCCTGTGTCCCGAACCTTCCCTGGTGGTCTAGCAGTGGTCCTTACCTAGTGTCTAGCGATGATGCAGGGCAGGATCGATTGTCCTATGCTCTTGCCCCGTGCAGAGCCGTCATCAAATTGGCTGCCCTGAGTGCCCGTTGTAGTCTCGATCCTGCCCTTAGTGCCCGTTGTAGTCTCGATCCTGCCCTGCGTCAACGCTAGACCACCAGGTAAGGTCTGGGGAAGGTCCGATGCAGAGATTTGTTTAAAAAAAAAAATTGCGAATAACCAAATCCGCGAGTACTGAAACTGCAGATTCGGAGTAGTATATTATTGAAATTGCAGCCAACACTTTCAAGGGCATTAAACACAAATGTTTTTATATGAACTATAGACATCGTCATTTTTTCACATTTATACCTAGGAATTTAAAATGTTACAATGCCTGGCATTATCTCAGAGTTAATTTCCGCTTGTTTTTATCTAAGGCAGATCAGATTCCACAGCTAATTACTGCTGTTATAAACAGAGGCAGCAATAAGCTGTGCATATTTGCATGTATATGACTGCTTACCCTTCATTCATTTCTCAATTTAATCTTAATTGCAATCTCTAGTATCTGACTGAGAATGAAGCAATCATTCAAAGTAATAGGTAAGTATTGAATTAGCAGACAGAATGCAAACCTCAGACTAATGTTATCTGATACATTAACAAGGGCAGCTCATATCTAATAAGTCTGTTCTACAGATGTTTTAAAAGCCTTGTCATGCTGTACTTTGAAATATAAGTTTTGCCCTTTGCAGTAGTGATGAATATGTATAATTATGTGCAACTAGGTTGTTTGTGATTCTTATAGGGAGTGAGAAATTGTGTTTTAGATGTAAACTGTCCTGAGCTCCCCTGGGTGAACAGTATAGAAAATGGAAAAAATAGATAATGAGAGAGCATTATTTTATAAAAGAGTAATGACACTGAAATTTATACAAATTGCTACCATTTTGTTAGTAGCTAAAGGCAGCATCTCTTTTTGGTTGGAGGGGCCAAACAAACCAGTTTCCAAGCCTGCCGCCAAGCTCTCTAGTCACTAATGCTGTATTGGGCAAAATATTCCATTCTCCAGCAATAGCTACAGGTGCTAGAATTTGACTTGAATCCGGGTATGAAGCGAGGGTTGCTAGCACCCTTCCCTAGGCCTTCTGCTGCCATTACCCTACTTCTTAATGGGCAAAATCATCATAGTGTGAAGCCTTCAGTCACAGGCCTAAAGTCCAGAAATGCTGCAACTCTCCCCTTGAAGGGGGCAGGACATGCAGTGCTGGAGCCTGGGTCCGATACCATTGCCACGTTACCTTAAGTGTGGAGCCTAATCTCCCCAACTCCTTCTCCTTTCAGGCTGTAAAACCATGCAAAGTACCGAGGTCTGCAAACACACACTGGAAACTCAAGGCCTAGTGCTAAATGCTGCTGCCTTCATAGTTTGGATAGGCTGTGTGTGGGGCTGGGGTGAGGAGGAAGAAATATAATGGACACAGAAACAGAAGAAAGTGGGGGTTTTCATCATTTGGAGTCGCATGATTGTTGCGGTTGTCCAGGTCTTGCCACATCTGAATAAATAAAACAGGCATTTCGGCTATCATGTTGCGGCTTTCTTCAAGGAGTCACAAAGAACTTAAAAATCTTTGCGACTCCTTGAAGAAAGCCACAGCATGATAGCCAAAATGCCTGTTATATTGGATAAATGTAGTTGCTGCTTTCCAGAAAGCACAGTTACTTACCGTAACAGGTGTTATCCAGGGACAGCAGGCAGATATTCTTGACTGATGGGTGACGGCACCGACGGAGCCCCGGTACGGACAATTTTAGAGTGATTGCACTCTAAGAACTTGGAAAGTTCTAGCAGGCCGCACCGCGCACGCGCAAGTGCCTTCCCGCCCGACAGAGGCGCGCGGTCCCCAGTTAGGATAAGCCAGCTAAGAAGCCAACCCGGGGAGGTGGGTGGGACGCAAGAATATCTGCCTGCTGTCCCTGGATAACACCTGTTACGGTAAGTAACTGTGCTTTATCCCAGGACAAGCAGGTAGCATATTCTTGACTGATGGGTGACCTCCAAGCTAACAAAAAGAGGGATGGAGGGTAGATTGGCCATTAGGAAAACAAATTTTGCAAAACAGATTGGCCGAAGTGTCCATCCTGTCTGGAGAATGCATCCAGACAATAGTGAGATGTAAAAGTGTGAACTGAGGACCATGTAGCAGCCTTGCAGATTTCCTCAATAGGCGTGGAACGGAGGAAAGCCACAGATGCTGCCATAGCTCTAACTCTATGGGCCGTGACAGAACCTTCCAGTGTCAGTCCGGATTGAGCATAACAAAATGAAATGCACGCTGCAAGCCAATTTGACAACGTACGTTTAGTAACAGGACGTCCTAATTTATTCGGATCAAAGGACAGAAAGAGTTGGGGAGATGCTCTGTGGGGCTTAGTATGCTCTAAATAGTAAGCTAGAGCCCGCTTACAGTCCAAAGTATGCAGAGCCTGTTCTCCAGAATGCGAGTGAGGTTTCGGAAAGAAGACAGGCAGAACAATAGATTGGTTGAGATGGAATTCAGAGACAACCTTAGGGAGAAACTTTGGATGTGTACGCAGAACCACCTTGTCATGATGGAAGACTGTAAAAGGTGGATCCGCAACTAGTGCATGTAGCTCACTGACCCTCCTGGCAGAGGTAAGAGAAATAAGGAAACTTGAAAGAAGCGGTAGCCAAAGGTTCAAATGGAGGCTTCATTAAGGCGGAAAGAACTATATTGAGATCCCAGATAACAGGAGGGGCTTTAAGAGGTGGTTTCACATTGAAAAGACCCCGCATGAATCTGGACACCAAGGGATGAGCTGAGAGGAGTTTTCCATGGACTGGCTCATGAAAAGCAGCAATAGCACTAAGGTGGACTCTGATGGAAGTAGACTTGAGGCCAGAGTCAGACAAAGAAAGAAGATAATCCAACAACGTCTCCACTGCAAGGGAAGTGGGATCAAAATGATGAAGAAGACACCAGGAAGAAAATCGAGTCCACTTCTGAAGGTAACATTGCAGAGTGGCCGGTTTCCTGGATGCGTCCAGAATGGAGCGAACGGGCTGAGACAAAAGAGTATCAGTCGAAGTCAGCCCGAGAGATACCAAGCTGTCAGGTGCAGAGACTGGAGGTTGGGATGTAGAAGGGTCTCCTGATGTTGTGTAAGCAGAGAAGGAAACAGTGGAAGAAGAAAGGGTTCCCTGGAACTGAGTTGAAGTAGAAGGGAGAATCAATGTTGTCTGGGCCACCGTGGAGCAATCAGAATCATGGTGGCTCGTTCCCTCTTGAGCTTGAACAAGGTTCTTAACATGAGAGGCAGAGGAGGGAAAGCGTACAGGAACAGATTGGACCAATCGAGGAGAAATGCATCCGCTGCCAGACGGTGGGGAGAGTAGAGTCTGGAGCAGAATAGGGGCAGCTGGTGATTGTGAGGAGCTGCAAAGAGGTCTATCTGAGGAGTGCCCCACTGAGCGAAGATGGACTGTAGAGTTAAAGGATCG
Source organism: Geotrypetes seraphini (assembly GCF_902459505.1). Classification (NCBI taxonomy): domain Eukaryota; kingdom Metazoa; phylum Chordata; class Amphibia; order Gymnophiona; family Dermophiidae; genus Geotrypetes; species Geotrypetes seraphini. Next base: position 212,542,854 of record NC_047089.1, on the reverse strand, counting down.
AGTGTCGAGCCTTGGGGCACCCCTGACGGGTTTTTCCATGGAATACTCTATTAGCATACTATAGTTTCCATCCTCATCATTTGAAATACAACCTTCCAATTAGTCAATTTCTCCATCTTCAGAGAATCTGTACCTCCTTACAAGACTCCAAACCCTGAACTGGTGTCTTTCTATTGATTGGATTCCTGGGGTTCTTTGAGGTCTTTTCTCCTCCTTTTGGATATTTATATGCATCATATGCTATTTTTAGTGTTCTACATCAGTGGTTCCCAACCCTGTCCTTGAGGACCACCAGGCCAGTCGGGTTTTCAGGCTAAATATGCATGAGAGAGATTTGCACATAAAGGAAGTGACAGGCATGCAAATCTGCTCCATGCATATTCATTAGGACTAGCCTGAAAACCTGATTGGCCAGGTGGTCCTCCAGGACAGGGTTGGGAACCACTGTTCTACATTATATAACTGCCTTAGGTATTCGTGAGGCTGAAGAATTCTGCTGAGCTTGTCCGCCAAGGAATTCTGTTCTCCCTGAATGTAGATAGCTTTCAGGAATAGATGGTGATCTGTGGCCCAAGCCCAAATCTTCTGGGCTTCTTGGCAGAAGAGGCGAGAGCCTTTCCCACTCTGCTTGTTGATGTAGTACATCGCAACTTGATTGTCTGTGCACAGCAGGAGGACTTGAGGAAAGAGAAGATGCTGGAAGGCCTTGAGGGCATAAAACATTGCTCTGAGTTCCAGGAAATTGATGTGATGCTTCATTTCCTGAGCTATCCAAAGTCCTTGAGTTTGGAACTCGTTCAAATGAGCTCCCTAGGCATAAGGGGAGGCGTCGGTGGTGATGACAAGTTGATGAGGAGGTAGATGGAACAGAAGACCTCTGGAGAGATTTGAGGATATCAACCACCATTGTAGAGACTGACGAAGAGATGATGTTACAGATATGTGACGTGAGCAAGGATCCATCGCTTGGGACCACTGGGTAGCTAGGGTCCATTGAGGAGTGCGCAGGTGAAGACGTGCAAGTGGTGTGACATGAACTGTGGAGGCCATGTGACCCAAGAGTATCATCATTTGCTTGGCAGAGATGGAACGTTGTGGAAGCACCTGCTGACATAGAGATTGAAGCGTTTGAAGACGGTTGGACGGCAGAAATGCTCTCATGAGGACTGTGTCCAAGATTGCGCCAATGAATTGAAGTCTCCGAGTGGGGATGAGATGAGATTTGGGTAGATTGATCTCGAACCCCAGCAAACGTAGAAATAGAATGGTCTGGTTGGTGGCCTGGAGTACTGTCTGAGATGAATTGGCCTTTATTAACCAATCGTCCAGGTAAGGAAACACCTGAAGGTGGTGGGAACGTAGAAAAGCAGCCACCACAATCAGACATTTGGTAAACACTCTTGGAGAGGAGGCAAGACCGAAGGGTAGCACCTTGTACTGGTAATGACAACGATTGATCATGAAGCGTAGGTACTGTCTGGAGGCCAGATTGATCGGTATGTGAGTGTATGCTTCTTTGAGATCGAGGGAACATAGCCAGTCGCCTTGATTGAGAAGAGGGTAAAGAGTGGCTAAAGAGAGCATTCTGAATTTCTCTTTGACCAAGCATTTGTTGAGATCGCGAAGATCTAGGATGGGTCTGAGATCTCCTGTTTTTTTGGGAACTAGAAAATAACGGGAGTAGAATCCCTGCCCCTTTTGATCTAGAGGAACTTCCTCTATGGCATTCAGAAGGAGGAGGGATTGAACCTCCTGAAGAAGGAGTGAAACCTGAGGAGTGTTCAAAGCAGACTCTCTTGGCAGACTTTGGGCAGGAAGTGTCTGAAAGTTGAGAGAGTAGCCGTGGCGGATGATGTTGAGGACCCACTGATCCGAGGTGATGGTTTCCCAACGGCTTATGAAAAGAGTAAGGCGTCCTCCTAAGGGCTGCGGAAGGTGGGCGGCAGGATGGAGACTGGCTATGTCCTGGAGAACCAAGTCAAAAGGGTTGTTGCTGCTGTGCTGGTCTAGCAGCTTGCCTCTGTTGTTGCCTCTGACGCCTGGGTTGCTGCGGGGCCTGTGGTAAAGGACGAGCCACAAATCTACGCTGGTAGGCCGACTGTTGGCGAAAAGGCCTGGTAGGTGGGGTTTTCTTTTTCGTTTTAAGGAGAGTGTCCCACCGAGTCTCATGAGCTGAGAGCTTTTGGGTAGTGGAGTCCATGGATTCTCCAAACAGCTCATCCCCCAAGCAAGGTGCATTGGCCAGGCGATCTTGGTGATTGACATCGAGTTCTGAAACTCTAAGCCAGGCCAGTCGCCGCATGGCCACTGACATAGCCGTGGCCCTAGAGGTCAGCTCAAAGGTATCATAGATTGATCTGACCATGAACTTACGAAGTTGTAAGAGCGATGAAGAAGTTTGGCGAAAGGCAGATTTTTTACGGTCAGGGAGGTATTTCTCAAAAGTTGACAAAGTTTGAATGAGATGCTTAAGGTAGAACGAAAAATGGAAAGCATAGTTCCTAGATCTATTAGCTAGCATCGCATTCTGATACAACCGTTTGCCAAACTTATCCATGGCCTTACCTTCTCTGCCAGGAGGAACAGAGGCGTACACACTAGCCCCCGTGGATTTCTTTAAAGTAGATTCTACCAGTAAAGACTCATGGGGGAGTTGCGGTTTGTCAAAGCCCGGAATAGGTATGACCTTATATAAGGAGTCCAGTTTGTGAGGAGCTCCTGGAATGGTCAAAGGTGTCTCTAGATTTTTATAGAAAGTCTCTCGCAAAATATCATGGAGAGGCAATTTTAAGAATTCCCTTGGAGGCTGGTCAAAGTCCAGTGCATCGAGAAATGCCTTGGATTTTTTGGATTCAGCCTCCAAGGGAATAGAGAGAGAGTCGCACATCTCTTTGAGAAAAGAGGTGAAAGAAGTTGCATCAGATTTGGAGGATGGATCTAAACCAGAAGGATCCTCGTCCCCTGACGAACACTCTCCCTCAGAGAGGAAAGGCTCCTCTGAATCACCCCACAGATCAGGGTCCCTCACTTGAAAGCTACGGTCCCGTGACTCCGGTGTGGAGGGTTCTAGGTGTCGAGTTTTGTGAGTCGACTTAACAGACCTCTGAGAAACGGTAACGGGAGATGTCATCGGGCGTGCCGGTGCCGAAGTTTGCACCGCCTGGTGTAAAGACCTCAGTTCCGGAGCTAAAACTGGCATGGATACCGAGGAAGCTGTTTGTACCGGTACCGACAGAGTGGATGCCGATAAAAGAGGCTGTTCCACTGCCGGTACCGGTAGATCAGACCGGACTGGGACTGGAAGGCTCGGTGTCAGAAGAGCAGGCAGGAGCTGCTGCAATTGCTCTTTGAGCTGTACTTGCAGGACGGCGGCAATTCGCTCGTCCAGCGAAGGCACCGGTACCGCTTTTTTCTTCTGCGGTACCTTTGGTGCCGCTCTACACTCCGAAGAGGAACCAGAGGTCGAAGGGCTAACCTCAATCGGAGCGGAGCGCTTCCGCGGGCGCCTCGAGGTCGGCAGGATTGGGCTCGCTGCCACTGAGACCGGAGGACGCTCCAGCGGGGAAGGCTTCTTAGCCGGCTTACCTGAGGGATGCGACGCCGATGAGGTAGGTGCCGACTGTGTCGGGGCCGAAGTCGGGACCGGTGCCGCCGAATCCGACATCTTGGTTCCAAATAAAAGTTGCTGTTGGATCTGGCGGTTTTTTAACGTTCTCTTTTTGAGAGTGGCACAGCGGGTGCAGGTGGACGCCCGATGGTCAGGACCCAGGCACTGTAAGCACCAGTTGTGCGGGTCAGTGAGGGAAATGGGCCTTGCGCACCGCTGGCACTTCTTAAAACCGGGTTGGGGGGGCATGAATGTGAAAACGGCTTCTGCCAAATCGAAGGCCGAGGCCTCGATGGTGGCAGCAGGCCCCGCCGGGGCGAACCCGAAAAAGAGAGGAAAAAAAAAAAGAAAATTCTTTTTTTTTTTTTTTTAATTATTAAAAAAAGAAAAGAAAAAAGGGAAATACAAATTCCGAAAAGGTTTACGCGAGCGGGAAGGCGAATGAGAAAAAAGTTTTCAACAGCCGTTGAAAGTGCCTCTTCTTAGCTCCGCGGAAACTAAGAAACTGGGGACCGCGCGCCTCTGTCGGGCGGGAAGGCACTCGCGCGTGCGGCCTGCTAGAACTTTCCAAGTTCTTAGAGTGCAATCACTCTAAAATTGTCCGTACCGGGGCTCCGTCGGTGCCGTCACCCATCAGGCAAGAATATCTGCCTGCTGTCCTGGGATAAACTATGCTATCAATTCTCTTGTTGGCAGTGTAGTTAGGTGTACAAAAATAAGGACCCCTCCACCACACTTTATAAAACTAGTCTTGATCTTTGCTACCAGCAAGAGACAGAGTGATGGGACTTATGTACCGTAAGTGACCAACAACCTTATTTTCAAAGCAATTTCTGATGTTCTGACTCTAGCAAAATAAGGTCCTTGATAGGATGGTGTGAACAAAGTACTGAAAGTTTCACGACTGCAACATTAAACACGCTTATTATTCTTCACGCAAAGCTTGGTGTCAACACGTTATATCAGTGACCCCCAGTCTTATAACTTTCAAGATTTCCATTACATGCCCCATGATACCCAGAAACATAGGTGAACAGCAGCTGAAGTACTCACACCAATTGCAAAAAAAGAAAAGAATGCCTTCACAGATACCACAAAGCTTGTAGCCCGAGTGCTATGTAAAACTACTGAGTAACAGAAATACAGCCCTGAAAACCAATGTGGCAGCACCAAAAAGAGACTACCCTTGTGCAGCAGCAACCCTCAAGTCAACTTTAACCCAAAAAGCAACCATAGGCTAGCAATGCACAATTAAATCAAGAAAGAAAAATTAAAGTTCTAGAGACCTCCCAGGAGACTTGGGAGTTATGATTGACAAGTCGATGAAGCCGTCCACGCAATGTGCAGCGGCGGTGAAAAGGGAAAACAGAATGCTAGGAATGATAAAAAAGGGGATCACGAACAGATCGGAGAAGGTTATCATGCCGCTGTACCAGGCCATGATGCGCCCTCACCTGGAGAACTGTGTCCAGCACTGGTCGCTGTACATGAAGAAGGACACGGTACTACTCGAAAAGGTCCAAAGAAGAGTGACTAAGATGGTTAAGGGGCTGGAGGAGCTGCCGTACAGCGAAAGATTAGAGAAACTGGGCCTTTTCTCCCTCAAACAGAGGAGATTGAGGGAGACATGATCGAAACATTCAAGGTACTGAAGGGAATAGACTTAGTAGATAAGAACAGATTGTTCACCATCTCTAAGGTAGGGAGAACGAGAGGGCACTTTCTAAAACTGAAAGGGGATAGATTCCGTACGAATGTACGGAAGTTCTTCTTCACCCAGAGAGTGGTAGAAAACTGGAACTCTCTTCCGGAGTCTGTCATAGGGGAAAACACCCTCCAGAGATTCAAGACAAAGTTAGACAAGTTCCTGCTGAACTGGAACGTACGCAGGTAGGGCTAGTCTCAGGACGCTGGTCTTTGACCAGAGGACCGCCGCGTGAGCGGACTGCTGGGCACGATGGACCACTGGTCTGACCCAGCAGCGGCAATTTTTATGTTCTTATGTTAAAATGCTTTTGCACCGACAGAAATGCAGCTAATTTACTGAAGACAATTAAAAACAAACGAAAATAACTGTGCCTTTTCCACTTATTATGAATTATTAATTCTATCACTGTGCCAAGTTTGGTAAGAAACTGTAAAGTGATATGAACATGCATGCTTATCTGAAAGGCTGGAAATTTAAGATGAAAAGGAATTCTAAAGTACTTTTATTGGCATTTACTAATATTTTTTTTACCATGGCTAGATTACTGTAATAGTCTATGCTGTGACCTACCTTCCTTAAGCAGCAACAACAGATTCAAGATATTGCAGCTAGCAAAGTGTCAGAATGCAAACATGGAAAGCAAACAAGCCCTATCTGAAAACCCTGTGGTATATTAGATTAAATTAAAAACTTTAACTTATATTTAACTTTTATCTGAGCAATGTTTAAGATATCGCTAGAAGAATTTAAGGTCAGTAATTATGACCGTCTTATTTTGGTCACACTGTCAGAAGAGAAAGATCATTGGAGAAGAACATCATATTTGGGAACATCGAAGGAACCAGGCAAAGAGGGTGACTTGCAATCAGATAATTGGACATCTTGAAAACAACCATGGGATGATGCTGCAGGACCTTATCGAACTAACACAAAACTGATTTCTTTTTAGATCTATAATTCATCAATTCGTAGAACACAATGGCACCTAACATCAACAATTAAGGCACTCTTCTTAATTCCTTCATTAACCCTCCCCCCAAAAAAACCCCCAACAAAAAACAAAACAAAACAACTCGGTAAACAAAGATAAGGCACAGAGTTTTCTCCGTCTCTGCAGTTATGGAATTCTCTGCTTAAGGATTAGCAAACTATACAACTTTCAAACAGGGCTCAAGTGTACCAAGAGCACCAGGATTAGAATTCTACTTGGTATAAGAAGAATAGGCATTGATGCATTAGATAGATTATGTTTTATGCAGCCAAGGAAATATGTAGAGATACATAAGTAGATAGCCACTAAAAAAACCCATCTCTTAACTTATTTTATGGCACTACCAGATGTATTAAGGAGCTTACTATCTAACTGGGTACCTGAACAAATGGGAGATAAAAATGGCTTGCCCAAGTCACAAAGAGTGTCAGTGACAGAAACAGGATTTGAACAGGCTGGGCAGCCTGAAGTTTGCCACTGAATATTATGAGGCCTGCGAGACCATGGAAAGTACTAGACACAGAAAATATTAACCATACTGTAGTTTTGGTAATTTTAAATATTGTAATTCACAGATATTTTCAGAATAGCCACTCTAGCAATTTGCTTCCATCATTTTAAGTTAAATATTTACTTATTTATCTAATTTACGATTTGTGAGTCACTCTACACCTAAATAGGTTTATTTAGGCATAGAGAAGGTCTATGGAGCTCTGTGACCTTCTGGTCCTGACATTATGTAATGTTGCAGCCTGCAAAGGGTAGTACAGACATTCATGTGGCCTTCTGTGTATAAAGGTTGGTCACCTTTGCTCTAAGTGCAGAGTGCTATGTACCATGAATATATTTACCTGACTTGTTACTGTGCTATATTATGATGCTGGGTGGGGGAAGATTTTATGATTTGATTATGAAATTTTAGAATGTATTTAAGGATATTAAAGTTAATGAAAGATGTTTATGTGCTGATGTACTAGACTATGAACATTACCAATGGCAAAGCATGTAAGAAATAGATATCAACGCCAGCATCCAAAAAATTCAGTTCAGGAATTTACTGAACAGAAATGTCTTATTCCACTAACCAGCTAACTTTTGCCCAGACAATGGAGTTGTCAAGATATAAATAAGTGCAAATCGTAACCTGTTAGCTGTATATTATGTATGATTAACCTGTAACCCGTTCTGAGCTCTTTGGGGAAAGTGGGATAGAGAGAAAGAAATGCATGCATGTATGCTGAGGGCGGAGCTAGAATGCAGCCAAAAAGCACTGAAATTCTGCACTATCCAATATAACCAGCCAAGTTAGGCCAAATCTCTGTCCTAAAGTAGCCAGAGAAGGACAGTGGCTCTAAACTGGAGAAAGATTTTGAACTTTCTGGTCAACATTTAAATAAGTTATCTGGTTAGGTTTGCCTACTGAATATCAATCCTCATCTATTACTTTTGTTAGCATTTGTTAAAAAGTAGACTATTATCTTTTCCCTTCCTGCTCACAGAACAGCATTATGGGCACCAATGAGGAAGAGAAACAGACATTAGCTGAAGATGAAATAATCTGACACAGGAGATGTGCTTTTTGAACTCAAGTTATCTCACCTGTGCTTGGTAGACACCATCCCATCACTCTGCCGAGACTGGATTGGATGTGTCTCAGAGGGTGAAACCCATGCCCGCAGAAGTTTCTTCTTGCCTTTGTTTTCAGCTTTGTCAGAACTCTCTGCTGTTGGACTTTTCGAAGACTCTGCTCTATAACTGTGGTTTGTGTCAGAAGGAAGCTGGAAGCTGGAAGAGGAGAAGAGAGCAGAAGGACTAGAAAGGGAATGATCAGACAGAAAGGGGTTAGATTCATTAGGGGAGTTATTTTTTTGCACATCAGATACATCACTTTTGAGGTTTTCTGTCATGCCGTTAATCCCCTTGAACTGATGTTCTGATTTTTGCTGGTTTGGCTCGTTTGAATAAGACACATGTTTATTGCCCTCAGAAGCTACATTTTGGTTTGCTTTATTGGAGCTAAATTGGTCACTTTGCTTCTCAATCAGGTCCTTCTTGGATTCTGGATGCCATGTTTCTTCAGAGGGAATGTGACTTGAGCTCTCCATTTGATCCATAGAACAGGGTCTATCTGAAGGATGTTTTTCAGTAACTTCTTCCTCCTTGTTTCTTACCATCAACCACTCATCTTCTGGTCTCTCTGGGATTACTGGAAGCTCATCTCTGATATTTAGATTATCAGCTGGAGTTGCCATTTTGAAGCCATCTGATACAAAATGAGACACATCTTCACTATCATCAGCCTTACTTTGAGAACCTTCCTCATCACCCTTATCATGGTTTTCAAGTGTGAATGCATCTAATAGAACAGGTGTTTTTTCTGAGCCTCTCTCAAGTTTAAGAGGACTTTCTTTGTGTACTACAGACTTCAATGCAGAAACTGTGAAGTCAGTCAGTGAGGACTCCGATATTAAAGAAACACTATTTGTTGAAGAGTTAGATTCCATTTTGTTTTGTTTTCTTGGCATTGGCTTTGGTGGTACAAGTTTAGATTCTATTTCTATAAGAGATCCTTCTTTCTGTCCTTTAATGGGCTGGGTTGGAACCCTTGCAGTTGGTTTGGGTGGCTCTTTGTGAAGTAATTGGTTATTTGTTGTCTGCTCTTCTGATTTGCTCCTTACATCATGATCTCCTAGGGTAATCACTTCAGCTAAACCTGAGAGCGCTTCTTGTTTGTTGTCTGATGTAATTTTATTTAAGAAAAATGTGTGTTCATTCCTTTCTTGATGGGCCTCAGCAGGACTTGAAATGGCTTCATGTTTACTTAAAAGAATCAATGTTGAATCTAACTGATGAACAAATTCTCTTTCTTTCAGTGAGCTGTCTGTTTTGATAGGGTCAAACATTTCTTTGTCCTCGTTAGTTTTGATTTTAGCAGAAGTCAAAGTTGTCACTTTGGTTTTAGAGGAGCTATCAGACGTATACACTCCATCAGATACAGAAACAAACTTTCCATTGGTCAGGAATGAGTTGATAGCTTGCTCTTCATGAGATTTTTCTTTTTGTTGCTCATGTAGATTTCTATCTTGCGATTCAGCATCCAATGCCTGCAAAGAGTTCAAGCTTTCTTTACCTTTTAGCTCATTCAGAAGGGATTTAACTGAGCTCCTAGCATTTGTGTTTCTTTCAGAAAATGGAGTAACAATTTGTACTTCTTTAGTTTCATATGGTTTCTTAGTAATCATTTTCTCCTGAGAACTGGAAGGCCTTTCAGAATGTGAGTTAAAGATATCGTCTCTACTAGAGCTTTTATTATTTAAAGTCTCATTTTGGGGCTCGGACAGTCCTAAATTAGTGAGGCTCTCTTTTGAGGAAGGTAAGCTTTTGCCATGAAAAGACCAGGAAAGAGATGTATTCAGAGAAGTAAGAGCGGGGGGCTGAGTAGAAAGATTTTCAAAGTCTTGTGTATTTATCTCCTTTCCCATTTTAGGGGAGAAAGAAAAAGGGTCAAGATCATTAGAAAGAGAGAAAGAAAACTCAGATAAAGGAGAAGCAGAAGCAATCCTGGCTTTGGTTTCATCCTCTGAAGACACGTCCAGTCTGCAAAGAGGACAAAATAAAATCTAGAGGTCAGTTGCTTCAGAAGACACAAAATCCCAGGAATTTTAAAGATTATTACCTAAACAATTTCACCCCTTCCCCCCATTTATGTTCATGTTTTACAATGCAAACCACAAAATACTGCTGAATTTTTTGACACTTATACTGAAAGACTGCTGCTTTGGACAGTAACTGTCCATTATTATATTACTAAACTATCATCAGAGCATGCTGAGGGTATTGTTATTGAACCTTGTGTTTTCCTGTTGGCAAAAAAGACTTGAAAATTAGAATACTTCCAAAATACTGGGGGGGGGGGGGCAGTCTAGCTTTGAATTCTGGTGCCTGAAGTAGCAGAAAAAGGGTGACATTTTCAATGTCAATGGCATAAAACAAAGTCTTTAGATGAACAAGCCTAAGGATATACTTGAATCCCTGGGGATTCCTGATTTGTGACTCATAAGACATGAAGCCAAATCAACCTCCATGTTCTAGGGGAAAAAAACACCACAGTTGTGCAATGATCTTTTTTTCACTTCTGTTACAAACTTTAAGCTAGAGTTACTAAGGTGCGCTCCTGCAAGCCCTATTTTGTGCAATAGGATCCAATTACTAACATACTGTACTTTAATACAAAGCAAAACCAAGAATAAAGACTTTTACATTGAACATTTGGTTTCCTCAAATATCCTTTCTGTCATCAATGGGCAGTCACCCCTGCAGTTTATTTTTGTGGTTTTTTTAAACACACTAATAACATTTTAGTGCATGTTAGTAATTCTAGCTGTTTTGCACCATAAGATTTACTAGAACAACAATTGATTACTTTTTGTGCCAAAAGGTCAGTGTTAACATTAGTTTATTAGTCAAGATGGTAACTGAAGATAAAAGTACTGATGGTAAACATCTGCAAATAAAAAGAAAGGAAGGAAACAGAAAAAGTAGTTGTAGCTTTTGTTAGAATCATGACGCTCTAAAAACCCTCCTACACCCAAACCACTAGGCCTGCACCATTAAAAAGGTTAGTCATAAAGAAACTTACACAGGGATCCACTCTTCCCAATACCCCACAGAGCTAACACTTGCACAGAAAGAGGCTTCGTAAAGCAAGAATACCAGAGCCAAGACAAACACTTGATTGCAAATGGGGACATTATAAGTTTGGTCAAAGAAAACCATTAGTATGTTAAGTTTAAAAGCAACACAGTCATTCCTTCAAAATGCCCACCTGCTTAGAAGCCTCAACCAATTGAATCTCAGATTTATAGAAACATTATTTTGGAATTGTGTTCCAACTGCATATTTATACAATGATATAAATGGGTAACAGCTTCTATTTTGACAGAAGGCAGAATACTGGTTGGTAGTTAGTAAAAATAAATCTTCAGTAAAAATCTGGTAAAGCTGAAACTTTAAGTATAAGTAAATTTGAAGTTCACGATTATGTGCTTACATATAGTACATAAATGGTAATTTTCAGACTCTCTGTGGATTTTGCAGGCCTGTACATACCTTTGTACTCACTGACCTGCAAGCCAGTTTTCTAAAGAAAACACCACAAGTGGTTTCTCTTTTAAAATTCCAGCACTGGGTTGGTACCATGGGAGGTGCGAACCCTAAATATTTTGCAGTGTTAGCTGTTAATGTAGGCATGCACTGATAGTTATTGCATGCTTCCCAATATAGTTTAGAAGATCTCTTAAGTGTTTTAACACTATGGGAGGCAGTTTCCAATAGTCAACTTAATTGCAAATCATGCAAATCCTTACAACATGAGTACTATATGCAAATTTTCAAAAGGGCTACTCTGGTTTCTTTTTGAAATTAGTATGACCAATATATCGGCCCTAAAAGCATCCATGTTTTGGGTCTACTCTTTCTATTGGTGCATAGCAGAGAAAATAGCATGAATACATTTGAAAACTAAATGCACATGTGCTCTCTTCCTCCCTTGCCTTAAAGCCCACACTTTCTTTATCCTATAGCCCTTGCACATGTTCAGCTGCTTAACCGAGGGCAAATTTCAGCCAACCAATTTTACTACTATAAAAGAACTTTGAAAAGAGCCCTCTTGACTCAAAAAATAATCATGGAATAAGACTGCATATGTTTTAGACAAGCAATTCACAATATATGATGTGGATATTCAAAGACTAACCTGGGCTTGACAGCTGAGGTTTTTGTGGTCCTTGCTGAGGCCAGAGGTGGCTCTGGTTTCTTTTCTTCCACAGCCAGATCTTCATCAAATGGATTGAATGGCTTCTTCTTGCTAGGAGCATCTTCTGTGAGAGCTACCTCAGAATCCTTCTTAGGACTGTTAACAGGTTTCTCTCTCTCTTCAAAGGAAACTTCAGAAAACGGTCCATCTTCATTGCTTTTAGCAACATCCTTCTTTCCCGTGACAAGAGATAACAGAGAGGACTTCTTGCTCTCTTTTGTTTCCTTGGGAGGATCAATACTTACAGGAGCACTACTGTTCTGGGATTCTTCAAGTGCTGGCTGCTGCTTCTCTAGAATTTTCTCCTCTTTCATTTCTTTTGGAGGGTTGAAACTTGCAATTGTGTTACTGCTCCCAGATTCCTCATTGTTTGAGGCTTTATAGGATGGCATGGTCATTGATTTGAGGGCGTCTTTAGATAACGATCTTGATACATTTTTATCAGCAGGCATGCCTGCAGTTGTGGCCACCTCGTCCAAGCTTCTGGAAGAGAGGTTATCTGCTGATGCATATACTGGTGTTTTCCTAAAAACCAGAGGTGAAGTACTAAGGTTACTGTCCTTTGATAGTGTGTCACTTTTAGGCTCAGTATTCTCCGTGTAAACATGGTTTCCATTAATGCACAAATTGGATCGTGTGATAGGGTCATTCTTTGACCGAAGGCCACTAAAAAAGGAGAGCCCTTCTTTCTTGGTGTTGCCAGAGGTCATCTGGTTCACCTGACTGGGATCTGCACTGACGGTTCTTTTGTGAGTCCTAATTCCTGGAAGATGAAGTAACTTTGATGATCGTCCTTCTGTTTTATTTTGAAATAGATCTGGAAAAGAAGAATTTAATAGTAAAACATTGATTTCTCTCCTGTTGCTTTAGATTACAAACACTTAACTGCAGAAATTTGTGGCAACTAGATAATTTGATATCTAACACCTGAATGCACTAATTTGAGCACAGAAACCATCAAGATGATAAAATTCTGAGCAGTACTTCCCCGACAGTTGAAACATAACACACTTTATAAATCAACAGTACTAAACTGTCACTCAGGGACCCACACTAGTCGTCAGGGCTGCTGCAAGGGTAGTCTGTGCCCTAAGCAAACCTTCAGTCTTGTGTCCTCCTCAATTAAATTTTTAGACACTAAGGTCTCTATCCCTTAGAATTACTCCAAAGCACCCTTCCAAAAAACATCCTGTAAGAAGCCACCCTACTGGATGTCACACTTTTAAAAATTAAAAGCTGGGTTTTATAAATATAATAGGGAAAATTGTATAATGGGGCACCTATAAAATTTCTCAAACTCACACCTACTGTATTTTTCGCTCTATAAGACACACTTTTTCCCCCCAAAAAGTGGGTGGAAATAAGGGTGCGTCTTATGGAGCGAATACTAACTAATCCTCTCCCCTACCTTAATTTCTCCGGCAGTCTGACAGTCCAGCGCTGTAGGGCAGGAACTTTCAGCCTCCTGCCCTTCCATCCAGCTTTCTCCCCAGCGGCAGTGGCAGAGTCGGAGTGGCAAGAAGGCAGGTGCAAGTTTTTCGATTCCTGCCTTACCGCTCCGTGAATGGCGGTCCAGCACTGCAGGACAGGAGCTTTCAGCCTCCTGCCCTTCTTCTCCTGCTTTCTCCCACTGAGCGGCACCGGCAGCAGCAAGCAGGCAGCTGCGAGAACTGGGGCAACCATTCACAGAGCGGCATGGGACAAGGCAGGAAGTGAAAAACTTACACCTGCCTGCTTGCCGCTCAGGGGGAGAAAGCAGGAGCGAAGAGCAGGAGGCTGAAAGCTCCTTCCCTACAGCGCTGGACTGCCGAAAGAGTTAAGGTAAGGGGGACCCTGCCTGCCTGGGGTTAGGGGGCCCTGTCGGGGTGGCGAGGGCCCTGCCTGCCCTGCCACTAGGCCTGCCTGCCTGCCTTGCCAGCCCTGCCACTAGGCTGCTAGGCCTGCCTGCCTGCCACTAGGCTGCTCTGTCCCCTGTCCCGGCCTGCTCTGTGCCTTGTCCCAGCCTCCTGCCCTGTCCCGGTCTACCACTAGACCACCAGAGGGGGGAGGGGGGACAGTGTACAGAGCCTGGCAGGGAGGGGGACAGGGTGCAGAGCCTGGCAAGGAATGTTGGGTTGGGTGCAGAGCCTGGCAGGGAGAATTTAGTTCAGAATTTTTTTTCTTGTTTTCCTCCTCTAAATCTTGGGTGCATCTTATGGAGCAAAAAATACGGTATTTTACAAAGGCATCAAAGTGCTTTTGTGCCCTTATACAATAGTCTCCTACAATAATCAAGTTATTCATGAAGACACTTGCACCAAATCATACCTGTTCCAGGAAAGAAGTAAAATGTGTATGTACTCTATTCATGTAGTTGTGTATTTTATAAAGTAAATAGATAGATCACATCACTGCCCAAACTATACTCCCAGTAACACTTAATATGCAGATCATGAAAAAACAGCCACTAGTTTTCTTTGTGCCTACTTTTTACACATGTATGCCCCTGTACAACTTTATAAGAGCATTTTCTGTATGTCAAACTTGCAAGGACAGTTTGCAAAAGCTGGGTAGTTGGGTTATTTGAAAACTGATCACCCTGCAGGCAAGGCACACACTGAGGCCCTGATTCTGTATAGGACGCCCGGGAGAGGTGTCCTATTCAGAATCGGGCCTACACTAAACCCCGATTCTGTAACCGGCGTCCATGTTACAGACGCTGGTTAGAGAATCGGGTTAGATTAGACACGGCCCGCTACACTTATCGCGGCAAGGGATCTCTCTGCCGCTATAAGTATAGCGGGCCGCGGCCGCCTGTCCGATTGCCGGCAGGAGGGTGCCCCCCCCGACACTACCGACTGCCCCCCCCCCCCGACACTACCGATCGCTGGCAGGAGGGTGCCCAAACCCTCCTGCAGCCCCCCCGACACTACCGATCGCTGGCAGGCAGGTGCCCAAACCCTCCTGCCGCCCCCCCCCCCCCCCCCCCGACACTACCTATCACCGGCAGGAGGGTGCCCAATCCCTCCTGCTGGAAGACGCATCCCCTCCGCACCCCCCCCCCGCGCTAACAGCCCCCAAACCTCCCCCCCACCAAACTAACCTTTTCTTGTTGGCCAGACGGGTCTTGCCCATCCAGCCGGCAGGCCCGCCTCGTCGAAATGAGGCGGGCCCGCCCCTTCCCGGCCCATCCCTGCGAAGCCTAAGGCCTGATTGGCCCCGGCTCTAGAAGCCTAGACCAATCAGGCCTTAGGCATAGCGGGTCCGCCATCCCCACTTAATCTAAGGCCTGATTGGCAGGTTAAGTGTGCCTGTACATGCATTTTTTAAATATGCATATATATTGCAACTTCATTCAAATTATGCCCCCAGGAATGCCTACTCGTACAAGTATGAGGCACCATCTTGTCGGCATGCATATTTAAGTGTCCATACATCATTGTACAATTTTATAAGATGACTTTTCTGCATGTAAAAGAAGCTTCACACAAATATTCACAAAACAGCCCCCAGCAAATAAAAGAAATGCTCATCTTCAGAATGGCCAGTAGTCCTGTGTTTTTATTTTCAATAATAACTAAATAGTGTATCCCACTTACCTTCTGATTTTGGAGACAGTGGTACATCATCAAAACAAGGTTTGAAATCACTTGGTCTCAGTACAGTTTTCTCTGATACAACAGGCGCTGGCTGAAATGTGGGTAGAACAGTCATGGACTGGGAGAGGGTGTTCTTCTGTAGCCCAGACTTAGAAAATAAGTTCTTGATTTTGTTTTTCTTCTTCTCTTTCTGTGGAGCATTCTCCTCATCACTGTCACCTGCTGACCGAGTAATACTGGGCACAATGGCCGAGGCAGTGTCAGGCAGACCATCGTGTTGCTTCCTCTTGATTTTGTCCTTCAGTTTTCGGAAAGGTGACTGGGACTTCTCATGCATAGACAAATCAAACAAACTTGCTGTCATGTTGTTTCTCATAAACTGCACATCTATCTCAATCTGACCCCTTTCTTTTTCCTTCTTTCCTGGTTTTGATTGCAGTTTATACCACCTATGAAGTAAAAGAAAAACAATTTTAGTAGATCTAAAAAAAAGCATTCACAATTACTTTTGACAATTTTATTGAGCTCTTTCTTAAATTAGATGTGCTGTCTTGCTTTACTGAAGTGTCAACATAAGAAAACTAAATTAAAATTAAGCCATACTGACAAGACAGTACACATAAAGAATCAATTCACTATCCAAACTAACCATATTTCCTAGGAATATATGAATGGAAGAAAATAGAGAAACAAACAAGCTTCATAAGTAAGTCAGATAGCAAGGAACAGGTAGCATTTGAGGACATCAATACTGTCCCAACCTGAGGAAGTTGGCTCTAGACTTCAAAAGCTACTCCACAGATGTATTAAGTTCGACCTATTAAACAAATTATCATTCCTTTTCTTTATTTTTATGCAACAACCTTTAAAGTGGACTAACATGGCAATCGCACTGCTATTACTATAGACAGGATGCCAGGTTAAATTAACATTTTAGTTTATCTCTGGCAGCTTAGTGTGATGAAATGTTACAATACACACATGGCAATCCTATCTCTGTCCTCACAAATACCTACTTATATGATTGTAGGTACTATATTTCTGTTAAGGCCAACCTAATTTCGATTTGTTTCCTAATTCAGTCCTTTTTCGATTTCAGTCATAAATATGAGCGCATTTTTTTTTGGTTGAAACTAATCTAATCTATGCACAATTTAATGATCACACTATACCAAAAAGGTCCAAGGCAAATCCAAAGAAACCGTAAAATATAATACATAGAATACAAAAGCAAACAATAAAAAAATAAAAAAAAAGTTTTCTAATTTTTATGAAACCTTAAATAATTGATATCAGTTCTAATGTGAACAAATAGATTATTCCAAAGTGTAATAACAGCGTAAGCAAAAGAAGAGTTGAGCTGTCGTTTATACTGTACTCCTCTAATCTGTGGAAAATACAGTAATAAAGTACCACATAATCTGGTGGAAAAATAATGCAAAATTAGATTGTCTGAAGAGTCTGTAATATATGATGAACTATTCAAGCTGATTTAAACTTAATTTGCCTCTTAATCGATAACCAATGAATATTATTATACGCTAATGCAACACTTTCATATCTTTTTAGACCAAAAAATAACGTAACCGCAATATTCTGGAGCAACTGCAATTTTTTGATCAGTTTCAAAAAAACTCTGGTGCAGCCCTTTCTCCCATCTGAGATCCAAGGCCCCCCCGGACCCCTACCCCTTGTGGGGCTGGACTCCCCAGCCCCAGGCTTACCTTAAAAAGCATTGGTGATGCAGTGGGGACAGCAGCAATCACCACTCACTGTTGCTGGTTCCAGTCAACATGGCTGCCAGAATTTCATGCAGCAGTCTCACAAGACTGCCACCAGAAGTCAAAGCATTCATGTTGAAATTGGAACTTATATAGGTAAAACCAATTGCCTATTCATGCCAACTCCAACTCCAATCTCGACATGGCTGATGTTATTTCTGGCAGCAGTCTCATGAGACTGCAGAGACAGCAGGGTGAGGTGGCTCACTCCTACCCCCAATGCATCACCAGTGCTTTTATTAAGGTAAGCCTGGCATGGAGAGTCTAGGGGGATAACCATTTTGCTGCTCCTGTTCAGGTAGGAAGGATGGCAGGATGGAGGGAGTGCAGTATACAGTATATATTTTTACAGTTTCTGTCTTGATTGAAACCGAGTGACACAAATTCAGCCAAAAGTTTGGTTTCGGCTGGCCTCTAGTTTTTGTTCAACTGCTTTTTATATGCATATACTGCTGAGCAATTTTCTAAGTGCCTGAGTATATAAAACACTGTTCTACATGCTCAAGTCCCTTATGAACATAAGAATTGCCACAGTGTTAGACTAAAGGTTCATCTAGCCTTTAATTCCATTTTAAAAAGTGGCTATACCACGCCACAATTTCTAAACTAAACTAAAACTTAGCTTTACATACCGAGACATCAACCAGAGGAAGCTCGACTCAGTTAACAATAATTAAGAAAAAATATGCTAAAATTGCAAGGAGATTAATTTTCAAAATGTTTAGCAAATAAGTTTTTAAAGATTTATGGAAGAATTGGAAAGGACTAGGACATCTCAAAGTTAAAGGGAGTTCATTCCATAATTGAGAAAATTTTAAAGCCAAAGAAAGGCTAATGTTCTTGACTCCTTTAATTCCTTTCCTAGAAGGAAGGGAAAGTTTAAATTGTTGAATGCCTCTTACATAGGAAAATCTGTAAACGTTCCATAACAGAGGAACAAGAGGAATAAAAATACCATATAAGAGAACAGAATATTAATGGATACATGGAAAACATTGCGTTATGTCAGTAATTTAACACCTAATCCAATCCATAAATCAACAAATCAATCTTTATGGGTAAACTCCAAGATTCAAATTGGCGGATTTAAAGTCGTATGGAAGCATTGGATTATTGCAGGTATACGGATTTTAGATGATGTTATTTCAAATGGTAAACTGCTTGATTTTTCACAGTTACAATAAATTTGGTCTTAATAAATCACAAAGTTTTAAATGGTTGCAACTGAAGCAGGCTATTCAGGAGGTGTTCCCTGAATGGAAAAATCTTAATAACCAGTATAGTCTGGAATTCTTATGCTTTCAGGCGGATTTCTTGGGACACCAAGCCACACAGTGGTATAAATTGATATCTGAATATATGAATAAAAAACCAAGGACTGGTCTTAGACAAATTTGGAGCATTGAGATTAAGCATCAAATTTCTGCGTCTCAATGGCCACGAATTTGGTCTTGGAGAATGAGATGTAACTTGGTTCTTTTTGTTACATAGAGCTTTTTGGACCCCTTTTCGATTACAACAGTTAGATAGCTCTAAGTCTAATAGATGCTGGCATTGTAATCTGGAAGCAGGGACTCTGGACCATTTAATATTCTATTGTCCCTGTATCATGGCCTTTTGGAAATCAATTTGGTCTCAAATTAATTGTTTACTAGAAAACCATGTAGCTTTATCATATGATACAATTCTGTTCGGGATGTCAATGAGAGCAAAAAGTCAAATTTCATCAAGTAATAATAAACTTTTATTGATTATGACAGGAGTCGCCATACAACATATCACCAGTAATTGGAAAAATTACAATAGGCTTAACTATACATTTTGGTGGAATTCGTTATGTCATATTTATAAAATGGAAAGAACAACTGCCATACAAAAAGGGAACTATAATAATTTTAAAAGGATTTGAGGGCCATTAACAAATTGTGTAATGAATAGACATCATTTTCCACTGAAAGTACATTTATACATAGGGGGGAGGGGGGATGGTATATAAGTTCTTTTAAATATTTTATTAATAGATAAGAATACAATATTTATATGATATTTTGAATTAAATATTTGTGGGAAGGGTGGGTGGAGAGGAAATAAATTTATGTATGTAAAATGATAATTGAACGAATTTCAAGTGATTGTGCAAAAGTTTCAAAGGATTTAATATTGTGTACTTGATGTAAGATGAAAAATGAATAAAGAATTTGAAAAAAAAAACCCAACAACAAAAAAACCCATAAAATTTTGAAAGCAATACAGACACATTTGAATTGAATCCTGAGGTGAACCGGGAGCCTATGAAAGCTCAAAAGCAAAGGAGTCACATGATCGAATTTGCATTTTCCATAAATCAACTTCATAGCGGTATTCTAAATCAATTGTAACCTTTGGAGACAGATCTTTGTGATGCCAAGATAAATAGCATTTCAGTAATCTAGCTGAGATAGTATAATTGATTAAACCAAGACAGAAATTTCCAGGTTTTAAATGACTTTTCTTTCAGGAATTTACCCCAGCTGCATTTTACATGTTCCGACAATGGATTTCCACAGCTTAACTATGCGCTTCATGAAACAACTCTTTTCTCCCATCTAAACATACTAATTAGTAAGTGATCATGTGATTTGAAAAAGTAAAGAACTGATTTTGTTTACCCTTTCCACTCCACTCATGATTTTCGAGACTTCTTAGCATCTCTCTCTTATTATCAAAGATGTAATTAAAACTCAAAAGCTAGTCTCAACCGCATAAATAAGCTAGTCATCAAGAGAGTTAATGTCAGGATTTTCATACAGTTCTATTGGGAGACTTCAATATGCCGGACGTAGACTGGAGCACACCTTCAGCAACAACCAGCGGCAGCAAGAGGCTATTAGCCTCCATAAGAGGAGCATGCCTCAATCAAATGGTAATGGAGACCACTAGGGCCCAAACGATCCTTGACCTAGTACTCACCAATGGGGAAAGCGTCTCAGAAGTCTTCGTGGGAGATAAGCTAGCCTCCAGCGATCATAACATGGTATGGTTCCACCTGAGGAAAGGTTTCCATAGATCAAACACTAAAACAAAGGTACTCAACTTCCGAGGAACAGACTTTGCACGCATGGGAGTCTTCGTCCATCAGGCGCTCCAGGTCCAAACTGAGACAGGGAATGTGGAGGATATGTGGTCATCCCTGAAATCTGTCATACACGAGGCAACCGGCCGTTACATAAAATCATCACACAAACGGCGAAGAAAAGACAAACCCCAGTGGTTCAACGCAGAGATCTCACGTCTCGTTAAGGAGAAGAAAAACGCATTTGCTTCCTTCAAACGCACGGGGAAAAGCGAAGATCAACTGCTACACAGGATCAAGTCCACAGAGGTCAAAACTGCAGTCAGGGAGGCCAAACTTCGAGTGGAAGAAACTCTAGCAAACAACATTAAGAAAGGGGACAAATCCTTTTTCCGGTATATCAGTGACAGGAAAAAAAACACAGACGGGATAGTACGCCTGAAAAAAACGGATGGGAATTACGCAGAATCGGATCCCGAAAAGGCCGAACTACTAAACGAATACTTCTGCTCGGTCTTCACCTGCGAGGCGCCAGGGTCCGGCCCTCAATTGAAGCCACAGACAAACACAAAAGACCCGTTTCGGAATTTTAAATTCACACCCAGCGGGGTTTACTTTGAGCTAACAAAACTCAAGGTGGACAAAGCCATGGGACCGGACAATCTGCACCCCAGAGTGCTCAGGGAGTTAGGTGATGTCCTGGCAGAACCATTAGCCATGCTCTTCAATCTCTCACTGAGTACAGGGACAGTCCCCTTGGACTGGAAAACAGCTAACGTCGTTCCTCTACACAAAAAGGGTTGCTGCAAATTACAGACCGGTGAGTCTGACATCGATAGTATGCAAACTCATGGAAACACTGATCAAACGCCAATTGGACACGGTCTTGGACGAAGGGAATCTACGGGACCCCAATCAACATGGATTCACCAAGGGTAGGTCCTGCCAATCAAACCTCATCAGCTTCTTTGACTGGGTAACAAAAAGACTGGACGAAGGAGATTCACTAGACATAGTGTACCTGGACTTCAGTAAAGCTTTTGACAGCGTCCCACACCGCAGACTGTTAAACAAGATGAAATCGATGGGGTTAGGAGAGACTCTGACGGCATGGGTCAATGATTGGCTGAGTGGCAGACTTCAGAGGGTGATGGTTAACGGTACTTTCTCTGAGACATCGGAGGTGACCAGCGGGGTGCCGCAGGGCTCGGTCTTGGGTCCACTCCTCTTCAACATATTCATAGGAGATCTGACTCAAGGGCTTCAAGGTAAGGTAACATTATTCGCCGACGACGCCAAACTATGTAATATGGTAAGCGAGGACAATCTACAAGATATTATGGCGCAGGACCTGCGTACATTGGAATGCTGGTCCTCAACCTGGCAGCTGGGCTTCAATGATGGAAAGTGTAAGGTCATGCACCTGGGTAGCAGAAACCCATGCAGAACTTATACCTTGAACGGGGAGACCTTGACCAGGACTTCAGCAGAACGAGATTTAGGAGTAATCATTAGCGCAGACATGAAATCTGCCAATCAGGTGGAGAAGGCTTCCTCAAGGGCAAGACAGATGCTGGGTTGCATCCGTAGAGGTTTCGTCAGCAGAAAGCCTGTAGTCATAATGCCATTATACAGGACCATGGTGAGACCTCAACTGGAATACTGCGTGCAATTCTGGAGGCCACATTATCGCAAAGACATGCAGAGGGTCGAGTCGGTCCAAAGGATGGCCACCAGAATGGTCTCAGGGCTTAAAGGTCTCTCGTACGAAGCAAGACTAAACAATTTGCAGCTCTACACTCTCGAGGAACACAGGGAGAGGGGAGACATGATTGAGACGTTTAAATACGTCACCGGACGTATAGAAGTGGAAGATAACATTTTCCTTCTCAGAGGCCCCTCAACCACAAGGGGGCACCCGCTCAAACTCAAGGGCGGAAAATTTCATGGCGACACCAGGAAGTATTTCTTCACGGAGCGAGTGATTGATCAATGGAACAAGCTTCCAGTACAGGTAATCGAGGCCAGCAGCGTGCCAGATTTTAAGAATAAATGGGACGCCCATGTGGGATCCCTAAGTGGGTCAGGGTAAAACATTGTATAATATTAAGGGGAGGGTCAATAGAGTGGGCAGACTTGATGGGCCTTGGCCCTTTTCTGCCGTCATCTTTCTATGTTTCTATGTTTCTATTGGGGATCAGCCGCACTATTTTACTTGGAAGAACGACTTTCTGTACTTACAATGGAGCACATGCTTTAGTTGTTTATCTGCAAGTCAGGTGATGCACATTCAGAATTAGGATATTAAAAAGAAAAACATTGGAGCATTATGTTTAAAACCGTTTAAACAAACCCTGGTAATCTTATCAATCCACTGGAGGTACTGGCAAACAGGTGACATCACTCATGTAGTGTTTACAGAAACTAAGAGGAAATTAACCCTCCCACTTGTGGTTGCATTCCATAGATAGCTTTGCTAGCTGCAAGAACAGGGAACAAACAAAAGAGGAGGAGAAAGAAGAGATGAAGCAGAGAGACATCCCAAAAGAGCAGGAATAGTAAGGAAGGAATTTTATAAAGGCATTCTCTTGAGGAAAAGTGCTTTTATCAAATTATACCCGAAGATGAACATGTAAAAAGTAAACGTGGTGACAAAGTGTGACCTGTATGTAGGTGTATTTAGGGACAGAGAATGGGTCAGTTGAGATTTATGCCAGTTTTAAAAATAAACACATGTAAATGGTAGTATCTAAAGTACAGTTGCTCCTGGGCAGGCGTAAATGTAGATTCTATCTAGGTATAAGGGAATTTACATATCCAAGTCAGAATGTGGGGGAATTCGCATACTAGTTTACAAGAAGCCTTATCAAATATAGAGCCTCTTGTAAAACAGATGCAAGGCTATACAAACAAAGTCCCTCTATGTACAGAGCAGAGATTTTAAGAAGCAGCATATAGAATCCTCCTCCCCATAGATATGGAAGCTGCTTTCTAATATTACTTCGCCCTCTGCAATAGGGCCTCAATCTCAGCATCAGCACCAGCACCTCCCCAGGATGCCACGGCACACTGAGGAGGAAGAAAGGCGCCTGCCAGCTGACTTCCCTACGCAGTACAGCGCCAGCGGTGCCCGAATCGCTGAAGGCTTGCATGTTTCCCCCTTCTCTCTAGCATCCTCCGGCTTCCTCCCTGGCCTCCCAGTCTCACCTTTAAAGCTAATTACAGCAGCCTGCAGAGGCTCACCGGTAGGTAAAATTATTTTATTTTCAACATAATCATTGAAATGTGTCAGTTTTGAGAATTTATTACAATTAGTAAAGGGGATGGGATCTGGGGCAGAGCTTGGGTGGGCCTGGGGAGGTCTGTGCTTGGAGTACTCAGTTGATATTTGTTAGACTTAGGGGGTACTTAGCTTGAAGTAGTTGAGAAACACTGCTGTAGGCAATCAGCTGGCGCCAGTGCCTCTCCTTCTCTCCGGCCCTCTTCCCTGCTGGCACCCCTACTGGCATCTCAGGGCCCATTTGGAGGGCCTCTGCACATGTGCAGACATCGACGTCATGATGTCACGCATATGCGTGATGTCATCACGGCAATGTCCGCACACTTCTGGGTGTCTCAAGCTGTGGCCACTACCTTTAGTGTGCCCCGGCTCGAGAAAGTTTGAGAGATACTGGTTTAGTATCATCTGCAAATTTAATCACCTCATACTCGTCGTTCCAATTTCCAGATCTTTTATAAATAAGTTAAAGAGCACTGTGTACAGATCCTTGTGGCACTCCACTGTTTACTCTCCTCCATTGAGAAAAATGACCATTTAACCCTACCCTCTGTTTTCTATATGAAAGCCAATTCCTAATCCACAACTGAACTTTGCCACCTATCCCATGACTATCTAATTTTCTCAGGGGCCTCTCATGAGGAACCTTGTCAAAAGCTTTCTGAAAATCTAGATACACTACATCAACTGGCTCACCTTTATCCACGTTTATTCACACCTTCAGAGTAGTCAAGCAAATTGGTGAGGCAAGATCTCTCTCGGCTGAACCCATGCTGACTGTCTCTTTAAATCATGTTTGTCTAAGTACTCCATAATTTTATTTTTTTTATAATTGTTTTCATCAATTTGCCCAGCACTGAAGTCAGGCTTACCGATCTGTAATTTCCCGAATCTTCCTTGGAATCCTTTTTAAAAAATTGGCGAAACATTGGCCACCTTCCAATCTTCAGGTACTATAGACAATTTTAGCGACAGGTTACAGATCACTAACAATAGGTCAACAATTTCATGTTTGAGTTTTTTTAGTACCCTGGGATGTATACCATCCTGTCCCGGTGATTTACCACTTTTTAACTTGTCAATTTGGCTTAGTACATCTACCAGATTCACCAAGATTTCTTTCAGTTCCTCTGCATCATCACCCTTGAAAACCATTTCTGGTTCAGGTAGATCTCTTACATCTTCTTCCTTAAAGACTGAAGGAAAGAATGCATTCAGTCTCTTCGCTATGGCCTTATATGGTCCCACAGATTCCTTCACAGGTTTTCTGCTTCTGAAGTACCTAAAAAAAATTGTATGAGATTTTGCCTCTTTGGTAAGTTTTTCTTCATATTCTTTTTTTAGCTTTCTTTATCAATGTTTTGCATCTAACTTGCCAGTGGTTGTGTCTCTTCTCATTTTCTTCATTCGGTTCCTTTTTCCATTCTTTGAAGGATGTTTTTTTTGGCTCCAATAGCCTCTTTCACTTCACCTTTTAACCATGCCGGCTCTCGTTTCCTCTTCTTTCCACCTTTGCTAATACACGGAATACATCTGGTCTGGGCATCCACGATGGTATTTTTAAATAACATCCAAGCCTGGTTTACAGTCCTAACCTTTGCAACTGATTTTTTAAGCTTCTTTTAACCATTTTCCTCATTTTATCATAGGTACCCTTTGAAAATTAAATTCCTCTATAGTAGATTTATTTTGTGATGTCACTCCCAGTATCAGCTCAAATTTGATCACTTTATGATCACTGTTTCCCAGCGGACCCAACACAATTAACTCCTGTACGTTGCCTTGCATTCCACTATCTAAGTGAAGTGGCCAATCCAGGTCTAAACTACCTGGCAGAAACCCAAAGACTAGTAACATTCCATGCTATTGATCTCATGGCAACCAGTGGCTTCGCCTATGTCTTTCTCAATAGCAGACTATGGACTTTTCCTTCAAGAACTTGTCCAAACCTTTTTTAAACCCATCTATGCTAACTGCTGATACCTCATCCTCTGGCAAAGAGATCCAGAGCTTAACAGAATAAAAAAATATTTCCTCCTATTGGTTTTAAAAGTATTTCCCTGTAACTTCATCTAGTGCCCTCTAGTCTTTATAATTTTTGATGGAATGAAAAAAAAATTGATTCACTTGTACCTGTTCTACACTACTCAGGATTCTGTAGACTTAAATCACATCTCCTCTTAGCTGTTTCTTTTCTAAGCTGAAACGCCCTAACCTCCAATCTTTCCTCATATGAGAAGAGTTCCACCCCTTTTATCATCTTGGTCACTTTCAAGAATAATCAGAACATGCACTGGCTTTATTTGGCAATCCCTTTAGAGCTGCATTGCTAGCAGAAATCTCACAAAATTATGGGAGCTCCAGTTCACTTGATCTGTCACTATTCCAAACTGTAGATGGGGATCATTTTCTTCTCCTATACCTTTCGTGGTATTTGCTTGCTTCAAATGAAAACATAATTTGTCTGTAAAATATTATGCATCTTATTGTTATCCCACCCAACTTTTCCTTTCTATAAAATCCTAACATCAATATTTTGAGCTATTTATACCAAAATAAAGAGGCATGGAGGAACAAAATATAACCAATTGTACAACAC
Organism: Geotrypetes seraphini; assembly: GCF_902459505.1. Taxonomy (NCBI): domain Eukaryota; kingdom Metazoa; phylum Chordata; class Amphibia; order Gymnophiona; family Dermophiidae; genus Geotrypetes; species Geotrypetes seraphini. The sequence goes on along the minus strand of NC_047089.1, from coordinate 212,516,446 downwards.
AGCTCCACTATAGTTCAACAACTTCACTCGTGCCAGTGCTGAACAGCTTAAAACTTAAATGGAGGAAAAAACCTCAGGATCAGAGAGAATCAGAAACAGCTCAACTCTCAAACATCATAGGCATAAAAAACCTCTGGAACACAAAACCTCTTGAACACAAAAAAAAAAATTCTAAGCAATCAGGTGAGCACAACTTAAGCAAAAACATTATCTTTGGGACTTTGCTGTGCAAGGCTGCCCTGTGAACTTCTAAAAGCTAAGTTACTCAGCATTTCATATTCTGCTCTTTTGACTGGTTTTCAGCATTATATCTACTTAATTTCTCTTCTCCTCCCTGTTTCTAACTAAAAAAATATAAAAAAGCACAAAAAAATAAATCCTTCTCTTTCCTCTGTTAAATCTTATTTCCTCTTCCTGCATTGTTGTTTAAAATACTGTGTTTTAGGTGGTATAGAGCCTATATTTCTGGTGCCTGTGGCTCAGGGTGACTAAAGTAGGGAAAATCCTGTTATAAATCCTGTGTTTTAGGGTAGCACTGATAGAACCTGCAGGTTTGTTTAAAATACTGTGTTTTAGGTGGTATAGAGCCTATATTTCTGGTGTCTGTGGCTCAGGGTGACTAAAGTAGGGAAAATCCTGTTATAAATCCTGTGTTTTAGGGTAGCACTGATAGAACCTGCATTTTTGTTTAAAATACTGTGTTTTAGGTGGTATAGAGCCTATATTTCTGGTGTCTGTGGCTCAGGGTGACTAAAGTAGGGAAAATTCTGTTATAAATCCTGTGTTTTAGGGTAGCACTGATAGAACCTGCATTTTTGTTTAAAATACTGTGTTTTAGGTGGTATAGAGCCTATATTTTTGGTGTCTGTGGCTCAGGGTGACTAAAGTAGGGAAAATCCTGTTATAAATCCTGTGTTTTAGGGTAGCACTGATAGAACCTGCAGTTTTGTTTAAAATACTGTCTTTTAGGTGGTATAGAGCAGCGATGGCGAACCTATGGCACGCAAAGGCCTTGCAGCTGGCACGCGCAGGGCCGCCATAAGGGCAGTACTACCAGGGGGTGCACAGGAGAAAGAGCTGAACGGGGACGATGGGGGACCCGCGGGGTTAAATATAACTCGACTGCCCTGCCGCTCACACAGCCGATCGGAAATCTTCCCCGACGTCAGCGCTGACGTCGGAGGGAGGGCTTAAGCAAAGCCCGCCCTCCGACGTCAGCGCTGAAGTCGGGGAAGATTTCTGATCGGCTATGTGTGCGCGGCGGGACAGGCAGGAAATAGAAGACAAGCCTACGCGGCTCGAGCTACATTTTGCTGAGAAAGTTGCTAAGATGGGCTGGGAGACAAACGGGGAACACAAAAGGGGGAGGGAATGGTTTTTTGCACACAGAAGGCATGGACTTGGGAGAGAGGAAGGGAGGGAAAGAGATGCTGAGGTGGGGGAGGGAATGGTTTTTTGCACACAGAAGGCATGGACTTGGGAGAGAGGAAGGGAGGGAAAGAGATGCTGAGGTGGGGGAGGGAATGTGTTTTTGGATACAGAAGGCAAGGACTTGGGAGAGAGGAAGGGAGGGAAAGAGATGCTGAGGTGCGGGAGGGAATGGGTTTTTGGACACAAGGCATGGACTTGGGAGAGAGGAAGGGAGGGAAATAGATGCTGAGGTGGGGGAGGGAATGTGTTTTTGGACACAGAAGACATGGACTTGGGAGAGAGGAAGGGAGGGAAAGAGATGCTGAGGTGGGGGAGGGAATGTGTTTTTGGATACAGAAGGCAAGGACTTGGGAGAGAGGAAGGGAGGGAAAGAGATGCTGAGGTGGGGGAGGGAATGTGTTTTTGGATACAGAAGGCAAGGACTTGGGAGAGAGGAAGATAGGGAAAGAGATGGTTGTGTACACGGGGAATAGAAGAAAGGAGAATTTTTGGTCATAGGGAGGGAGTGAGGTACAGACAGTGGCATACCAAGGTGGGGGTGGGGGCGGTCTGCCCCGGTTTTACGCCCCAAGGGGGAGCACAGCTGGCCACCCTCCAGTGTTCTCCCTAGGCTGGCAAACTGCGTCTCTTTAGCCACTTGAATGCCACCGCCGCCATTGGGAACAGGCCGGTGCCAAGTTCTCCCTGCTTTTCCCTATGGGGCCGACCAACTCTCGCTACCCGCGTCAATTCTGATGTCGGAGAGGAAGTTCTGGGCCAGCCAATCGCTGCCTGGCTGGCCCAGAACGTCCTCTCCGATGTTGAGAGTTGGTCGGCCCCGTGGGGAAGAGAAGCAGGGCGAACTCGGCGCCAGCCTGTTCCCGATAGCGGCAGTCGCAGCCTATTCCCCAGTGGCGGTGGCAGCATTTTCCCAATGGTGGTGGCATAGGGGACGGCAAGGAGAAAGAAAGAAAGGGGGGGACAGGGAGCCAAAAAAAAAAAAAAAGAAAGAGGGCTGGGTGAAACAAAGAAAAATGGGGCACGGAGAGAGAGAAAGACAGACATACAGAATGAAAGGGGGTATGGAGAGAGAGAAAAAGAAAGAAGGGGGCAGGGTGAAACAAAGAAAAAGTTTGGGGAGGGAATGAGGTCTGGAGGAGAGAAAGCATACAGGAGGCTGAAAAAAGGGAAGAAATATTGGATGCACAGTCAGAAGAATAAAGTGCAACCAGAGACTGATGAAATTACCAAAGGTAGGAAAATGATTTTATTTTCAATTTAGTGATCAAAATGTGTCCGTTTTGAGAATTTATATATGATGTCTATATTTTGCACTATGGCCCCCTTTTACTAAACCGCAATAGCGTTTTTTAGCGCAGGGAGCCTATGAACTTCAAGAGCAGTGTGGGACATTCAGCGCAGGTCCCTGCGCTAAAAACACTATCGCGGTTTAGTAAAAAGGGAGGGGGAATATTTGTCTATTTTTGTATAGTTGTTACTGAGGTGACATTGCATAAAGTCATCTGCCTTGACCTCTTTGAAAACCCGCGGAATATAAATGATAATTAACATTTTCTCTGCGTACAGCGTGCTTTGTGTTTTTAAAATTTTATTGTTGGTAGATCATTTTGACTTGGCCACAAAGGTAAGGGGGAGGGAGGGGAGCTGCTGAAAGAGTCTACTTTGACGTGGTTGCAGGCTTACAAATTTTTTGGTCAAAGAGTGCGGCGAAAGAGAAAAGTATGTGTGTATTCGGCCCATGAATGAAATCATTAAAACATTATAAATTGCCAATAAATTGAAATGAAAACCAAAGGATTGTGAATCAAATTGATTCTCTGACAATACAAAGATTCCAACCTTTAAAAATGATGTTACATAGTTCAGGCAACTTTATAAAGAGTTTTTAGATACTAAAATCTTGTTATTAAGGTTTAATTGACGTGCTGGCACTTTGAGGAAATTCTTTGGTTTTGTGCGGCAGTTTGGGCACTCGGGCTCAAAAAGGTTAGCCATCACTGGTATAGAACCTATATTTCGGTCTTACTAGTGTTCAGCCATTGTTTTCTGCTGATTAGGTGGAGAAAGGAGGGGCTCTAGTTTACTTCTAAGGTTAATTGCATTATCTTTGGGACTTTGCTGTGCAAGGCTGCCCTGTGAACTTCTAAAAGCTAAGTTACTCAGCATTTCATATTCTGCTCGTTTCACTGGTTTTCAGCATTATATCTGCTTAATTTCTCTTCTCCTCCCTGTTTCTTACTAAAAAAATATTTAAAAAACCACAAAAAAATAAACCCTTCTCTTTCCTCTGTTAAATCTTATTTCCTCTTCCTCTTCATAGGAAAAAGGGTAAGACTTTGTTAACTCTAATTAAATCCTGGTGTCTGTGGCTCAGGGTGACTAAAGTAGGGAAAATCCCGTTATAAATCCTGTGTTTTAGGGTAGCACTGATAGAACCTGCAGTTTTGTTTAAAATACTGTGTTTTAGGTGGTATACAGCCTATATTTCGGTCTTACTAGTGTTCAGCCATTGTTTTCTGCTGATTAGGTGGAGAAGGGAGGGGCTCTAGTTTACTTCTAAGGTTAATTGCATTATCTTTGGGACTTTGCTGTGCAAGGCTGCCCTGTGAACTTCTAAAAGCTAAGTTACTCAGCATTTCATATTCTGCTCTTTTGACTGGTTTTCAGCATTATATCTGCTTAATTTCTCTTCTCCTCCCTGTTTCTTACTAAAAAAATATAAAAAAGCACAAAAAAATAAATCCTTCTCTTTCCTCTGTTAAATCTTATTTCCTCTTCCTGCATTGTTGTTTAAAATACTGTGTTTTAGGTGGTATAGAGCCTATATTTCTGGTGCCTGTGGCTCAGGGTGACTAAAGTAGGGAAAATCCTGTTATAAATCCTGTGTTTTAGGGTAGCACTGATAGAACCTGCATTTTTGTTTAAAATACTGTGTTTAGGTGGTATAGAGCCTATATTTCTGCCATACTAGTAGTCTTACTTATAGTCCCACCAACCCCAGGGACCACTATTCATATAAAGAGACCCATATAATCAGGACTACTCAAATCAAGTCACTTCACAACCAATCAAGATGACCTTTATTCTATACAATCACTGTGGTGCTTTAATTCCAAGACATACTATTTGGAGGCTTAAGGCTTGCCCCATCTGTCTTCAACTTGCCAGTATTAAGGAGGAGCTCTGCAAACTTAAACAGGAATTGAATACAATTAAAGCAGCTTCCATCATTCCACAAAATCATACCAACTTACCACCTCTACCTCAAAGAATAAAACAGCCCAGGAATAAATGGGTCACAGTAGGCTCAGGAAGACTGCGACATGTAACACAGAAACATCCACCTTCACTAATATTACCTCTACAGAATTCCTTCGCTCCACTAGTGCACTGCGATACTCAGGAAAACAGAAGGGAGGTGGGACTGGAACCAATGAAGGTAACTCAAGAGAACAAGCGCACCCTAAGTACAAATAAAAAAGCCAAAAACAGAAAACTATTACTGTTGGGGGATTCCATCATCAGAGGCATTAACCTTGGAACACAAGACGAGGAGACCAAAATAGTGAAATGTCTTCCAGGATCCTCAGCTACCAGGAGTTCCAGGCAAATACTGACTATAATTAAGGAAGAAACTAAGGATTTTAACACTGATGTTGTTATCCATCTGGGAACAAATGACCTGGCCAACAACTCCACACTTGCAGCACAGAAAGCTTTTCGGGAGCTTGGTGAGGGCGTGAAACCTTTTGTAAAGACTTTAGCTTTTTCTGAAATACTGCCTGCATATGGAAAAGGAGAGCAAAGAGTGAAAAACACAGAGGACTTTAATAGATGGCTCAGAGCCTGGTGTCATCAAGAAGGCTTCAGGTACATAGGAGGATGGGGAAATAAATGGAAGGACAAGAAGCTATATTGCACTGATGGGCTACATATTACTACAGCAGGAAAAAGAAACCTTGCAGAGAAATTTAGACCATATTTTTTTAGGCATTTAACTAGAAGGTGGGGGTGGTGTATGTACGAAGGACAATTATAGAGACCACCCCCGGCAAAAGAAAAGATGTGATAGTAGTAAAGGCTGCAACATAAGCAATATCAGCAACTCATTTCTTAGTATTGCAACGGAAAGTGAAATGACACAAAAATCCATACGAAAAAGGAGATTATCGCTGAAAAATAGCTGGAAAGCGATGACCACAAATGCTCGCAGTCTAAGCAACAAAGTTCATGATCTGCAAGCCCTGATATTAGAGGCAGATCTAGATATTGTTGCTATCAGAGACATGGTTCAGTGAATCACATGGATGGGATGCAAACATACCGGGATATAATCTTTTTAGGAAGGACAGAGATGGTCATAAAGGTGGAGGAGTAGCTCTTTATGTAAAGATTAATATCCAAGCGACCGAAATGCAAGGGACCTGGGGAAAGAAGCGATATGGATTGCTCTGAAAAGAGAAGATGGAACTTCTATCTATGTGGGTGTAGTCTACAGACCTCCGACTCAATCGCAGCAAATTGATAAGGATCTGATTGTGGATATCCAAAAGTTTGGAAGGAAAGAGGAGGTTCTGCTGTTGGGAGATTTCAACCTGCCGGATGCGGACTGGAATGTTCCGTCTGCGGAATCGGAAAGAAGTAGGGAGATTGTGGATGCCTTTCAAGAGGCTCTGCTCAGACAAATGGTGACGGAACCCACAAGGGAAAAAGCGATATTGGATCTGGTCCTCACAAATGGAGAGAGTATCTCTAATGTTCGAATGGGTGCTCACCTGGGTAGTAGCGATCATCAAACGGTTTGGTTTGATATAACGGCTAAAGTGGAGAGCGGCCGCACGATACTTAAAGTCCTAGATTTCAAACGTACGGACTTTAATGCAATGGGAAAGTACCTGAAGAAAGAGCTGTTAGGATGGGAGGACATAAGAGAAGTGGAAAGACAGTGGACTAAGCTGAAAGGAGCGATAAAAATGGCTACAGACCTTTATGTGAAGAAAATCAATAAAAACAACCCGACCATGTGCCTCAGGCCCTGCCCCCAGGAGGGACCTAAGGCTCCCGGGCCTATTCTGATTGGCCCAGGCGCCTTAGGCCCCACCAGTAGGCGGAGCTTTGGGACGGATGGGCCAATCCGGCCTCATTCCGTCGATGGCTGCCTGCCGGACAGGCGGGTTTGGCTCCCGTCTGTCCGGCCAACTACAGAAAGGTACGGGGAAGGGGGTTGGGGGTGTCGTGGGGGTCGGCCAGGGGGGTCGCGGGTCGGCTGGGGGGGCGGTCGGAGGTTCTTGGGGGGGGCGGTCGTTGGGGGGAGGGGGGGTTTGCGTCGAGGGCAGGAGGGCCTGGGATCCCTCCTGCCCGTAATGTAGTGCAGGGTGGGGTTAGGGGGTCGCCGTGGCCAGGAGGACTTGGGCTCCCTCCTGGCCCGATATTGTCGGGGAGTTGGGGAATCGGCGGGGCAAGAGGGCTTGGGCTCCCTTTTGCCCCGATCGTGTCGGGGAGTCGGGGGGGCAAGAGGGCTTGAGCTCCCTTTTGCCCCGATCGTGTCGGGGAGTCGGGGGGGCAAGAGGGCTTGAGCTCCCTCTTGCCCCGATCGTGTCGGGGAGTCGGGGGGGCAAGAGGGCTTGAGCTCCCTCTTGCCCCGATCGTGTCGGGGAGTCGGGGGGGGGCAAGAGGGCTTGAGCTCCCTCTTGCCCCGATCGTGTCGGGGAGTCGGGGGGGGCAAGAGGGCTTGAGCTCCCTCTTGCCCCGATCGTGTCGGGGAGTCGGGGGGGGCAAGAGGGCTTGAGCTCCCTCTTGCCCCGATCGTGTCGGGGAGTCGGGGGGGCCAGAGGGCTTGAGCTCCCTCTTGCCCCGATCGTGTCGGGGGTGCCAGGGACCACACGGAGTCACCCACCGTACCACCCGATTCGGGTAAGCGCAGGTATCGGTGGGTGGCTTATTTGCGGGGGGGGTGCCTTATTTTACATTTTTTTCTAAAAAGGGGGGGCTGTCTTATTTGATGGCCCTGCCTTATCATCGGGGAAACACGGTAGAAAAAAAAAAAAAATGAACAGTTAAGTCCCAGTTTTTGCCGCTGAGACTCTGCCCTCTCACTGTAAAATTAGACTCTACTTAGTCTGTCTTTAAATTTAAAAAATGTGTGTTGTTTTAAAAAACAATTATGTTTTTAGATGTATCTAAATAAAAATAATAACCAAAAATTTATCTTTTTTTATGTCATCTTAGCATATTTTATGCTGCAGAACGAATTATTTTGTTTTACATGTATTCTTATGGGAAAACGCGTTTCACACAACGAACGTTTCACATAACAAACTTGCTCCTGGAACGGATTAAGTTCGTTGTGTGAGGCACCACTGTATTAGTGAAAGGAGGAAGATAAAAAATGGAATTGCTAGGCTAAAAGATGCTGGGAACAAATATGTGGAGAGTGATGAGGAGAAAGCAAATGTGCTAAACAAATACTTCTGTTCTGTGTTCACAGAAGAAAATCCTGGAGAAGGACTGAGATTGTCTGGCAAAGTTACACGAGAAAATGGAGTAGATTCTGCGCCGTTCACGGAGGAGGGTGTTTATGAGCAACTTGAAAAACTGAAGGTGGACAAAGCGATGGGACCAGACGGGATCCATCTCAGGATACTAAGGGAGCTCAGAGAGGTTCTGGTGAGTCCTATTAAAGACTTGTTCAACAAATCTCTGGAGACGGGAGTGATTCCTGGGGATTGGAGGAAAGCGGATGTGGTCCCTATTCATAAAAGTGGTCACAGGGATGAAGCAGGAAACTACAGGCCGGTGAGCCTCACTTCAGTTGTTGGAAAAATAATGGAAGTGTTGCTGAAAGAAAGGATAGTGTATTTCCTTGAATCTAATGGGTTACAGGATCCGAGGCAACATGACTTTACAAAAGGTAAATCGTGCCAAACGAACCTGATTGAATTTTTTGATTGGGTGACCAGAGAGCTGGATCGAGGACATATGCTAGATGTAATTTACTTGAATTTCAGCAAAGCCTTTGATACAGTTCCTCATAGGAGGCTGTTGAACAAACTTGAAGGGCTGAAGTTAGGACCCAAAGTGGTGAACTGGGTCAGAAACTGGCTGTCGGACAGACGCCAGAGGGTAGTGGTTAATGGAAGTCGCTCGAAGGAAGGAAAGGTAGACTAGTGGAGTCCCTCAGGGTTCGGTGCTGGGGCCAATCCTGTTCAATATGTATGTAAGTGACATTGCTGAAGGGTTAGAAGGAAAAGTGTGCCTTTTTGCAGATGATACCAAGATTTGTAACAGAGTAGACACCGTAGAGGGAGTGGAAAATATGAAAAAGGATCTGCAAAAGTTAGAGGAATGGTCTAATGCCTGGCAACTAAAATTCAATGCAAAGAAATGCAGAGTAATGCATTTGGGGATTAATAATAGGAAGGAACCGTATATGCTGGGAGGAGAGAAGCTGATATGCATGGACGGGGAGAGGGACCTTGGGGTGATAGTGTCCGAAGATCTAAAGGCGAAAAAACAGTGTGACAAGGCAGTGGCTGCTGCCAGAAGGATTCTGGGCTGTATAAAGAGAGGCGTAGTCAGTAGAAGGAAGAAGGTGTTGATGCCCCTGTACAGGTCATTGATGAGGCCCCACTTGGGAGTATTGTGTTCAGTTTTGGAGACCGTATCTGGCGAAAGACGCAAGACGACTTGAGGAGGTCCAGAGGAGGGCGATGAAAATGATAGGAGGCTTGCACCAGAAGACGTATGAGGAGAGACTGGAAGCCCTGAATATGTATACCCTAGAGGAAAGGAGAGACAGGGGAGATATGATTCAAACGTTCAAATACTTAAAGGGTATTAACGTAGAACAAAATCTTTTCCAGAGAAAGGAAAATGGTAAAACCAGAGGACATAATTTGAGGTTGAGGGGTGGTAGATTCAGGGGCAATGTTAGGAAATTCTACTTTAAGGAGAGGGTGGTGGATGCCTGGAATGCGCTCCCGAGAGAGGTGGTGGAGAGTAAAACTGTGACTGAGTTCAAAGTAGCGTGGGATGAACACAGAAGATTTAGAATCAGAAAATAATATTAAATATTTAACTAGGCCAGTTACTGGGCAGACTTGCACGGTCTGTGTCTGTGTATGGCCGTTTGGTGGAGGATGGGCAGGGGAGGGCTTCAATGGCTGGGAGGGTGTAGATGGGCTGGAGTAAGTCTTAACAGAGATTTCGGCAGTTGGAACCCAAGCATAGTACCGGGTAAAGCTTTGGATTCTTGCCCAGAAATAGCTAAGAAGAAAAAAAAAAAAAAAAAAAAAATTTAAATTGAATCAGGTTGGGCAGACTGGATGGACCATTCGGGTCTTTATCTGCCGTCATCTACTATGTTACTATGTTTAACATTGTCCCTACATGGGCCTGTGTTTCATGCCACAATTTTATTTACCCCTCCTTTACAAATGCGTAGCATGGTTTTTAGCACTGGCCGCAGCAGTAACAGCTCCTACGTTCATAGGAATTCTATGAGTGTTAGAGCCGTTACCGCCACGGCCAGCGCTAAAAACCGTGCTACGCTTTTGTAAAATGTAGGGGGGATATTTATTTATTCATTCATTCAATTTTCTATACCATTCTCCCAGGGGAGATCAGAATGGTTTAATTAATTTATTCAGCTATTTATGCCACCATATAACAGATGGGAGTAAAGATTAGTATAGAGAATTTTTATTTATTACATAACACCTCTATAACACCAACATTAATTACTGTTCAGTTGGGTATAATAGCTTTCCTGTAATTGATCTCTAAAGATAACTTTTTTCATGCATTCTTCTATGTGAATCCATGACAAACACCCTTGGAGAAGGTAGCATTTCTTAAGAATGTTGGGTGGCAAAGTCACAGCATTCTATTTTTGCCAAATACAAACCAATATATATAACTTATATAATACACATTAGCAAGTTATTTTAGGGTGTGACTTTTCCTATAATTAGGCTTGTTGTGGCTGAAGTCACTTGTGTCTCACATTTAAGCTATGTCATTTTAATGTGGTTATGCCTATACTACCACACCTAAACATTCTTTTCTGCATTGTGGATTGAATAACTTCTTAAAATAAACTAACTAGGTGTAACTTTCGATTAGAAGATATGTTAATTACAGAGGACTATGAAGACAGACGTTTGGTATCACGTGTATGTAGTGGCATGCTGGAAGCACCAGAATCACATGTTCCTAGGATTTGAAGTTTGTTAGCACCAGTACAGCAGATTTCATTCAAAGATTTAAATAAAGAAAATTCCTTCTCACTGGTTACAATGGGAAATAGTTATACAGTGATAAAGGAAATACAATACAGGAAATTATAGAATAGGAGATAATGTCCTATTATGGATTAAGAACTGGTGAATTATAGAAAACAGAGTAAGTTTAAATGGTCAATTTTTTCAATGGAGAAGAGTAAATGTTGGGGTTCCCCAATGGTCTGTATTGGGACTGCTGCTTTTTAACATATTTGTCAATAATCTAGAGATGGGAATAACTAACAACTTTGTGTCATCAGCAAATTTTAATTAAGTCGCAAGAGGATTGTGAAAAATTACAAGAGGATCTTGTGAGATGGGCATCAAAATGGCAGATGACGTTTAATGTAAGCAAGCGTAAAGTGATGCAAGTGGGAAAGAGGAACCCAAACTATAGCTACATGATGCAGGAATCCATATTAGGAATCACCACCCAGGAAAAGGATCTAGGCGTCATCGTTGAGGATACATTGAAACTTTCAGCTCACTTTGCGGCAGCAGCTAAGATAGCAAGTAGAATGTTGGAAATTATCAAGAAAGGAATGGAAAACAATGATGAAAATTCTATAATGCCCCTGTATTGCTTTATAGTACTGCCATATCTTGAATACTATGTGCAATTCCGGTTGCCGTATCTAAAAAAAAAAGACATAGTGGAATTAGAAAAGGTACACAGAAGGATGATGAAAATGATAAAAGGGATGAGATGACTTCCCCATGAGGAAAGGCTAGAGTGGCTAAGGCTCTTCAGCTTGGAGAAGAGATGGCTCAGGGGAGATAGGATAGCGGTGGGATCTTGATAATTGGTCTAACCACATTTTGTCTAATACTCCACTGCAGCTGCTGCTTTCTCCCATGGTGGCTACCACTTCTCCCATACGCCTTGTCCTACTGGTCATGGCGAAGGTGTTGGGCTTCTTCTCTCTCCTTCTTGCAGATTCCAACCTCTTCTCCCTCTATCCCACAGCTTTTCCTCATTTCAAGTCCACTCTGTCCACCTATTCACTCCTTTACCTCTGCAGATAGCGGTCATTTATCATCCCCCCAACAAGTCCCCTTCCCCCTTTCTCACTGAATTTGACTCCTGGCTTTTGGGCTTCCTTGATTCATCTTCTCCCTGTCTCATTCTTGGGGATTTTAACTTTCACCCTGATGATCCCACTAACAAGTATGCTTCTAAGTTTCTTGCCTTAATCTCCTCATTTGATCTCTAGCTACGTTCCACTACCCCCACTCACCAGGATGGCCACTGCCTTGATCTTGTATTTTTCTCCAACTGCTCTCTCTCTCTAACTTCTTTACCTCAATGCTCCCCATCTCTGATCATCATCTGATAACCTTCACCATTACTCACCCTCTCCCTCTGCCACACCCAGTTACAGCCACCATTACTCACCCTCCTCCATACCCAGTTACCTCCAACAGGTTTAGAAATCTTCAAGCCCTCGATCCTTTCTCATTCTCAACCACTGTTTCACCTCTCCTTGCCTCCACTATGTTATCCAAGTCTGTCCAAGAGGCTGTCTTATTGTACAACTCTGTTCTCTCCTCTGCTCTGGATCCACTTGCTCTCCCTGTCCTTGCTCTGTCATGTGTACCAAACCTCAATCTTGGCTCACTCCCAGTATCCGTTACTTACGTTCCTGTCCCCGCTGTGACGAGCACCTTTGGCTCAAATCTTGCATGCGTGCTGACTTTCTTCACTTTAAATTTATGCTGACCTCGTTTAATTCTGCGCTTACGTGGGTCAAGCAAGACTACTACATCCAACTAACTAACTCCCTTTCTTCCAACCCCCTCTCCTGGTTTGCCTCCTACCTCTCCCAATGCACCTTTAGTGTATATGTTGGTGGGTCCTCTCCTGCTGCTACTCTGCTAGCGGTTGACGTACCCCAGGGTTCTTCTGTCTTAGGACCTCTTCTCTCTCTACACCTCTTCCCTCGGTGCCCTGATCTCCTCCCATGGCTTCCAGTATCACCTATATGCTGATGACTCCCAGATCTACCTCTCTACACCCAAAATCTCACCTAAAGTCCAAGAAAAAGTCTCTGCCTGTTTGGCTGACATTGCTGCCTGGATGTCCTGCCGTCATTTGAAACTAAATATGTCCGAGCTGCTCCTCTTTCCTCCTAAACCCTCTACTCCTCCTTTCTCCATCTTGGTAAATAATACTGTCATTGTTTCAGTCTTCTCTGCTCGCAACTTTGGAGTGGTCTTCGATTCTGACCTCTCATTTTCTATGTACATCCAACAAGCTGCTAAGACCTGTTGCTTTCATCTCTTCAATATCATCAAAATTTACTCCTTCCTCTTGTCCATGCTCTCATAACCTCACGCTTGGATCACTGCAATCTACTTCTAACTGGTCTCCTGCAGTGTCACCTCTCCTCCTTGCAATCTGTGCAGAACTCTGCTGCACGACTCATCTTCTACCGGTAATAAATAAGATCACCTAGGTCCTAGGGAGAGATGGAGATGAAATTTTAAGTTTCAAATGTGTGCTAAATTCAAATACTTTTTGTTAACAAATTCTGAAGCAAGGAACCATAGAGAACTTTTTGTTTTCACAGAGCTAAGCTCAAAAAACTACTTGGCTACAAGGACAACCAAAAACACTAGCTTCTCAAAGTTCATTAGATCCAATATCCATCTCCAAAGACAGAGGACTGCAGCAAAACTATTCCTTATTTTTGCCAAATATTAAATTGTGCTTGCCAACTGAAATGAGTCGCACACAAGGAAACACAAGCCAAGTGACACAAAATGTAATAAAGATCTTAAAAGATCAAGGCAGTGAATTCATTCCAGGACCCTGGCGCACAAAGGCAGCTAACAGTAACTCAAAAGAATGTAGTCAAACAAGCTGGTTGCTCAACTGGAACCTGTAATATACTGAATAGAATGATGTGACCTGCCTACTGATGAGAACAACACAACAATAATAGGAGACTGACTAATGGTGATAAATACCAGTGAGGAGAAAGTGGCTGATACTCTGAAAAAAATGCTCAGAAAAGTGAAACTCTGAAGAGGGGGTGAAAACCTCCTCTTAAGGGAAGAGTTTACCGTCCAGTCATTGCATTGATACGTGAAAATTCACTTTCTGACCACTGGTAAAAATGTTGAATTGTTTTTACAAGCTCAACACGAAATATTCAAAAGTCTCTTATGCAAAAATATCTCTCAATGGAAGAATAATGCACACTTATCTCAACTATCAACTATCGGTTTGCCTGGTTCAGGGACATGAAAAGGGAGTTATTACTGAGAGGGAATACAGGTTTTTATTCTGTAAATACCCCAAAACTCCAGTTATCTATTTCGTCCCAAAGATCCACAAATCTTTAATTAACCCTCCAGGCAGACCGATAGTTTCAGGGATAGGGTCAGTTTTAGAACCCCTGTCATCCATGCTGGATTCCTACCTCAAAGACCGGGTTCCCTTAGCACCCTCATATGTTTTAGACTCAGCCAGCATAATAAAGTTTTTGTCTACGTTTGATAACATTCCAGATGGTGCTATACTTTTTACCTTGGATATCACTGCCTTATACACCAATATACCCCAGCGTGAAGCCATAGATATCATCAGAGTTGAGTTACAATCTTTGGCCATTTCTGAGATCAGGATCGATTTTTTGACCACACTGGCCTCTATTGCATGAATTATTTTCAGTTTGGAGATGTTTTTTATAAGCAGATCAAGGGGACAGCCATGGGAGCCAAAATGGCTCCGTCCATAGCCTGTCTTTACGTGTCTAAGTTTGAAGAATCTTTTTTATACCCTTCAGTACGTTGGCAACATTTGTTATTTTGGAAGCGATACATCGATGATATCCTAGGAATATGGATAGGCACTGTTAGAGAATTGGATCAGTTTTTAGTATGGCTTAACAGCTGTGATGACAACTTACAATTTACCATGACTAAGGTAAAATTATGTTCTTACCTGTTAATTTTCTTTCCTTTAGTAGCAGCAGATGAATCCAGAGACAAGTGGGAATAGCTCACATCGACCAGCAGGTGGAGATAGAGAAACTGATTAACCGTTGGCTTTATAGCCTGGTATTCCTCCTGAACGGACACGTATCAGAACTTTAGTAAGTGTCCTTAGGCATATGTTGTTTAAAGATGCAAAGGTAGGCCCTGTTTATCTTTCCCTTCTTTGAAGATGGTATAAGGACATCTATGTTTGTCTTTCTTTCTTTGACATGAATGTTTAAACAGAGTTGTAGTGAAGTGAATTCAATTGTTTTGTTAAGCCGTATTTACAGACAGCTTTAGTTAAGAAGCTCTGCTGGTCAAGGCTTTTTCTGACCCTCTGTGGACTTCAATCTCCAGATAGGAAAAATGCTGATGTGTTTAAAGTTTCATGTGACCTGTATCCATATATGGTTTGTATTTACGTCACATGCCATCACATGCTGACAAACCTGATTCGTATAAAAGATGTGAAACTCATAGTAAAAGACGGACATATTTGAAAGATGGTTTCTGGTCTTTAAGATGTGTCCCCAGGTACCTGACTTACATATGACAGAGACAGAGAAAGTATGGGGCAGGAATTGGGACCTGAATCCTTTTCAGTTGGGGGCTTGTCCGCGATGGGCAGATGATATCACCGGTATTTTGTGAGTATTTCTGAATTTTTTCTGTTCTTTAATACTCACTGGGTAGTGGTGACCTGTACCCACCCTTTATTTTAAGTTCAAGCTTTGGGTTCTATTATGGAGTTTTTTTGGGAAAAATCTCGGGGTACTTTCGGTAAGCGCCCCTCATATATATAAGCAGCTGCCATTCTTTCGGGAAGAATGAAATTATTTATAGAACCCCCCTGCCCACTCTGTCATTTGTAAGGTTAAAACTTTTATAGAGTATAAGATTTTATTGTCTCTTATTACTGTACCTCGCTTATAAGGTAAGATAAGCGAATATTTTTGCATTGTTATATGGGTTTTGTAATGAGTCATAAAGGCACTTACTCCTAGACAAATGAGACTTGTACGGCTGTGTGTGTGTATGACATTTTTCCTTCAGTTCCCATCTTTCTGTGTCACCAATGTTTAATACTGAGGTAGGACAGGCTGTTATGTGGAATGAAGTGAAAGCGCTGTTTGAATCAGTCTAAGATCTTTCCCTTGTAGTTTGTACACAAGCACTATTTCTTGTCTTCCTTTTGATCCTGACTAATTTTGTGCGTTTTTTCTATGGCTGCTTTCTTTGTGTTCTGTGCTGGATCATAAAAAAAAGAAACAAGAAAAAAAAAAAATTCCGTTTTAAAGGTTTTCTTTCTTGTGCAGAGCAAAGCTAATCTGTTCTTTGCTTTCATTATCAGGGTCTGTGCATGAATGTTTTTGTCCCTTCCCCCAGACTTCTCTGTTTGGGCTTCCACTGACCCCCTATAGTGCTTCTTTGAAGTTACTCATTCTTGGTTTTATAAAGCAGTAAGGTGAGATTCCACTGCTCGTCTCTTGACTTTTCTCCGGCATTATCAAAACCACCATCTCTTCTTATAATACGCCCATCGCTTTTGTTGCCAAAGCTGATGGCATTCCCTGTTTCGTCCTAGATTTTCGGGCTGTTAATGTTTTGGTAATTCTCATTGCCCTTATGTTTCTTCCACCATTCCACCGGCAGCCAATGATTTTTTTCTGTCATTTTCCTAAAGAATGCTTTATTTTTAGTCCCTTTGGTGAGGCTGCCTTCACCTTTAAGCAACAGTATACCTAGTGTGGAATGTCCTTCGGGCTATTCTACAAGTCATGCACTGCCCCTCATGGTCCTATTCTTATTTTGTACAACTTTTGTGTTCCATAATTCTAGAGACCTGTCAGGCTGATAGTTTGCACCTTTTATAATGGTTGTCTGTGTGTGGTCACAAGGTGTCATGAAATAAACTGCACTGGTGTACATCTGAAGTGAAATACCTGGGTTTTGTCCTGTCTCATGGTCAGAGGAAAA
This sequence comes from Geotrypetes seraphini, assembly GCF_902459505.1. Classification (NCBI taxonomy): domain Eukaryota; kingdom Metazoa; phylum Chordata; class Amphibia; order Gymnophiona; family Dermophiidae; genus Geotrypetes; species Geotrypetes seraphini. The sequence goes on along the minus strand of NC_047089.1, from coordinate 212,499,773 downwards.
TCTGCACTTTCTGCATTGCTGCTATTCTAGGTCTGCCCCGCCCAGCTACCAAGAAAGACATGCTTACTTTTCTTGCTATGATTGGTCACTGCCGCCAATGGATCTCTGCTTGTTCCTTCTATGACCAGATTTTGAGACAGACCCTGGTTTCTGAAATGACTGCTCTTATCAGATGGACTTATGAAATGTTGGACATTTAAGATGTGCTTTGGTTTCTAGCTCAAGTTTGGGTTTCCCTGCTTATGCCCACATGTTTTATCTCTTTGTTTGGGACTATTGTAACACCATGAAGGGAGAACATGGCGGTAAGTTACGCTCTGTTGCCTTTTTTTTATAGTCACTCCTGTTCAAGTTCCCTGGCTGCTTGTGCTATGGTGGTAGAGATGGTTACTTTTCTGATCCTAGGTCACCCCATTACCCTTCATACTTTTCACGATGTCCAAGCCCTTCTTTTAAATAGGCTTCTGGGTCTCAAGGGTGAACAGGATTCTCTTCCTCTCTTTTTTCACAGCTTCAGTCCTTTGTTACCACCCCCTCCTCTGAATTTGATGCCTGGCGTTTGGCAGGTGCCCAAAGCCGCCCTTTTGGACGGACTTTGGTGCAAAGAGGGGAAACCCTGGATACCAGCTGCTAGCTCTCCCTTATTCATTGCCCAATATCATGGTATTGGTTATCGTAGTGCTCGCTCGACATTTTAACTTCTTGCTAGTGATATTTTCATTCTTGACCTTTTGCTCCTTGATACAGATATATAGCTCAATAACTACAGCTGGCATGGTTGTGAATTGAAAATAAATTGGAAAATACAATTCCTTTCTATTGTTTTAGCTGAAATTAGGATGTTGCTAATTTAAAATGTTTTTTCCGGATTTATACATAGCCATCCCAGATCCGTTTTGGCACAGATATTTCTAATGTTTTCCACGGGTCCTCTTTATCACTGCAGAGATAGAGACGCTCCAAAGAGACATTAGCTTTATGCCTTTTTTCAAATATGAGATGGTTATGATATACATTATTTGTTGTTTTGGTTTTTTTATATCAATGTGTTTATTTGCAGAGTTAAATTCAGCCCTGCACACTTGACAGATGGAGTAATAGCTCCACGCTTAAAACTTTATGTTTTGTCTGTGTCATGTCTACTTGTCTTAGTTTAGTGGGTACCCCAGGATACATAATATTGGCCATTTCTAGAGCTCTTTTTCCACTTCTTACTAGCCTAACTGCGCAATGTTCTTTTACTTATAGCTTTTATATTCTGAATATAGTTTAGTTAGGGGTTATAAGAAAAAGCTTTATTTTATACAGCATTTATTTCGTGGTGTTCCCTACATATGATCCATTCAATATACATTTCTGAATACATTCAGTACATCAGTATGGTCTCTCTGAAGTGCATAATAGTTATATGAAGCACGAAAAAACATATCCTTTTGGATTGTTCAATTAAGAACCTTAAGTAACTGAGTATTGTCTCTCTTTTGCCATAGCTATGTCAAGTACATGAATTGGTATTGTTGCATGTTGCCACATTCAGTACAGGCAACATGGTTTCTCTTGTTTTCTATCTCTTATTTGGATCACATTGGAGTACAGCTGCTGAATGATATTTGGAATGCTTTTCAAGCATTTCTTTTCAAGTATCTCTTTCTGTATGCACAGACATCTGGCTGTTCTCCCTTTGAGGTTCTCACGGGATGACCTTTCCCCGCCCCATGGGTAGATTTTCCCTTGATACAGGAGGAATACGTCCAAAAGCTAATTGAAATATTAGGGCTTGTTCAAAGAAACGTGTCTTGCACTTCTCCTTTCTCTCCACAGATTCCTACCCATTTTTTCCAGCCTGGTGATTATCCAGCAGCTTTCCAAGGATCGGAAGCAGACAGATTTCCCCTTTGGCCTTCCCACTACTGTGATCGCTGTGCCCAGGCCCGCTGCACTCACTGAGGAGTTTCCTGTTTGGATCCACGCAAGTCGCTTGAAGAGGGTTAACCTAAAACCCCAGAAGCAAGTCTTCCCTGCGCAGATTTCACCCCCTTCAGAGGAACAACATGATGATCTCATCACAGCATTCCACCAACTTTATCATTCTCTTACTGGCACCGCTGCTGCTAGTTTTTCTCCCTGTATGGATCATTTCTAACTGGGTCTACAGGGATGATGTGTTCTGGGTTCACGACACTTTCTGCCCATACCCATCTGTAAATGACACTCCTGCTGTAAACAGCACCCCCGACACCTCTTTGCGACTAAGACGTCAAGCTGGACTACTCCCTCGCAAAGGCTGTCCTTCAATTGGAATCCAGAAAAGACCGATAGTATGCTACCCTTTGGTATAATTCCAGCAGTGTGCAAGTTGCCACCTTCTCCTTTGAGTATTGTGACATTGTGGACTGTTCATCAATTGATATCCCAAGGCTGTGCTATTGGTCCTCAGAGATTCCTAAAACTAAGGACATATATATATATATGTTACTGACTTACGTGGGGGGGATAAGTGTGCATTCTGGGGAGTGGTAGGGTGGAATATTAATACTGACTGGGCTTATAAACTAGAAAATACCCTGAAAAACAGTGGACCAAAATGGTAAATCACTGCTTACTTGTATGACCCTTCATAAGGTTGGACACTGTTATAGGAAAAGTGTTCCTGCACAAATTATTAAGCTTTCTCTTACTATTGACAACCCTAGACCTACTGATGAAGGTATGTACATTATGGACATGTGGTTTAAGGGTGGGTCTAGCTATCATCAGTTTTCTTACGGGATCTATCTACCTCCACTCATCCTCTCCCGCCATCTTGTGGGGGCCCCAAAAAATACTAACCCACTGGCCCCTACATTCAATAAACTTACTGACATGATGGCTATTGCCAATCCCACTTTTGAAGATATTGTGGCTGTTGAGGTAGGGTTTTCAGAACGTAACCTTTGGTTAGAATGGATGAAATTCACTGCTGATCAACATAATAAGAGTAATTGTTACATATGTGCTCAAGCTAGACCCCATCTAGGAACCGTACCTCTGGACCTCCCTCCTGGTATCCAACCATGCCTTTTTGGGTTATTTACCAGTATCTCCTCTAATTTTACCTATCCTCTTTGTGCACTGCAGTGTTCTAAATACCCTTTGTTGCCAGGACAGCAAAAGCTTGATATTGCCGTTATCATCTATAAGGGCAATTACACATGTCATGTTTCTAATCTGACACAGAGTAGTTTTGTAGGTAATTTACCCCCAGGTTATTGTTCTGTCTTGGCTCATAGGTATGCCCCATTGTTGCTGCATCAGATTTGATATTTACTGGCTTTATGGAGACTTTTGGCTCCCTGTTAAGCTACCCAGCCAGTGGATAGGCCAGTGCACTTTAGTTAAGGTTACCATGCTTCTGCATATTGTTTCTGAAAGGCATCCTTCCTATTCACATGGTTTTTCCTCTTTTTTGTCTTGATATAAATCTGATCACATGTATACATAAGATGCTATAGGGGTCCCAAGAGGGGTCCCAGATGAATTTAAGGCCCGAGCTCAGGTTAAGGCTGGGTTTGAGTTCCTTATTCCCTTTATTACTATCAATAAGAATGTTGATCGGATTAGTTAAAATTATTATAATCAGCAACGCTTTGTGAACTATTCTAGGGACGCCTTGCAAGGTATTACTGATCAATTAGGCTCCACTTCTCAGATGGTTCTCAAAATCGTATGGCCCTAGCTAGGATTCTAGCTGAAAAATTCTCCTCAGTATTTTATGCTATTGTACTTTTCTTTCTGACAATATAGGTCCTACTATGGACATTCAGAAATTAGCAGACCTCTTTGCTGAGTCCAAATGTAACTCTGATTTATCTAATTCTTGGGATCAGCACTTTAGTTGAATGCATAATCTCTTATTATTTGCACTCTTGTCTTGACTGCTCATGTACTGTGTTATTCGTATTACAGCTCCTAAAAGACCCCTCCTTGAGAGACATACCTAGGGTATCACTCCCTTCCAGCTCATGCTGTGTATTTGTGACGTCATTTACATGACGTAAGAGGGGAATTGAACGGACACGTATCAGAACTTTAGTAAGTGTCCTTAGGCATATGTTGTTTAAAGATGCAAAGGTAGGCCCTGTTTATCTTTCCCTTCTTTGAAGATGGTATAAGGACATCTATGTTTGTCTTTCTTTCTTTGACATGAATGTTTAAACAGAGTTGTAGTGAAGTGAATTCAATTGTTTTGTTAAGCCGTATTTACAGACAGCTTTAGTTAAGAAGCTCTGCTGGTCAAGGCTTTTTCTGACCCTCTGTGGACTTCAATCTCCAGATAGGAAAAATGCTGATGTGTTTAAAGTTTCATGTGACCTGTATCCATATATGGTTTGTATTTACGTCACATGCCATCACATGCTGACAAACCTGATTCGTATAAAAGATGTGAAACTCATAGTAAAAGACGGACATATTTGAAAGATGGTTTCTGGTCTTTAAGATGTGTCCCCAGGTACCTGACTTACATATGACAGAGACAGAGAAAGTATGGGGCAGGAATTGGGACCTGAATCCTTTTCACCTCCTGTCCATTCAGTTATGCTCCTTGCCCAAGCATCCCGAGATAGGATAATGAGCATCAAAAAAACTTCTTTCCAGTAGCGAATGTTTAAACCAGAAACTCACGAATCCAACCACCGACAAGAACCGAACTGAAAATGCCACATAAGACACAAACAGATAGCCACAGAAGGGGTGGGGCTCTGGATTCATCTGCTGCTACTAAAGGAAAGAAAATTAACAGGTAAGAACATAATTTTACCTTCCTTAGCATAGCAGCAGATGAATCCAGAGACAAGTGGGATGTAGCAAAGCAAACCTTAATCCGGGTGGGAAGCAAACACCGCCTCCGCAACCACCGAAGCCCAAAATGCCACTATTGCAGGCGCCCCCACATCCAAGCAGCAATACGTAGAGAAAGCACGTTCGGTAGACCAAATAGTCGTGAGACAAATCTCCCCCAAGATAAAAACCTCCGGGCCGAGCTGAAGAGGTAGACCTTGCTCCAGCGGAATGGTCATGCAGATCTTTCGCCAACCGCTTCCCTGCCAGCCAGCAGGCATAAAGAATGTCCTTCTGTACCCATAGCGTGATGGAGGCTGCGGATGTCGCCATACATTGAAGGCGTCCCTGGAATACTACAAAAAAGGAGAAATAGATAACTAAAAGTTATCAGAAACCGAGCCCGCGGAGAAAGCTACTTACTGATCAAAAAATGCAGTGAAGAATAACACTGCTCCCCAGGTTACCTCCTAGGTAGCGGGAAGGAAAACTAAGTGTGACAGAAAGAAAGGATGACTCCCCTACAGAAGGAATAGTGGTACCATCCGAACTGACACCCTATATAACGGAAATCAGAAATAGGAATCCCCGCTGAAAACAGCCTGCACCCAAAAAGAAAACTGCAGAACTGAAACCATGGCTACGAGAAGCAACATGAGCAACGGCACAGCCCCTCGGCGAGCCAAAAGACCAGGATGAAATGAAGCTGACCTTACGCGATGAGCAAAATACCGAGCCCACGTAACAAGCCCACGTAACAAGCCAAGCCTGGCCCTAGAAGTAAAAGGAAATTACACGCTAAGCGCTCGGCCATACACTCGTGCCCAAAAAGGAATTCTGGCGTGGTGCAGACGCTAAGAAGTACCCCAGAAAGGAAAAACATCCAAACGGAAGCAGAAGCCACAGGAGAAGACTTCCTTAACACCTGGACTAAAGAAGAAACAATCTGCTTTTCACCACTTTTACACGTCAGTCACGACCTCTCCAAAAAGCAAGGTCGTACAACTAAGGAGGTACATAAAAAATTCCAGGAGATCGGACCCTAGGCGAGCCAAGCCCGAGATACCAGGAACTTCGTCATCCGGCTGGCGAGAAACCCATCAACACCGTAAGGAAGGACGGCGCCGCCAAGCCAGAGCTTCCGCAAATACAGTGCTCGGAAAGTGAGCTCGAGATGGCAGAACCAAGCTGACATCAGCCAGCGGAAAACACTGAAAAAGAGAATGCAGAGGCGAAAAGTCTCCACACAGCAACCCCCTCTAACGCACACTTCCTAGGCCCGCTGAGAAAGCTAGGAAGTCTAGAATTGAGAGACGAGCCATGAGGATAGGCTCAGGAGATCTCATGTTTATAAAAAGAGTTAGAACGCCCGAGCCACAATTCTCAATATCCAGGCTGCAGAAAATGAAACAGACGAGAAATGTGCCATGCTGAGAGTCCGTGAAGATCAAGTCTGTCTAAACTCATATCCTGATCCATAAAAGGATTTACCAACAGAAGATGAAGATGAGCGTACACCCAGTGAAGCAGAATAACTTCACCTTCCAACCGAAAACAACACCTACTGCCCAAGCTGTAGAGAAACACTCCCATCCTCATACTGACCAAAAGGAACCTCAGTGGCATTCCAGAAGAATAATTAGCAGCTCCAGACAGGCAGCCTGACCATGCTCAAGAGCAGAAGAATGACCAAGGACAGAGGTGCCCCTGAAGACCAGACACCAGGATCTGAGGAAGGAAGCCAGCGAGCCCCCCCCCCCCCCAAACCGACCGCCTAGAAAGGTCAGTGGACATGAACAAGTCCAGTAAAGACCGAGTCATGTCTCAAAAAGAGAAATCACACTGAGCCATCAAAGACTACTTTCAAGTGCCGTTTTTGGATATCAATATAATGTTGGTCAATGGGAGTTTTCAGACAACTATATATCGTAAACCCACTGATCGGAATAATCTCCTACAATACGACAGCTTTCACCCAAAACATTAGAGGGATAACATCCCTGTGGGGCAATTTTTAAGGCTTCGTAGACTCTGCACCTCAGTTCAAGATTATATTTTAAAATCCGATGATATGATGGCGAGGTTTAAAGAAAAAGGGTATCCAGCTAGAGTCATACGCAAAGCCTATAAGAGGGGGCTGTATGCCAACCGGTCATTGTTGCTAGAGTCTTGTCCTAAAGTTGAAGAACAACCTTTGGTGTGCGTTTTACCGTACTCGCACTTAGCCTTTCACATCAAACGTACTATCAAGCAACATTGGCATATAATGCAATATCACCCTGAGTTTCAAGAACTTCCCCGTTTTGCTTTCTCTAAAAAACCAAAACTTAAAACAGAGACTGGTCCATTCACAATTTACACACTCATCTGAAGAAGCTTCCCGCATCGAGGGAGGGCACAGACCGTGTGGCCATTGTAAAATATGCCCGCACAGTATTCCATTACAAGAGATGAGTCTCATCACAAAAAAGAAACCCACTTGTATGGCTTCAGACTGTAACACGAAGCAAGCGGTGTACATCATACAATGCCCGTGTGGTTTAAAATATGTGGGTTGCACCATCTGGAGCGTCAAAACCCGGATAGGAGAGCACATCAGTAGAATTAGAACCGGCATACGAGAAGCTCCCCTTATTCAGCATTGGCTTCTATATCACCACAATGTAGCCGATTTGAAATTTTCTATACTGGATTTAGCAGTTCTTACTAGAGGTGGAGATATATCTAAACTACTCTGGCGTAAAGAACAGCAGTGGATTTTCGAATTAAACACGTTGCACCCTCATGGGTTAAACAATGAGATTGAATGGGTTGCTTTCCTATAACTTTTTTCTGTTTTGGGATTTTTTACAGTTTTTTCATTTTTCAATTGGCTTTATTCATAGCAACAGCTGTCACAGTAACCTGACGTTTTTGACGTCACTACGTTTTGACGGGTCACCCTCCCCCTCCCCCTTCCTTCAGTATAAATCGGGTGAGGTGGGTAGCGGTCCCCGTGGTTTGGAATGTTCGAATTCAGTGTACGGTATGTGAGTATTCAGTGCTTCCTTCCCTCTTATCCTTGCCCATAAGATGGTATAATTTCCCTCATCGTGGCATGTTAGAGTAGCCTGCCACGGTGTGTGGGTTCTGATATCAAATTATTATTTTTCAGATTTTCTCTTGGAAAAGCATCATGACTGCAACGAGCGTTTAAAACGAGAGTTTGGGTCTCCTGAAGCAGATCTCGAAACGGGGCCGCGTTGGGACCCCTGAGAGCTTTAAGATTTTTGAGATAAGTGTGCATTATTCTTCCATTGAGAGATATTTTTGCATAAGAGACTTTTGAATATTTCGTGTTGAGCTTGTAAAAACAATTCAACATTTTTACCAGTGGTCAGAAAGTGAATTTTCACGTATCAATGCAATGACTGGACGGTAAATTCTTCCCTTAAGAGGAGGTTTTCACCCCCTCTTCAGAGTTTCACTTTTCTGAGCATTTTTTTCAGAGTGTCAGCCACTTTCTCCTCACTGGTATTTATCACCATTAGTCAGTCTCCTATTATTGTCATAGCTATTTTTCTGACTAGTATCGATACATTAGTCCCTGTAATTTCTTTAACGTACTGATGAGAACAAGCACGCAGTCACTGCATGGCAACAATCCAAGTTTCTATTGCATGAGCCCTGAAATTACAACAGCAATTTTTGAAATACTAAAATATATTTATAGTCAGCCAAACTAAACCATTCACATGCAATGTATTTGAAACCCACAAAATAAGTAGTTAAACAAGGTGATATATTTTTTCTACAGATCAATGAGACAGAACTCCACTACTCTATTCCAGTAAGAACTACAAAATATAACTCCCCATCTACTTTGACTGGAAAAATGGAGATAGAACCAAGAAATTTTACACATCCTGGTTAAATCTTTGCCAATTGATATAGAAAGGTTTTGTAATACAGTAACTGCCTGAGCCATTAGATCTTGTGCTCCTCCTCATGTATTAACCTTTTTTGTTCTTCTTTACTATAATATAATGTATTTCTCCCCTCTCTCCTGGTTGTTTTTTTAAGTTCTCTTAGTATCTAGTCTTAAATATGTCCCCCTAAATTTTAATGATTTGTAAATATGATTGGTGTTAACCACTTTGACAATTTTTAGGTGGTATACCAAATTTGAATAAAACTTGAAAACTTGGTAACAAGAGTGGTAAAAATGATTATTTAAAAAAAATACCTGTGGGGCTTTGGGGAAAGGTCAGACCCCAAGAGGGCAGCCAATGACCCGATCGCGGTACCAATAATTGATCTGGCAGTCACACCAGATCCGCAGTAGTCATGGCTGATCCAAGGGGAGAACTGGAAAGACATGAAAGGCTCAGGCCTGGGCATGAGCCAGGTAACATCATTAATGCACACGTGCAAACTGGGGTGGGAGGAAATGCCACCAAAGAATTTAGATATTGGGTGGCGTGAGAGTGAAGGAGACCAGGAGGAAGAGAGAGAAAGGGGGGCTTTGATGGGAGCTGCGAGTGCCTTTGTGAATGCGCAATCTCAAGTGTATTAATAAGTGCCCAGTGAGTGCTGGGTCACTAGAGGAACTATGGGAGAACCCCAAAACAGCAGTTTTGGCGCCAAAACATGTGCATGCTCAATAACAGCAAAGACCAGCTCCTGAATACATATTCCCAAAAGTGTCTGCCAGTGGCAGTTAACCTGCCTGTAAGTTGAAAACCTGAGCTGGTGAGAAGAAACTGCTTTGAAATATTATCAACAAAAACTACAAGTTCAAAAAAAACAAACTAATAAATCATGTGAATCCATTCTTCATCTCAACCTCCAACTGAACATTAACCTTGAAAATTAGATTCAGGTGATTCAACAAAGCCAGGCTTGTTAAACTTTACCATGAGATTAAGTAGTCACCATTCACCACAAAGTTTCTACAACAATACTGTGCCATGATCAAAGGAAATTCCAAGAGATGAAAAAGAATGTTTTTGAAATACCAGTGTCTGGAAAGGATTCAAAATGATTTCAAAAGCATTGGGACACCACCAAACCACAGTGAGCCATTATCTCCAAATGGTCAGCCTGTCACAATTATTTCAAGGGTACAGTGATAGAACCTATCTGCAAAATCACAAAATATCCCGACAACTGTTTCAGAGTTCTCTAGCCTCAATAAAGGTCTGTATTTATGAATCTGCAATACAAAATTACTGATGATGTCAGTAACACGGCACACAGAAACTCAGAACCATCAGAAAATACTTTGATGTAGCATCATTCCGCCTACTGGTTCAATCTTCCATCTTGAGCATGCTCAATTATTGCAACATCATTTAATTGGAATCCTTCAAAAAAACCATTCTTAGACTCAGAGTTATTCAGAATTCAGCAGTTCGACTGATTTTTGGGCTGAAGAAATGGGAACACATAAGTCCCTATTATCAAAAACTTCATTGGCTGCCCCTGGAAGCACGAGTTCTGTTTAAATTTTTCTGTTTTTGTTACAAATCAATATTTGATCTGGCCCCCACGTACCTGGTTTCTCAATTTAATCTGGATAGTTCTATTAGGCTCACACATAGAATTCATCTGTTCACCTATCCGACAATAAAGGCCTGCCATTACAAAACATTCCTGTTCAGAACTCTCGCCTTCCAGGCAGGCAAATGGAACGATTGGCTGGGTAACATTATCACACATTCCTCATCCTACCTCAATTTTAGAAAATCTGTAAAAACGAATCTGTTTAATTGATTTGTAACCAAAGAATTTTATAACTTTCCATTTCTTCCATTTTGTAAGCTTGTATTCGATGACTTTGTATTGTGACCACTTTGCTGTTTGTCCAGCACCTTTCGTTGTAAACTGCCTCAAAACATCATGGCTTATATTTGATAACACTATAGTGTAACCACTTCGCTGATTGTCCAGCACATCTTGTTGTAAACCACCTCGAACTATCATGGCTTTGGCAGTATATAAGAATAAAATTATTATTATCAGTACACAGAAGGCTCCAGTGAGAAGGCCGCGAAGCAGCCTGTGAGTGCCGTTGGCCTGACGCTCCTCTACCAGAAGGTGTTTATGGTCGCGGTCAGCAGGGATCGGTAGGGAGGGAAGGATGGAGGGTCAGTGGGAGTTCGGCAGTTTGGTGGGGGCGGCAGCAGTTGCTCAAGGATTCTGCTGCACAACAGATAGGAGAAAGGGAAGGATGGAAGCTGGACAAGGGTTCTGCTGCACAGGGGGATGGAGGGATAGAAAGATGCTGCAGAGGGAAGGCACAAGGGGGATGGGCGAGAGGTGAGGAAAGATGTTGCACATGTGGGAGAAAAGAAAGAGGAAGAACTGGGGTGAAGGAGAGGAAGGGAGAAATGATCAGGTACATGAAAAAAAATAAGCCCTATCCGAAAATAAGACCTAGTGCCTTTTTTGGGCCCCAAAATGAATATAAAGACACTGTTTTATTTTCCGGGAAATACAATAGAACTTTTAAAGACAGTATGGGAAATGACAGTTCTGCACCCAGGTCTGAGTAGCACCCCCCCCTAAAAAAACAACCAAACCAAACAAACCCTGTATTGACGCATTGACGCAAATGTTGTTCTATGCATAAGTTTCAGCACTGCAAACATTTTGGGCTCTATTTACAAAGGTGCGCTAGGGCCTTAATGCGCAGAATAGTGCACACTAAAATGTCACGTGCGCTAGCCGCTACCACCTCCTTTTGAGCAGGTGGTAGATTTTTTTGCTAGCGCACGCTAATCCGGTACGTGCGGTAAAACCTGTAGCGCACCTTCATAAAAGGAGCCCTTCATGTGGAAGAAATTTTTGTGAGACTGATATTGATCTATAGGTAACATTGCAGCAAACACCCACACATGTGCTGACAGTATGCAATACTAACTGCTCTCTGTACATTACCTTGTGTAAACTCCGATTAGTGCAGAAGGGTTCAAGACAGAACATGACTAGGCCCATCCAACACATTAAAAGAACACTTTTCCAAAACTTACTTAGTACAGTTTCCAGCTATTTGACTAAATTTTGTTCATTAAGGCAAGATCTATGTACTGTAACTTATACTTGTGCTAAATTCATGGACTGAGCAAGTTTTGAAAAATGCTCTTCAACTAATGTTTTGGACTGACCCAGTCAAAATCCCTTAACTTGAACCTGAGATGCTGTGGTAGGAGCCTAAATGAGTTCATGCACGAAAAACTATTAATTTCTTTGAATTAAAGCAGTTTTACAAAAAATAGTGGGGCTGATTCCTCAACAACGATGCCAAGAGACTTAATATCAAATTATAGGAAGCGTTTAGTTGCAATTGTTGTTGCTAAAGATGGTGCAACCAATTAAATTTAGGGAACAATTACTTTTTCATAAAGGCAATATGGATGTTAGATAAGTAAATGAAATGATTTTCAAAGTTAATGAATGCTGTGTTGTGTTTAAACTAAATATTAGACAAAGGGAACTTGAGTAAAACAACAGAAACCATTCAATGTGACACGTATTGGGGGGGGGGGGGTCCGATGAAAAATTTTCAGCCCAACCAACAAAGTAGGGGTACTCTATCAAGAGCTATACACTTACCCTCTCTTTTACAAAACTGCGACAGCAGTTTCTAGCACAGAGATCCGTGATGAATGGCTGCGCTGCTCTCGATGCTCATAGGAACTCTATGAGCGTCGGGAGCAGCGTGGGTCATTCAGCGCGACTCTCTGCGCTAAAAACTGCTATCACAGTTTAATAAAAGAGGGGGTTAGTCCAGGATTTTCCACTTTTTTCATTCTGTCAGAAAAATAAGGAATGAAAAAAGTGGAAAACCCCTGGACTAAGTGTATAGTCCTTGATGGAGACTGCTGCAACTTTGTCGGCTAGGCTAAGAACTTTTTAGCAGACCCTCATACAATATTGTTTTCCCACTGTCCTGATTTCTGAGAACTAAGGTATATATATCAAAACTACTTCAGGAGATTCTACCTTTTATAAATATTTCTATACATTGTGCCTGGGAGAGTAGAGACTCCACACTACTGCCTTACTTCTATATTCTTCATTTTAAGAGTACCTTAAGACCTGCTCATGTGATAACTTTGCCTACAAAACAATGTGATGATTATAATGTTGGAAAAAGTGTGTCTTATGGATTATAATGATGGAAAAAGTGTGTCTTATGGAGCGAAAAATACGGTATATCTTGAAATTCTGTAAGCAAATAAGGAAATACAGCCTTGTGATTTACAAGTCAACCCCCCACCCTTCCCCTACACAGGTAACCAACAGTATGTATTGAAGAAAGCCGTGCATTAAGAGTCTTGTGCAGATGGTTGTGTATGACTTCTAACAAACTTAACCAGAGAGTTTTGTTCACCAACACAGAAAGTTAATCATATACCTTTCCGACAGTTTCACATAAGGCTCTGCACAGGGAACAGTTAGTATTGTGTACATGTCCAACCAATTTAAAGTGTCAGCACACATGTGTGTGTGCTGCGATGTTATTCTGTGAATAACTAACAGTCTCACAAAAATTTCTTCCACAGAAATTGTGCAATGCTGAAATTTATGCAAAGAACAACATTTGAGTTAATACATCAATACAATTTATTTTCTGCTCAGACCTGGGAGCAGCACAGTCACATCCATACCATCTTAAAAATTGTGGGTACTGTTTTGCTTGCAGCAAAGAGGATAAACTGGCATTAAGGACCAAATTCTCCAAAAGACGTCTCAAAGATAGGTGGCAGAAAGTGTCCTATCTCCCTCTAATGAAACAATCAGGATGCACATAAAAAAAAAAAAAAAAAGCTTATAGATGCCTGTCTCAAGCCTATTGAGGTGTATAGGGATGCCTAAGGTCAGCATGGTTTGCACCAGAAGAGGTCTTAGACATCCCTAAGTGCCTCCCTAGGTGCATGACCAGCACCTTAAATAAAGACTTTTTAAAATGCTAGCCTACATTTAAGGAACCTATGTTAAAAAAAGACGCGATTCTAGATGCAGCGCCTGCCAATGATTGACATGTGACAGGTGCCCATTTTGCAGGCACCTGTCGCGGAAGGCATCGCTTCCAAAATCAGGCCTGAAGTGCTCTCAGATCAACTAATTTTATGCCTCATCAGACCTGGAATTCAAGTTCTAGCATTGTGTTAGCCTTAAATCTATTTCTTGGCATTGAGGCTGAATAGCAAATATCTTCCTTACCATTTATTTTAGTGTCCTATGCATAGATTCATGAAGCATTATCAGAAAAAAAAGCTAGCTTTCCACTTCCCTATATCAGAAAGCCATAAATCCTACATCAGCTCCAGGATTTACCTAAAAAAGCGTTTCGGCCCCATATTATCTTTGCTCCCACTTTGAGCTGGCTTCCACTTCCAGCCATTTTCACAGAACTTGTTTGTTCGCTTTTCCTTTATAAGCGGTTTTAGATAGAACATTCTCATTCCAAGTTGGCAAAATGAATGCTTGGTTAAGCGAAATGGTATTTAAAAAAACTTTCCTACCAATTCTTTAGAAAATCTGTCAAGACCCATCTATTTGATAAATTTATTACCTCAAAATGTATTTCTTGCATCTTTTTATTGACTGTATTTCACTGGTTGTCAGTTCATTTCTTATTGTAAACCGCTTAGAACTGTTTTGGTATTACGGTATATAAAAATATAGTTATTATTATTATTACTTCTTATCCCTGCATTCTGCAATGTTATGTACCTTTGCTTAGTTTGACCAAATCATTCTTTTTAATTACTTTCAAAAAATTTTTCTATATACTAACTGAAAACAAAAAGACCATGCAGTAGAAAGAATTACACCACTATTCCCTCCTTTCTAGACAGTGACTGAATTTCTATTATATCTTTAGTTTCTATTATATATGAGGGGCTGCTGATAGGTTCTCAGCCCAACCAAGAAGAGAATGATATAGAGCCATGAAACTTATAACTTATTCCACACTTTTCTTGACACTTTTTGTTTCATTTCATTGAATCAAAAGTGTCAAGAAAAGTGTGGAATAACTTGTTACTTTTCATGGCACCACATCATTCTCTCTTTGGTTGGGCTGAAAACTTTTCAGCAGCACCTTGTATACCTATAATCTTCTACCTACAAAAGAGTGAGAGGAAAAAAACTTCCTGTATGAAATCATTTAATTACTGTACTTCCTGGATCTTACATTTAAAATGTAGGTATGCAGATTACGTCTGTGACTAACCAGTCAGCATCTCAAGAAACCAACTTTGGGCAATTTACAATCATGTTCAACCAATATTAAACCTGATTTCTATGGTACTCTTAAAAAAAAAAAAAAAAAGTTAATTGTGTGTGTTGATATGGAAGATTGGGGGTTGGGGTGGTCCTACAGCCCATGTCTCAATGGGCTTTTCTGAAAATCTAAGGATAGCAAGAAGGGAAAACCCCTCTGTTTCCTCCCACCTCCCTCCCCCTCCTTTTTGTTCTGCGCTAAAATACATGTAATATACATTACAGGTACTCCAGGGTTTTTCTTAGGACTCTCCCATGCTATAAGAAAAATTAAACAGAATAAAAATAAAAAAGGCTGAACTTATTTGGATATTCTTGTGGCTCCTTGGTTTTAAAAAAGCAACATGTAGCCCGATTTAAGAAAGATCAATAAACAGCCGGCCTGAACCGGCTTCGGCACTCACTGGCTCTTCCTACGGTTCTTTTCCTGGTGCAGCTCCCACAGGTTGAGGGCTGCCTGGCCCAGGAACTTGTCCAGCCCGACCAGGGCGCGGTGCATGGCAATGACATAGAGAGTGCATCGTTCCTGGTTGCCTTGGTGCAGCAGCGGCAACTCGAACGTGGCCTCTTCCTTCCAGACCGGCGCCAGGCTCTTCTCGGCCACCGACGTGGAGTACTTCTCCTTGCCCAGCTGGAAGATGCAGTAGGCGTCGTTGGTGCCAGCCTTCCCCTTGGTCCGCAGGGCCTTCGCCTGCAGCACGGTCACCTGCACATGAGTGGGGAACCAAATCTGCGACTGCTGGCCGAGAGACATGTTTTATGAAGTCGGAGGAATTCACTATCGGGGGTTCTCCTCTGGATTCGGGACACACTGTACCGACTGATCCCGCGTCTCACCGTTTCCACCTTCTCGCACCTGCTGCCGCTTAGCAACTGTGCCGCGCGCCACCGCGTCGCTAAGGTAATCTATTTAGATCTCGCGAGGGTGGGAGGAACGTGCGTGCCAAGCCTCGAACTGGACGCGCGGCGCCTCCTCCTCCCTATGGTTGAGAGGGTGGTTTTAGCAAGGTGTTTTCCTATCTGTGCGTCATACGTTGTTGTTGCCAAATTTATTTTTTTTCCCCTGTTATAATGAAGAATTGTTGATACGTTTCTCGATTTACATGTTTTATTCCCTGTTCTTGTGTCTGCCAGTTGAGCAGGAAAAAAAGCATCTTCCTCTTTTCGGGGTGTAGGGGTCCATGAAATGATGGTACCGTACTTGTTGCTCACACTTCAAACTACGGGTTTCAGTTCATCGTTACCTTTACCAACAGGGAGGGGATAAACAAAAAGTTTTAATGGGAAGGATCTGCATTTAAGTGATGCGTTCTGAAGGAAAGTCAAACATTGCACAACCCAAATTCTGCCCCACCTTGAGCTGGAGGAAAAAGGGATATTTAAAGCTGCTACAGTACGTGTGGACTGGTATAAAGCAGATGAAACTAAGATTCTGCTTATTGAAATGTTTTCAAATAGTTCCTTAAATCTTTTTTCAGAATTACCTCTTGCAATAACATTTTGTATAAGTTTTTAAAACATCTAGTGCAGAACAAAGTTTCCAAAACGCAAGCTCAATGAATGAAATGAATCCAAATGACTTTGTGTACTGTCTCATTCTTCAAACCTTGATATCAAGGAAAGACTGATTATCATATATATTCTATGTCTCAATAGATGATTGTATTTAATTAACTCGCTTTCATCCCAGGTTGATGTGTACAATCCTTTCCCCCACTCTTTTTTTGCTATATGGTGCCCAAAATTGGGTGCCCTTCCAAGATATACGTCCAATTAAATTGGCACAGCAGCCAATTAGTGCCAATAATTGAGCGGTGATTAGTACTAATTTGGAATTGGATGCACATTTTGTTACCATCACCACCAACACTACCTCCCCCCCCTAGCTGTGAGAGGTGCATGAGTGGGTCAGGGGCATTCCTAAAATTTGCACACAGTGCTAGTCGGGTTTTCAAAATACCCCTAATAAATATGCATGAGGCAGATTAGCATATAATAGAGTTGACATGCATGCAAATCTGCCTCATGCATATTTATTAGGAATATCTTGAAAACCTGACTGGCTAAGTCCCCCAGGGTTGTTCACCCAAACTGGGCACCAGGAATTACACCTGGTTTCAGTAGGCACAAGTCCTGGCACTCAATGCTATTCTATAATGGGTGCTCATTTATTTTATTTATTTATTTTAAAACATCTTTGAGTGATAGCTTTTAAAACATTATTTACTGATTCTATAAAGTCTGCCTAACGATAGGCACCAATATCAGCACCAATTCTGTAAAACTTAGGCGCCCATTATAGAATCATGCTCAGTGTCCTAACATTTAGGTGTCCCAATTTATGCCAAGGTTTTCTATGCCTAAAATTAGGTGCCAATACCAGAGTCCAATGGCACTGATTCACAAAGAGATGCCTAGCTCAGGAAAGTGCCCATGATTTGCCTAATTTTTATAGAATCCAGATTTTTGAGTTAGACACCAACTGTGAGGTGTTGAGTGCCTAGATCAACACTGATTTAAGCCTATTTCCCAATTAAAGCAGGTGCTGAAATTGGCACCTAACTTTAGGTGGACTTGATGGAATCAGAGCCTCACTGTCTATGCTGGTAGACTGAAAAGAACTGGGGATAGAGTGGAGAAAGGACAGGGGAGTAGGGTTGGGCTTTGCCTGCCCAAGGTACTAAAAGTGCCTAGTAATAGCTTGTGACATTGAAAGCAAGAAGTAGGCAGAAAGAGGAAGAGGTACATTCTGAAAAGAGAAGTAATGGGATAACAGCATTGACAGGGAAAAAGGCAGTTCTGGAGAGAACCCGCACTGGTACAGATGTTCATAATTAGAGCTATTTGCAGTGTTTGTTTTCCAAATTGCAAAGAAGGACATTTACATAGAAACATGATGGTCAATAAAGGCCAAATGGCCCATCCAGTCTGCCCATCTGCAGTAACTATTATCTCTTCCTCTCTCTAAAAGATCCCACATGCCTATCCTTTTTTGAATTCAGACACAGTTTTTGTCTTCACCACCTCTTCTGGGAGACTGTACCATGTATCTACCACCCTTTCTGTAAAAAAAAATATTTCCTTAAATTACTCCTGAGCCTATCACCTCTTAACTTCATCCTATGCCCTTTCATTCCAGACCTTCCTTTCAAATAAAAGAGACTCAACTCATGCGCATTTATGCCACATAGTTATTTAAATGTCTCTATCATATCTCCCCTCTCCTGCCTTTCCTCCAAAGTATACAGATTGAGATATTTAAGTCTGTCCCCATACACCTTATGACCAAGATCTTACACCATTTTAGTAGCCTTCCTCTGGAATGACTCCATCCTTTTTATATCATTTTGAAGGTGAGGTCTCCAGAATTGTGCACAATATTCTAAATGAGGTTTCACCAGAGTCTTAGACAGGGACTTCAATATCTCCTTTACTTACTGGCCATATCTCTTCCTTTACACTCTAGCATCCTTCTAGCTTTCGCCATTACCTTTTCAACTTGTTTGAAAAGTGAATGACCTTAAGATCATCACATACAATCATACATGTCCCACTCTTCTGTCGTGCACATAAGTTCTTCACCCCCTAAACTGTACTATTCCTTCTGGGTTTTTTCAGCCCAAATGCATGATCTTGCATTTCTTAGCATGCAATTTTAGCTGCCAAATTTCAGATCATTCTTCAAACTTCGCTAGGTCTTTCTTCATGTTATTCCCACCATCAAGGGTGTCTACTCAATTGCAGATTTGGGTATCATCTGCAAAGAGGTAAATCTTACCCGACAGCCCTTCAGCAATATCGTTTATAAAAATGTTAAAAAGAACAGACCCAAGAACAGAACCTTGAGGGCACTATCTCTTCCATTCTAGGCAGATTACACTCTAGCATACATCTTTTCAGTTCACAATATCAAACCATTGAAGACACAATACATAAAAGACTTTCATAAAATAAAGTAATGCCCTGCATTGCTTTTAATGATAGGATATACAGCAGCAGTAGTGATGACTCACTATCATCTACTATCAACATGTAGTGTTTGTTTGATGACTCATTTTGTAAATAGTGTTCTTACATGTGATTCTGCTCCATACATCAGCCTGTCACCTGTACTAATACATATGTTCAAATGCAAATGACCTTTTCTCAGAAGGGCTTGGAATCTATATGGTGAAACAAACATACTTAGAGAAAGGCTGTTACTTTGTGATCAGTGCCACTTTGAATATCCAGAGCTCCTCCTCTGTATTCTAGGAAGCACTGGGAGCTTTGATGCTAAATAAATATACTTTAGATTTCTATATTTTTCAACTTATAAAATAGATAATATGATAACTGCAGGGCTGGCAGTTCTATTAGAAGATTGCCTAGAGTGCAGTAGCTTTGGGGGTGGTGCCAGGGGCTTCCACATGCTTGATCCTCACAGTTATTAGGGCGCAGAGAATGGTCCACTGCTTCCTGCTTTAGCCACTTCCTTTCCAGGCAGGCTGTGGGACTCTAGTATACCAAGGGCGGGGCAGTGCTTGAAGTAGTTGCAGGGCTATGGTCCACTTGTGCATGGTCATCGGCTCTACCAGCCCCTTCTCCTCACCCCCTCTCCTCAACTTCCTGTTTCAGGATAGGGTCTGGCAGAGATGATGGCCATGTAATCCTGTCCTGCAATCATTCCACACACACCCTCACTGCCTGGAGGAGGTGGGTGCGCTCTGGTCCAGGTAGCTATAAAAACAAGTATGTCACTGCTGCAGGGAGCAGGAGGAGATGGGGGTTAAACCACTGGTTCTCAACCCAGTCCTCAGACAGAGGCTGTCAGCTTTTCAAGATATCTATAATGAATATGTCTGTGTGATTGGTTATAGATCCTGTCGTGGAGAACAAAGGGCTCCCATAGAAATCTTCCCAGGAAAAGAAAATATCAACAGACAGCATGCGTTTGAGTGTAGCCTTTTTAGCCTTTCTTTAAGGTTAGGGTAAATTCCCTAGGTCCCCTAGGAGGGAGGAAGTAGCTTGACGGGGAAGGCTACATGGGAGGTAACGGGCTAGACTATCCCTCAAGGTTGAGGAATGATTGTTTTGGTACCCAACCGATGAATTAAAAGAACCAATTTGCATCTTAATTTGCATACTGTTAAGGGAACGAAAAGGGAATGGGGACTTGTATACCGCCTTTTTTTTGTTTTGGCATTTCAAAGCTCACCTGAGTCTCCCTGGCCGCTAAACTTAGCCAGTCAGCACTAACCGGCTATGTTGCATGACAGCCTGTGAGCGGGCTAGCCACTGACTGTGAATATTCAGTACAATACAATAAATCTTTACTTACATACTGCCAATACCTCCATGAAGTTCACAGCGGTTTACAAGAGTAATTATGGTGATACAAATTAAAAACATGTATTACAATATTTAGGAATCATTCGTAACAAGGCCTATCTTGAAAAAGATAGGCCTTAGATTGTTGGTTAATATTAGCTGGTAATGCTTTCCACAGTTTTGCTGTTTGATATGCCCATCTACACGATTCACAGAGTAATCGCTTGGGAATGACACCTCTAATATCAATGCCATTCTGGTGTTTTTTTTCTTTTAAATTCCTTTAGATTCATGACAAGTATATAATAATAATAATAACTTTATTTTTCTATACCGCCATAGTTAGGCGACTTCTAGGCGGTTTACATTGAAAGAAGGCTGGACATTCAGCGAATAACAAAAAGTCTTAATACAATACAATGAGTCTAAATACAATACAATATAATGAGTCTAAATACAATACAATAAGTCTAAATGGGAAACTTACGTACTAATTGGAGTTCTATGGGTAAAGAATGCCTGAATACATGAAAGGAGCTTCTTGAGAGAAAGAAAAGGCGTTTACAGAGGGGGAAGTCCTAGTGAGGGAGGGGACAGTTTTAGTCAATGAATTTGGCGACTATAAGACCATATACAAATAGAATTGTATTATAACTCATTCACCAGCTTAGTGCTATGTAGCTGGTCCATTCCTAAATAACTAAATAGCACAGAATATTACTACTACTATTTATCATTTCTATAGCGCTGAAAGGCATACGCAGAGCTGTACATTTAGCATTCAATAGATGGTCCCTGCTCAGAAGAGCTTACAATCTAATTTGGATAGACAGGACATCTCAGGGCTGGGAAGATTCCGGTAGAAGGAATGATACAATGGGTATAAGTATCTGGCAGTTAAGAGCTGAAAGCACTTTCAAAAACATGGGCTTTTAGCCTGGATTTGAATAACGCCAGAGACGGTTCACGATGCACTGACTCGGGCAGCTTGTTCCAGGCATACGGTGTGGCATGAAAGAAGAGTCTGGAGATGCTAGAAGAGGAGAAGGGTACAGATAGGAGGGGCTTAACCGATGAACAGAGCTTGCGGGCAGTGGTTGTGCCCAATTATACTCTGATTCTTTCCTCTCTCCTTAAAGAATGATATGAAGATGGTTTCCCGCGGTTATCCGCGGGGACGGGAACGGTGATGAATTTTGTCACCGTGTCATTCTCTAATTTAGATGAACTGCAGAGAAAAAGGGCTCAAAAATGAGTTTTGTGAAAATAGCAATTCAGATGTTTTTGCACAAAATCATTTGCTACTTTGTGCCACTTTTTGGACATTTTTATGTTATGAAAAATGGCCTCCCTAGTACAGAAACATCTTGTCAAACAACACAATAAACATTATTAACTGAAATGAATGAAAACATAAAAACAAAAGTCAGAAAACAAATCAAAACAAGTGTGTCTTGAGACCTTTATGAAATGGTACAAGCTAGAATGTACCATAAGGATGGTTCCCCTTACAGAAAGGAAGTTCAATTGAGTGGACTCCTTATGTACAACTGAAAACATTGGTGTCAAAAAACAGCCACTCGAAACTGTATAGTAAAGATCGAGAATGACTGTGATCAATCTAATGCAGTGTGTTGGGGAACATTGGCGTGTCCTCAAGAGATGGGAGGTGTGTCACAAAAAAACTGGTATAGACAAGCAAGCCTGTTTCCTTATAACTATCACTGCCTGCAATCTGGGAAGACCAGAGATCTTGAGAGTCAGGTTCATGAAATTCTTCTGTCTGGTCCCTATCTCTGCTTCCCCACTACCCCAATAATAACTGCTGCCTCCAGCCCCAACTGAACATGTCACAGATCTGCCATTATCTAGATAGTTTCTGAGTAGCATATTTGCAGGTTTTTGTGATGCTTCACAGTATCTGGCAGTAGAGGGATTTTGTGTTACTGTTGCTGAGGTGACATCAGAATTTGAATATACATATTTGTTTTGTTGGATGACAAATGAGAAATCAGGGACTGAGCTTTTTGATACGGGATAGGCAAATTCATTCAAACTTATAATTAACAATGACATATATAGGCATTCTTTGTTCAGCTGTAAATTTTAGCCTCAGCAAAATTTGGTGTGTGACATACATAAACATTGCCTATCCAGTGTGTCACATACGTGAACATTATCTGTTAGGTGTGTCACAACAGAAAAAAGGTTGAGAACCACTGCTCTAATGTCATCTCTCCCAGAACTAAATGTTATCCTCCCAATATTCAGCCTGCATTGGTTAACGTTTTTTTAAATGCTCACTGTTACCTGCTAAATTATACCCCGATATTCAGTGCTGAGCCATATCCAGGCACTGGCACTGAATACTGAGGCATAATTCCAGCCAGCCTGGCCACTTGGAGCTTATGCAGGCCTAGCCAATATTCAGCTGGGCTCACATAAGAGTTATTCAGACTTCAGCTGAATATTGGGCCATGGCCTATAAAAGTATTTTTCCTTGTTTAAAAAAGTGCCCCCTACCCTCTATTAGTGCTGCCTGATTCAGGGAAAAAAAATTTTGATTCGATTCAGCCTATTGAATCGATTTTTCGATTCGATTCAATTTTCCTGCCCAATTGGGTGGTTTTTTACCAAACATCCTGATGGGTTTATTTTATAGCCTCTTCACCCTCTTTGCCCTCTCCTACCTACATTGGTCCTGTGGTGTAAACAAAATAAACAAACAAAAAATACTTTTCCTCTCTCTATTAAATCCTAGCCCATGTTTGCGGTCCAACACCAGCTCTGGAAGGATACACATTTCAAATCTGACATATTGTAATCACAAAACAGAAAATGAAATTATTTTTCCTACCTTTTGTTGTCTGGTCATTAGTCAAATCTTGTTGGTCTCAGGCTCTGGTTGTCTTCTGATAACTTGTTTGCCAAGGTCTCCTTCTTTCTCTGTGCTAACCATCCATCTGCCATCTCTGTGCTCCCCTTCCATTTCCTTTCCCTCCCTCGGAGGTCTGGCATCTTTCCTTTTCTCGTCTCCATCCCCCCGCAGCTGCAGCGATGGATCCCACCATCCACAGATCCACCATCTCTCCTTTTCTCATCTACCCTTTCATCCAGCATCTCTCTTCTTTGTCCGTGTTCCTATGCTCCCTCCATGCCCAGCATCTTATCTCTCCCCATATCCAGCTTCTTCTTTCTCTCTTCCTTACCTCCTGTATCCCCAGGTACAGGTTTTTTCCTACTATCGCTCCTGCCATCCTGCACCTTGCCCACCTACTTTGGAGCAGTATCTGTCCCTCTTGTACCCTTCCCCTTGTGGTCTTGTATTTCTCTCTCCCTCTCCCTCTCTCCATTAGTCCAGCACCTCTCCTCTGCTTTCCTTCCCCTCTTTTTGGTCTCTCTCGTCCCTTCACTTCACCATAGGTCTGGCATCTCCCCTCCCCTCCCCTCTCTTACTCCTTCTTCCTCCTCCTCCCTCTGCACAGACCTGCCTCCCCACCGCCAAAGGGGTCTTAAGCGTGTGAGACAGACGCACGCCGACAAACAAGCACCGACAATTCAGCGCAAGACTTCAGCATGCCGCAGAAAAACCTTCTTTAAAGGACTCCGATGGGGGTGTAGGCGGGGAACCCCCCCATTCTACTTAATAGGGATCGCGCTGCCGTGTTAGGAGGTGTAGGGGGTGTAACCCCCCACATTATACTGAAAACTTAACTTTTTCCCTAAAAATAGAGAAAAAGTTAAGTTTCCAGTATAATGTGGGATTACAACCCCCCAACGCTAGCACAATCACTATTAAGTAAAGTGGGGGGTTTCCCCTCCAATACCCTCGTCGTAGCCCTTTAAAAGAAGGTTTTTCTGAGGCACGCTAAAGTCTTGTGTTGAATTGTCGGCCCGTATCTGTCTTGCGCGCTTAAGACTATGAACTGGCAAAGGAATTCTTCCTCCTTCTCCCTCTGCACAGGCCTGTTTCCCTGCCCTGAAGGCCTGCTCCCTGCCATGAAGACCTGTTCCCCCCCATGAAGGCCTGCTTCCCTCAGGAAGGCACTTTCTCTCTTCCTCCCCGGGCGAAGGCCTGCTCTCTCCACGAGGCCTGCTCCCCTCCCCGCCGCGAAGGCACATTTTCTCCTTCCCCCCACTGCCTGCACCTTCCCCACTCTTACCTCCTTAACGCTAATAAGGCAGCTTGAAGGCTCGCTGGTGTTATAGCGATCCCTACAGCTGCCCGTGGTCCTCAGCGGCACATTCTCTCTGTCGCGATCTTGCCCCTGCTCTGACGTCAGGGGCAAGATCGCGGCAGAGAGAACGTGCCGCTGAGGACCACAGGCAGCTGCAGGGATCGCTATAACACCAGCGAGCCTGCAAGCTGCCCTATTAGCGTAAAGGAGGTAAGAGCGGGGAAGCTGGGGGAGGTAAGAGCGGGGAAGCAAGAGCGGGCAAGCTGGGGGAGGCCTTTCTGACTGACCCTCCCACCTCAAGCAGGAGCAGCAGCGGATGTCCAGCAAGAGGCAGCGCTGCAACTCCTGCTTTAGGAAGGGACGGGGGAAGGGTCGGCTATTGAATCGGGAAGCCGATTTTTTTAAATTTTATCGATTCGAATCGATTCACCTGATTCGAATCGGTGAATCGATTAGAATCGTGAATCAGGCAGCACTACCCTCTATAAATGCCTCTCTCCCCTCCCTCTCCCTTTCCCTTCCCCTGTTGGCATCAGAGTCCACCCATCTGCCCACACCCTCTCATGTAGGGTCTATCTACATACTAGTGGAGGTCTTCAGAAGAGTGAGCACAGCCCCCTCATTCTTCACAGCTTCCATGCAAAATGACTACCATAAAAGGTCATGGCAGCCATTTTGAAAAGGTGCCTCAATAAGGCAGGAGAGAGGGGGCTGTACTCCTGTCC
Source organism: Geotrypetes seraphini (assembly GCF_902459505.1). Lineage (NCBI taxonomy): Eukaryota > Metazoa > Chordata > Amphibia > Gymnophiona > Dermophiidae > Geotrypetes > Geotrypetes seraphini. Next base: position 212,474,467 of record NC_047089.1, on the reverse strand, counting down.
TTGAAGACCCTGCTGAACTACTAGGTATGTAAATAGGGGGACCTAACTAAACATCGGAGGGGTGGGCAGGTGGAGGGGCTTTAACAGCGGTAGGGGGGAGGTTGAAGAGGAGAGAAGAGGTAGGAAGGTGTGTGTTTAAAACAAACATACTTTTGAGGGCCCCAGCCTGATATTCAATTGGGGCCCCAAATATAGGGTTACTAGACATCTGGATTTCCCTGGACATGTCCTCCTTTTGAGGACATGTCCGGAGATCCAGATGGCTTTTCAAAACCGGCACTTTATCCGGATTTTGAAAAGCTTCCTGATGTAATCACATCGGGAAGGGGCATCCGCACATGCGTGGATGCAATCTGGGGGCGGGGCTGGGGTGAAACAGAATGGGAAAGAGGCAAAACTAGGCGGTCCTGGAGGCGTGGCCATGGGTTCGGATTTTCTCAAAAGAAAATTTGATAACCCTTCCCAAATAAGATGAGCGGCCAAATTTAGGACAGCTTTTGAGCTACCCTAAATTCACCAGCTCATCTTATGCAGGCCCTGGATGAATGTTATTGGTGCTCACATAAGGCCTGGCTCTTTCCTAGCACTGACTGACTGTCCCACTTTCTGGGGGGGCCGGTCACAGCCAATATTCAGCGGTACACTCCAGCTTAGTGCTGCTGAATATTGTGTTTAGCTGCTGATAGGCAATTTAAGCAGGACAGAGCCTCTCCAGGCTGCTTAAATCACTCTGAATATCGGGCCCAATGATTTTATATATTTTGTGCATGCATGCATAACATGATAATAAGTCCAAATTTTGAACAGGACCATCCCATTTTTAGGTAGCCTATCCTGTTGTCCCCAAGCATAGCTTGGGGACGCCGAAATGTCCCATTTTCAGAAAGAGAGCAACCCACTGTAACAATTTCAAAAAAAGGTGCTGTGCCTGGGGACAACGGGATGCGACTTTACAAGCAGCGGGGCCACAAGCCTTCCTCCCCACCAACATAAATTCTGACATCGGAGAGGAAGTTCCAAGCCAGCCAGGAAGTTCTGGGCCAGCCAATCGCTTCCTGATTGGCCTGGAACTTCCTCTCCGACGTCAGAATTGATGTCAAGTGAGGGGGGAGGGGGAGGGAAGGCTTGTGGGCCCGCCACTTGTAAAGTCGCTGCACGTACCTGGCTTGCTGCTGCATCAGCATCGTGGAAGCAGGAAGAAATTGGCAGTGGTGGCTTGGAGAAATAGGTGGCGGTGGGGGAGGGCAGAGAGAGAGAAAGAAAGACAGAAAGGGGGGGCAGGGAGAGAGAAAGAAAGACAGATATCTACAATGTTATTACCTAAAAATTAGTAGATGTCCTGTTTTGAGAAAAAAATAAATGGTCATGTTACGCATGCATAATGAGTGCAATTTCCAAAAGCTATTTATTTTGTTAAATGGGCAGAGTGGAAACTGTCTGCCAACCCTGCAGGAAAAAGCATGGCTTGATGATTGTTCTGGCTGGCTTTAAGTTCTACTGCTTTTTTGTGTTCCTCTCCCCCCTTCTTCCTGAAAAGCTGCCATCCTAGATGAACATTTGATCTGCAGAATTGTTTAACCAACCCTGATTAAGATTAAAGAAGAGAGCCCCCCCTTCCATGAACACTGAAGCAATTATATTTATTTTATTTTTTAATATTTGGGAGATACGTTTATTACAAATGTAACAAAATCCAGTAATAGGCCATTCATTAATCCAATATACAGTAAAACCTTGGATTGCAAGTAACTTGGTATGCAAGTGTTTTGAAAAACATGCAAAACATTTTATTAAATTTAAACTTGATATACAAGCAAGGTCTTGCAATGCAAGTACATACAGTATTTTGTATTAAAGTTTTTGGGGTGTGGAATTAATCATCAGAGTTTCCATTATTTCTTTTGGGGAAATTCGCTATGATATATGAGTGTTTTGGATTACAAGCAAGTTTTTGGAACAAATTATACTCACAAACCAAGGTTTTACTGTATAAGACTCTTGCTGATCATTAGCACCACCTTCTGGGTCTTTGGTGTAGTTTCATACATGCTTGTATATTAGGGTTGTCCAGAAAAATACTGAAGTTGGAAAAACTGTGCGAATTGAAGATTTTCCCATGAATTTGGTTGAGTTTGATCAAAAAATAATAATTTAAAATAATTTTACAGCCCTTTCTGGGCCACTCAAAGCTACTGATTACATAAAGCTCCGTTTTCTTAAAATTTACTATTATTTTTGTTTAATGGAGCAAATTTCTTGGTATTACACTTCTCCCTCCGTATTCGCTGTGATAGGGGATTAACAGAACCGCAAATGCAGAAAAACCGCGAATAACTTTTTCATATGTTATTCTCTGTTTTCTATTAAATGAATTAAATGCGAATAACATGGTGGGTGACTTGGCCTGTTCCTGAAGGAGAGGCAAAACACGGTGAAGAAAGTGCTGGAAATTAGTGATTTTCTCTGTAAATGTATGGAATCAGTGATTTCTCTATGCAAGCTGATGTAATTTGGGGGGAAGAGCCAGTAAGCTAAAAACCGTGAATAATCGAAACCACGAATACGGAGGAAGAAGTGTATAGCTATAATTTTTGTTTTCACACTCAGCAATGATATATTGGTAGCCAGAACTCTTCAAGCTCTTCAGCTGGTGGCAGCTCAGAGACACTGCTGCTAGCTGCAGAGCTTGGAGATTACTGTCTGCCAGACTGGAGGAAGTGGTCTTCAACTGGCAGGGTTTTCATTTCTTTTCATTTTCCTGTCTATCATTTTCCTGTCTAAATGTTGGCATCACTGCTTTTGTTGCAAATATCTTGTCATGTCCAGACCTGGTTGCCTGTCTTTTACTTCTTTGGTCAAAGCAGAAGTCCACATCAGCTTTCTTGTATTCACTTGACAGCAATTGAGAATTTATTATAGTTTCAATGGCATCTGGAGCACCAGTAACAAAAAGTGTGTCCAGATTCATAATAAAGTTTCCTCTTTGACTCCTGGATCACTTTCATGTCCTCTATTTTTTGAAAGACTTTTCCATTCACGCCAGAGAGCCATAACATCCAGCGTGCAGTTCTGTCTGGTCTTTGGGCTAGATTCACTTACCTGCTCAATGGATACCGATCCGTGTTCGATCTGGGCAGGTCTGATGGATACTTCTTTTTTTTTTTTTTAATTCTTTATTTATAATTTTCAAACATTTGACAACATTATCAGTCAAAAGAAAAAATACAATGAACTGAAACAAATTCATCATAAAGGGTCAAAAGACAAATGATCCCTACTTCAAGGATAATAAGAACTTATCAAGGTATGGTTAGTCCACAATTACAGAGAACGGAGCTAAAGAATTGACTGAGAAACATTATAAAGAAAACTAAAGAAAAAAGGAAAACAAAGATTCAGCTTGATAGTCCCAGAACTATGTATCATTGAGCAGACTTATTAGATTCAATCCTCACGGTGATAATGTTATCCGACCTTTAGAAACAATAAACTTAGATAATTGCTGTGATTCATAAAAAACATATCTATTCTGCTGATATACTAATACACATTTACAAGGGTAACGCAGGACAAAAGTCGCTCCTAACTGCAAAGCCTGTGGTCTTAAAAGCAAAAACTGTTTTCTCTTTTTCTGAGTAGCCCTAGATACATCTGGGTACATTCTCACTTTATAAGTCATAAAGGAAACCTCTCTATATCTGAAGAAAAGTTTTAGCAACCATTCCCTGTCCGAATCAATAGCAGAAGAAACAAGCAATGTTGCTGGTACCTGGACATCCATTTCCGACCTCTCCAATAAATTAGTCAAGTCCAAACTATCAGCAGAAAGATTCTGCTGGTTAGGACTCTGAGATTTAGCCTTACTAGGGAGGTAATACATTTTGGATATAGGCGGATATGATGTCTCTGGTACTTTCAAAATTTCTTTCAAATACCTTTTACACATGTCCAGTGCAGGGATAGACACAACCTTGGGAAAATTTATAACCCTAAGATTACCGGTACATCTTCTAACTGCATTCTCTAGCATTTCATACTTGAAATGCAAATTACCACTGTCTTTAATCCAGACCAGGGATTGTGCTTCCAAGGATTTCAGCTTCGGATTCGCTGATGGATACTTCAAGCCACGATATCCAAATGGGGGTGATCGGAGGAATGTGCTCATGCGCAGACAAGGATCGCTAGTGTGCGATCCAGACGCATGTGCATACCATCTGCTTTCGCTGTAGATGGTCTGCGCAAGCGTTCATGTTCTTTTGCTGCGTTTTTTTTTGGGGGGGGCCCGACTTTATCTCTGGTGGCAGCAGCAGCCTCTTTTAAAATAATTTTTTTTTTCAAAACTTCTATGTGAGACTGTGGTTTATAACCTGCAGGTTAAAACCACAGGCTCGCTGTGCGGGGAAGGGCAGGAGAGTTTTGGGGCGGCAGGCAGGAGAGATTCAGAGGAGAGCAGGGCGGTGATTCAGGGGAGAGCAGGGCGGCATACAGGAAAGATTTGGGAGAGAGCAGGGCAGCGATTCAGGGCAGCAGGTAGGAGAAATTTGGGGCAGAGAGATATAATTGTCGGGGCAGCAGAGAGCAGGGCGTGCAGACAGCAGGACAGAGAGCAGGGCGTCAATGGAGCTGGAGAGTCAGAAAGGACATTTGCAAATGGTCTCCAGAAGTTGCTTCTTGGGTTGATCGTTCAGCCCAGTCGGTTCGCAAAATTTGTTTGACATATGAGGCAATTATATGTGGAACATTGTTGCATATCAAGCCTCCCATGGATCGCTACAAAGGCAGGCTTTTCTTGATTATGCGCTGGTAGGGCTAGTCTCAGTTAGGGTGCTGGTCTTAGAACAGAGGGCCGCCACGTGAGCGGACTGCTGGGCATGATGAACCACTGGTCTGACTCAGCAGTGGCAATTCTTATGTTCTTATGGATAGGTATGCAAATGATAACCCGCAATTGAAAAAATTGTGATCGCCTCAACTTTCCATTTTGGTGTTTATGTTTAGGTTACAAATACGAAAAGATGAATGCAGATATGTTAGGGAATAGCAAATTATACAAACTGGTTTGGGGCCCGTTGATATCCTTTGTTAATTTAACATAGTTGTCTTTGTTTAAATTTTTGTTTATTTTTATACATATCCAGGAGGGGGTGGGTGGGTGAGAGGGATATCTTTCTGGTTCATTCTTGATTAAACTGTTGGATGGGAGGGGAGGGATATTTATTTTCTGTGTTGTTATTAATGGAATTTAAGTGCTTATTTTGTTATTAATGTATATGTAATTCATGGCACTTTGTATTAGCTTTGAAAATTAATAAAGATTTAAAACAAGGAACGATGTACTTTGGCATGCCTGGTTAAATATGGCTCCATTGCACATATGGCCTAATGAATCGAGATTTGCTGGTAATTTCTAATAAACAATAATATGTGATCGGAAACATTTGTGCAATTATCATTATTCCCAGGCAACTAAAGGCAGGATTTGGTAGGTTACCCTGTTCAATTATAGATAATATTGCATAGGATTCCTCCTCACCGGACACCAGGACTTGCAGAGTCTTTTAATTACTGTTAATAGGTCCCACACATACAGCAGCCATTCAACAGTACAAAGATTACAAAATTGCCACTTATCTTGTACCATTCCTCTTCCAGCTGTATGAAACACCAACCAAGCATCAAATCCCTATGGGAGAACCCCATTTTGCAAGGCACATCGTCAGGGGAATAGTCCCATTAGATGCAGCAAGTCATTTTTCCCCCACGCAAGCTCAGAACTCATTTTTTCAATTTGGCATTTTTAGATTGTCAGTGGACATAAGAAGATTGCATTCATGAGACCACAACAAAAAGGTGTTTTTTTTCCTCAATATTTAGATTTTCTTGTGTTTTGTAAGTCCCATTGAACTGTTGAAAATTGCAAGATACCAATTTCTCAGGCAGTAGATCAGCTGCTGATGTCTTATTTGCCAGACAAGCCCAATCAGCCATGTTACAGCCAAACATTTAGGGCTCCTTTTACAAAGCCGCGTTAGCGGTTTTATCGCATGCACCATATTAGCGTGTGCTAGCTGGAAATCTACCGCTTGCTCAAAAGGAGGCGGTAGCGGCTAGTGTGTGTGGCAATTTAGCATGTGCTATTCCGCATATTAAGGCCCTAGCCCGGCTTTGTAAAAGGAGCCCTTTGTTATTCTATGAATTTCTGTTTGATTTTTGTATGACGTTGTAACCCAGAAATTTTATCACATATGTCTAATGTCAGATTTATTTATATTTACACATTTAATCTATGTCCATAGCAAAATGATAGCATTATCACCTGTTTAGTGCAAAATTCTCTAATCATGGTACATGGCCTTATCGTGCCACTGGGGCTTGCACGCATCAGAGAAGCTGAAAGCTATGCCATTGGTATTTCACTATCAGCAGGGCCTCCCAAGGCCCAAGCACGAGTTGATAGCACCTAACAACATGTGCAAAATTATCAGCCAATTTTAAGAAAAAAAAACGAATTTTGGTGGTGCATATATTTATTGGCTTTGAGTGGCCCCAGGACGGGCCTATAAAATTGTAAACTATTTTGTGATCAAGCACATACAAATCCATGTGATAAAACTTCAATTAGTAAAGTTTCTTCAACTTTAAGTTTTTCTGGACAACCCTATTGTATATGCTTTTTTGAAATCATTATTTTGTTTAGCCTTCTAGCTTTGACACAGATCAGTGTTTACTGTTTAGGGAATAAGCAGAGGAATACTTATGACTGTTTCTGCTCACTTTGGTTCTAAAAATAAGATTTATTCTTATATTTTGAGCATCCTGAAAACCTGGTCTATTCAAGGACCCTGGGTGCTGATTTTGGGAAATGCTAAAAAGTGCTGGTAAAACTTGGAAGTGTAAGAACTGATCATGAGACGTTTGCTGTAAAATGAAGCAGATCCAGATGCATTTATCTTTTTGTACATCGGGAGCATTACCTCACAAGCTTCCAGATAACACACAATTTGCAAACCTCTTCATTTTCTTTTTTTTTTTTTTTTTTTTTTTACACAATGACCTAGAATGTGTTCCATTGCAAGTTTTCATTTAATTTTCTTTCAAATGAATGTTTGCATTTCCTTTTGTGCTTCATAGATAATTTGAGGAACATTGTTCAATAATGCAGACAATTGGCAACTCACCTCAAATGCACTGGAATAGCGTTGCTGACCTACTTTTAGTCCAAATCCTTGGATGGTTGTTGCATGCACATATAATCAGATCCATCTTTGACTCAGTTCAGATTTAATGGAAACACAGACTATGGCAGCAAAAATGTTAATTTTTGCATTATAATGCTCTTTTGCCAAAAATCATAGGGTTATACTGAAAAATTAAGGTCAGTTTTGAATTTAGAGACCCCAAATCACTATAGAACACCCACTACAATTCATGCCCCCAAACCTCTGTTGCACAGTGTAATCTTTCTTTGTAGCAAGAGTTATTCCCAGCATTAGGGGTTATATGTAGTTATGGGTGCTAAGGGGCTCATAAAAAAAAAAAAAGTCTAAAAGGGGCCTAAATTGGTACTTATACGATTAAAAAGCCGGATCGTCCAAGTACCGATAATCAAAGCTGGTTTTAGACATATCTAAAAGCAGCTTAGACCTTTCACCTGCCTCTAAATGCCTAGAGCGAGAAGAGGCGTTTTAAGAGGATGGGAAAGGCGGGAGGTGGGCCGACCTAGACTTAGTCGTACAGCAAGTATAACTAAAACCTTGAGCAGGTTGCCCAGTCGGAACTTATATGTTTTAACGTAAACCAAGTCAAAACAGGTATAAGTTCCAAAAAGGGGCCGCTGAGCTGATCGCGGCTGCCGCCATCAGCTCAGCGGCCCCGGCAACTTGCCTACCCCCCACCGCAACAATCGCGGCAGGAGAGATGCCCAATCTCTCCTACCGCAGTTCGTGCCAGTTCAGTGGGAGGGGAGATTGCGATCGTGGAAGGAGAGATGCCCAATCTCTCCTGCCGCGATCCACCCCATCACCGAACCAATACCGGCAGGAGGGAGCCCAACCCCTCTTGCCCACGGCGACCCCCCCTTAAAATACATGCAGGAGGGATCCCAGGTCCTCCTGCCCATGACACTCCCCCCCCCTCATGACCGCCCCTCGAACCCCCAATTGCTCCCCTCACCCCGTAACCCCCCGATACCCCCCTCACCTCCAACCCCCCCCTTACAGACAGTTGGCCGGACTGACATATCCCAAGCCCGTACACCCGGCAGGCCCACCATCCTCCGAATGTCCGGACTTAGGGCCTGATTGGGCCAGGAGCCTAAGGCCCTCCCACAGGAGAGGCCTTAGGCATCTGGGCCAACCGGAATTGGCCCAGTTGCCTTAAGCCCCTCCCACAGGAGGGGCTTAAGGCAACTGGGCCAATTCTGGTTGTCCCAGGCACCTAAGGCCCCTCCTATGGGCAAGGCCTTAGGCGCCTAGCCCAATCAGGCCCTAAGCCCAGCATTCGGAGGATGGCGGGCCTGCCGGGTAGATGGGCTTGGGACCCGTCTATCTGGCCAACTGACTGTAAGGGGGGGTGAGGGGGCAATCGGAGGTTAGGGGGAGCCAATTGGAGGTTCAGGGGGGCGATTGTGGTGGGGTGCATCGTGGGTAGGAGGGGTTGGGCTCCATACTGTTCATATTTTAAGGGGGGGTGGGTCATGGGAAGGAGGGGTTGGGCTCCCTCCTACCTGAATTTAAAGGGGGTGGGGTGTGCGTCATGGTAGGAGGGGTTGGGATCCCTCTTGCCCATATTTTAAGGGAGTGGGGTGGTCATGGGGTTCGTACCTCGGCAGGAGGGGTTGGGCTCCCTTCTGTCGGTATTGGTTCAGGGATGGGGGGTGTATCGCGGCAGGAGAGATTGGGCATCTTTCCTGCGGCGATCGCGATCACCCCTGCACCCGAACTGGAACAAACTGTGGCAGAAGAGATTGGGCATCTTTACTGTGGCAGGTCGCAGCAGTTCGGGGGTGGGGCAATCGCGATCGCGATAGGGGAGGTGAGCCATCTCTCCTGCCATGATCGTTGCAGCGGGGGGAAGGAGGGGGGATTCTATTTTGGGCGTTTGGGACTTAGGCTATTTTTGGGTTGATAATGTGTTGTAAGTTTAGATGTAGTGGTGGTCTGGGCATTTAAATAGCTGAACGTAGAAGTAGGCCATTCTATTAAAAAAACACCTCATTTTGGACGGGTTTTTTTTGAGAATGGACATTTTCCCTGCTGCTACTTTCAGCGTTTAGGGCCTTAGGCCAAAAGTGGATTTAAATTTTTTTTTTTAATTATGCCCCTCTAACTTTTCAAAATGACTGGAGTGCTAAATCCAGCACAAATTACTCCTACCTGGATACAGTGAAGGGATTTGCTTTCCCATAAACCCTAAACGGGCGAAAACCTTTCTTATGCAAGTCCCATAAGTTTATTTTTCATTCAAATAAGCCTGAAGTGCACATTTATTTATAAAAGATGGTTTAAGCTGATACAACTGAATAATTTTAGGAGGGATTCTGTATCTTGTTACAGAGAAAAACAGATTTCTTTGTGCCTCACATCTGGAGTGTATTGGACTCATTTTCAAAGCATATTGATGTCTCAAAGTGACCAAAAAAATATTCATCTGTCGAAAATATCCAAATTTTAATTTTGGAACAGCAGAATTTGGCCGCCCTACATTGTAATTCATTCAAATAGCATGGAAGTGTATTGTGGGTGTGATTTGGGTGAGACTCGAGAGAGCCTAAAATTTGGATAATCGAATGGGAAGACACGCCCAAATCTAAAATGAAGATTTATCTTTATTTAGACCTTTTATTATACCCTGAATATGACTGAAAGGTGCTCTGATTGAGCAACTGACCACTGGAGGGATTAAGGCACAACCCCTCATGAATCCTTCAGTGGTTGCTGTCCACTTCCTTGTCCCCTGAAAGTGAAACTAAAGAGGAGACAAGGTTCTATGACAGCATTAGATATTATGGGCATTCTGAACCAAATAGAAAACAGCTCTGAGGATAAACTTATTGGTCAACCCAGTGGACTGTAAACTAGAGGACCCAGTCCTAATTCACACATCAGCTCTTGTTGCTTCACCCTCCCCCTTTAAATTGTGAGTACTCCAGAAACATATATTCACTCGCTGTACCTAAATACTCTATATATTTGACCTCTACAAGCCTGAATGCTGTTGAGATGGTGTTCAGTCAGGTTAGGGTTACCAGATGTCTGGATTTAACCAGACCTGTCCTCTTTTTTAGAGTCTTGGATGTGATTGTATGTGATGATCTTAAAGTGGCCAAACAGGTTGAAAAGGTGACGGTAAAAGCTAGAAGGATGCTAGGTTGCATAGGGAGAGTTATGGCCAGTAGAAAAAGGAGGTATTGATACCTCTGTATAAGACTCTGGTGAGACCTCAATTAGAATATTGTGTACAATTCTGGAGGCTGCACCTTCAAAAAGATATAAAAAAGATGGAGTCGGTCCAGAGGAAGGCTACTAAAATGGTGTGTGGTCTTCATCATAAGGCGTATGGGAACAGACTTAAATATCGCAATCTGTATACTTTGGAGGAAAGGCGGGAGAGGGGAGATATGATAGAGTCATTTAAATACCTACATAATATAAATGTGCGTGAGTCGAGTCTCTTTCATTTGAAAGGAAACTCTGCAATGAGAGAGCATAGAATGAAGTTAAGAGGTGATAGGCTCCGGAGTAATCTGAAGAAATACTTTTTTATGGAAAGGGTGGTAGATGCGTGGAACAGTCTCCTGGAAGAGGTGGTGGAAACAGAGACTATGTCGAATTCAAGAGGGCCTGAGATAGGCATGTGGGATCTTTCAGAGAGAGAAAGATAATGGTTACTATGGATGGGCAGACTAGATGGGCCATTTGGCCTTTAACTGCCATCATGTTTCTATATTTCTATGAGTGTGTGTCACTGAAGGAGAGAGAGAAAGTGAAAGTGAGTATGTGTATCACTGAGGGAGAGAGAGAATGTATCTTTGTGTGTGTGTCGTTGGGAGGCAATGGTGGCGGAAGATAGGGAGGAGGGGGGTAATGCTATATAGCAGTCCTTAGGAGCACCTAGACAGTTGGGTTTTCAGACTATCCACAGTGAATATGCATGAGATAGATTTGCATGCACTGTGCTTTTGGTATACAAATCTCTCTCATGCATATTCATTGTGGATATCCTGAAATCCCAATTGGTGGTCCCTGAGGACTGAGTTGAAAACCACTGCTATGGAGGACAGAAAAGGAAGTGAAAGGAAAGGATATGTATCAATCAATATTTTAAGGTTCAGTTTTGCTCATGAGCTTTCATGGTTTAAGGTTTATTAAACCTGATACTCCATCTTTCACATTTAGAGCAAGGTGGTTTACAACAAATTGTTATAAAGATAAAATCCAATTATATAGAAAAGAACTCCAATTAATAACAGTAAAATAGAAATTACTGGTAGATGAAGAAAGACTAAGGACTGAAGCAGGTCTGCAGTCTGAGCTAACTGAAAAACTAGCACTCAAAAGCTTTGCCAAAAATATACGCTGTTTGAAACGTGCTCATCTGTTCATGGATAACCTTTAGGAAAGTGTGGTGCGGTGTTTAGAGCTACACCCTCAGCACCCTGAGGTGGTAGGTTTAAACCCTATACTGCTCCCCGTGACCCTGGTGGAAAGAAAAAAAAAAAAGAACAGTCTCTACAGGGATAAGAAACATAAAAACATGATGGCAGATATAGGCCAAATGTCCCATCTAGTCTGCCCATCCGCAGTAACCATTATCTCTCTCTCTGAAAGATCCCATGTGCCTATCCCAGGTCCTCTTGAATTCAGGCATAGTCTCTGTTTCCACCACCTATACAGGGAGAACATAAAAACAGCCATACTGGGTCAGACCAATGGTCCATCAAGCCCAGTAGCCCATTCTCACGGTGGCCAATCCAGGTCACTAGTACTTGGCCAAAACCCAATTTTCCATGCTACTGATCCAGGGCATGCACTTCAGTGGTTGGAGCTACAGCCTCAGCACCCTGGGGTTATGGGTTCAAATCCTTGTGATCCTGGGCAAGTCACTTAATCCTCCATAGCCCCAGGTACGTTAGATAGATTGTGAGCCCACCGGGACAGATAGGGAAAATGCTTGAGTACCTGATTGTAAAACCACTTAGATAACCTTGATAGGCGGTGTATAAAAAAACCCCAAAAAAACCTAATAAAACTGGGGAAATGAGGAAAATGTAAGATCATTTTAACTAGAACAAAACCTTTAATGGTGTTCAACAATAGGAGCAGTCTTAGTTAGCGACTAGTTTCCACTAATAATTTATTTAATTGGCTTTTGAAGTTTGTTTTTTGTCAATCAAGAATATATGTATCACTGTTAACACGACCCCTGATGCAGGGTCGCTTGAACATGAACCGTGTCGGGTCATTTTTGTCTGTACTAACTGAGACTGTTCGTTTTGTTGAACACCAATAAAGACTTTGTTCTAATTATTAATGATCTTAGTTTTCTTCATTTCCCCAATTGAAGTGCTTTTTGTGACTCTGGTTTTTTCCTCTGTGACCCTGGGGAAGCCACTTAATCCTCCACTGCCCCAGGTACATTAAGTAGATTGTGAACCCACTAGGACACACAGGGAAAATGCTTGTTTGTAAACTGCTTTGAGAGTGGTTGTAAAAACTACAAAAAAAAAAGGCAGGTTACAAATCCCAATCCCTTCCCCTTAGCTGAGGAAAACATATCTTCTGCACCTTTTAGAAACTGCTTTACAAAATAAGGCCATAACTATCCCATCAGTACAATTTGGTGAAATGAAAGGGAAGGAAAAATGACAGATGCAAGGGAATCTTGAGAGGACCCAGATAATGAGTTTTAAGGAGTCTTTGGAAGATGCTTATAGGGAGGGGACCTGACCCAGAGCCAAACAATTCTTTGTTAGAAGGGCAATGACAGAATAAAGTATAGCGAGCAAGCAGTAGCATAGTAAGGGTGAGCGGCGCCTGGGGTGGTGGTGCCCCTCCTCTGCCTTCTTCCCCACCCCCCCTGCCACATGCACGCCCCTTTCCCTTTCCCCGTACCTTTTTAACTTCTCTGGCATAAGCAGAATGCTCATGTCGGTGTCGCCTCACCCTTTGACATCACATACTAGGTGCTGGTCCCAGAAGTGATGTCAGAGAGAGCACCGATGCCGATGCGGTTAGCAACCTCGTGCCAGTGAAGTAAAAAAAAGGTATGGGGAAGGCAAGGGGTGCGTGCATGCGGTAAGGAGAGAAGCGGGGGAGGAAGCAGAGAGGATGGGGTGCCACACCCTTAGGAAGACCACGTCTGGGGTGGACCTCCCCCCCTCCTTATTATGCCACTGAGAGCAAGTCATGTATGTCAACATGAGACAAGAAGACCAGCAGAAGCACGGTAAGGAGAAATAAACCAGTGGCAAAACCATTGGCCAGAGGAAAGAAAAATGCAAATGTCAAGTACAATTCTGATTCAGCATTTAATAATATTAGCTGGCTAGGACAAGACCTCTTTTTTCAGATCACATACTTGTATGCAGTATAATTGTGTGTGCACAGAAAGGTAGGGTACAGTACATCTCCAGCCTACCTACACATGGACAGGACCAAACATTGAACTTGTGTCTCAGAGCATGACACTCACAGCCACACAATTATTGGTGGGAATGATTTTCTGCTTAAGGGTGAACATCTTCTTCAGTTCACTGCGGAAGCGGTCATGCAGCCAGGCATAGAGGAAGGGATTGCAGCAGGACGAGCTCATGGCGAACAAATGGCAAAGGAGCTGGATCAGCAGGAAGTAATGCTTATTGATCAGGTTTATATTGATGTCCCTGAGAATGTTGAAGACGTGAATGGGGAGCCAGCAGATGCCGAAAGCTGCCACCACCAAGACAATGAGGCGGAAGATTTTCCGTTTCCTGACTCGGTCGAACTCAGCTTGGCTTTGAGTAGGGTGGCCTGGGACCACACGGTTCTTCAGTTTCACTGTGATACAAATGTAGGAGAGGGAGACAGCTGAAAGGGGAAGGATGTAGGTAATGATGAGGGTGCTAAAGGCATATGCCAAGTGCTCCTTCTTTTTGTCCATCCAGAACTCCTCGCAGATGGTGAAACCTTCCTCTTGGAACTCCACATGATAGGTGTTGGCAATGGCAGGAGCCACCAACCCACAGGAGAGCATCCATATCCCAGCCAAAACATACGCACAGGTAGTGACTGATATTCGCTTCTTCAGAGGATGCACGGTGGCATAGTACCTAGGAAATGAGGGACAGCTGATTAGCTCAGATAGACAAGTCTCTTGATGACAGTATCTGAATCATACATGTATTGCTGTTCCGTAGGAGTATATCAATGTATTTGAGTCTATGCTTGGCAGGACTTACCATTTTATGGCCTAGAAATTCTCTCATTTGGCTACAAACTTTCAAGCAATGATTGGCTACCAAGCAACAAATTAATCTTTCTATTAATAAATAAGCAAGGCATGACCACATATAAAACTAGGCAAGTATTTTATAAAAGATTTGGTGAATGCTGAGCTTTTCATAAAATAGTTACAGCACGGAGAAAGAAGAAAACGTCTAATGGGCAGGAGACCCTGGCGAACGAATTAACAGAAGACAAACAGAAATCAGAGCTTGAGATCAACATGATTTGAATAATAAAATGACCAGACAAGAAAAGATAGAAAATTAATTTTAATTTCTATTTTATGATTACAATATATCAGATTTGGAATGTGTATCCTTCCAGAGCTTAAGCTAGGCTGCGAGCATGAACTAGGCCCTAACAAAGAGAGGAAAAGTCTTTTTTTGTTTGTTTATTTTGTTTACACCACAGTGCTGGGGTGGGGTTGGAGAGGGCAAAAGGGGTGGGTGGGTGAAAAGGCTACAAAATAAACCCGCCAGGATGTTTTGAAAAAAATAAAATAAAATACCCGATTGGGCGGGCAAAGCAAATCAAATTGAATTGAAAAACCAATTCAGTAGGCCAAATCTAATCGAAAAAAATTTCCCTGAATTGGGGTAGCACTACCAAAGATTAGCACAAATTGTATGTAAATTTAGTCAAATGGATGTTAAAGGGGTCGTTTCCTATTTCTCCCCCCACTATAATGCTCAGAGAACAGCACACAAAATAAAGTTGTCTTTAACACTGGAAACCTAATGACAGCTCGGAATTGGCATTGGGGTGTTTGAAGAAAGGATTCCATACAATATTTTCTCTAAAATGTGTCAGTTTAAAAAAAAAATTTAATTTGGAAGCAGAAGGAAGCCTGCACATGCCCTAAGTGCTAGTGAGAGAGGAATGTGTGCGAGTCAGAGCAAACCCGAAAATGAAAGCACAATTGGTACCTGTCTTCTGCATTTAAATATAAGCTTTCCAGGTGAAAAAAAATGTGAAAAACTTATATTTAAAGATGCAGAGGAAAGACACCAATGTATGCTTCACTTCTGGGATTGGCTGCACAAGCGCACAAGAGCCACACTTACTGCTAAACTCTTCTTCTATACATGCACCAGACATGTTCCGCCCCCCTTAGCATGCTATTAGGGTTGAGCATTGTGAAGCTTTTTTTTTTTTCCCCTATGCTATTTCCGTGGTATTTACTGGCGTTGCTTCCTACAGGGCCGAAGTTCTTAGCGCTGACCCAACAGGGAGGTAAAGTGACTTGTCCAGAGATTTAGCAGCTGACCAAGAATTGAAACTGAAGCACGGGGAAGAAATACAAAGACATGTCTTGGGGCATCTGTTGCTCAGTGATGGTTGTTCCCATTGGCATAGTAAGGGGGCGGGGAGATGGGCCACCCTGGGTGCTGCCTTGGTGGGGGCGCCAGCACCTCTCTGCGCCCCCATGCCACACTTGCGCCCTCTCTTCCCCGCCCTCTTACCTCTTCAAAATCTTCACCAGCCAGCCAGCCAGCTGCTCACTCTGACCTGGCTCTCGCTGAAATCATTTCTGAGTCGCAGGGCGTCCAAGTAGCAGATGAAATTTAATGTGAACAAATGCAAAGTGATGCACATTGGGAAGAATAACCTGAATCACAGTTACCGGATGCTGGAGTCCACCTTGGGGGTTAGCGCCCAAGAAAAGGATCTGGGTATCATTCTGAACAATACGATGAAACCTTCCGCCCAATGTACGGCGGCGGCCAAAAAAGAAAACAGGATGGCCACCAGGATGGTCTCAGGACTCAAGGATCTCCAGTATGAGGAAAGGATGGGTAAGTTGCAGCTATACTCACTCGAGGAGCGTAGAGAAAGGGGAAACATGATTGAGACGTTCAAATATGTCACGGGCCGTATTGAGGTAGAAGAGAATATCTTTTTTCTTAAAGAACCTACGGCGACAAGAGGACATCCGTTGAAACTCAGGGGTGGGAGATTTCATAGTGACACCAGGAAGTACTTCTTCACCGAAAGGGTGGTTGATCATTGGAATAGTCTTCCACTGCTGGTAATTCAGGCCAGCAGAACGTTGGACTTTAAGAGAAAATGGGATAAGCATGTGGGATCACTTCAGGGAAGAATTTAGGGGATGGGTCATTAGAGTGGGCAGACTTGTTGGGCCGTGGCCCTTTTCTGCCATCATCTTCTATGTTTCTATGATGCTGATAATTATTTAAAAAGGGATGGTTAACAAGACTAAGAATGTCATAATGCCCCTGTATCACTCCATGGTGCAACCTCATTTGGAGTATTGCATTCAATTCTGGTCTCCTTATCTCAATAAAGATATAGTGGCGCTAGAAAAGGTTCAAAGAAGAGTGACCAAGATGGTAAAGGGGATGGAACTCCTCTCATATGAGGAAAGACTAAAACGGTCAGGGCTCTTCAGCTTGGAAAAGAGACGGCTGAGGGGAGATATGATTGAAGTCTACAAAATCCTGAGTGGAATAGAATGGGTATAAGTAGATCGATTTTTCACTACGTCAAAAATGACAAAGACTAAGGGACAATCGATGAAGTTACAGGGAAATACTTTTAAAACCAATAGAGGAAATTTTTTTTCACCCAGAGAATAGTTAAGATCTGGAACGCGTTGCCAGAGGATGTGGTAAGAGCAGATAGCGTAACTGGTTTTAAGAAAGAGTTGGACAAGTTCCTGGAGCAAAAGTCCATAGTCTGTTATTGAGAAAGACACGGGGGAAGCCACTGCTTGCCCTGGATCGGTAGCATGGAATATTGCTACACCTTGGGTTTTGGCCAGGTACTAGTGACCTGGATTGGCCACCGTGAGAACGGGCTACTGGGCTTGATGGACCATCTGTCTGACCCAGTAAGGCTATTCTTATGTTCTTATGAAGTGACATCAGAGGGAAAGCCAAAACCAGCGTGAACAGCAGGCTGGAGAAGCTGCTCATGCTAGGTAAGGGGTGGGAAGGGAGGGTGCGAGTGTGGCATGGGGGCATGGAAGGAGAGGAGGGGGGCACCACTGCCCCGGACACTTCCTACCCTCACTATACCACTGATTGTTCCTCTGGGCTTTCTCTTCCTAAGTGGCTTTTCCCCACTTTTTCTGTTCTTTCCTTCCCTCCTTTCTCCCTCTCCCTGCTGTGTTCAGTTGACTGTTATGTCTGTTGAAGGGATAGTTACTTCTCGCTACTCAGCTCCCGCCCAAGCTCCAGTTTAGTGACTATTACGTTCTCTTTTATGTCTACCCTTACCATTTCTCTTTTTCTCTGAATTATGTCACTAACCCCTGTCCCGATCATCCTCCGATCTGCAAATGCCCCGAACGTTGCCATGCTTCTGCCCCAACTCTCCTGCTCTCTCTGCCCCGAGTGCTGCCCTGCTTCTGCCCCGGCCTTCCCCCGCATTGCAAGCCCGTGGTTTTAACCTGTGGGTTTAAAGCAGGTTAAAACCACAGGCTCACTGGGCTTGCAAAAGTTCAAAAAAATTAAGAGTAAAAAAAATAAAAAAAGGTCGCTGCTCTTTAAGCATACGCAAACCATCTACAGATGCGTCAGGATTGCTATAGAGTGATCCGGGCGCTCGGTTGGAGGGGGTGATTCCGATCGCCCTCATTTGCATGAGGGCGATTCATGAATCAGCCCCCTGGACAGGGATCGGATCGCTCACGGATTGGATCCGATCTATGCTCTTAGTGAATCTGGCCCTATGTAAACTGCTTTGATGATTCCTTTATGAATGGTGGTATATTAAATGCCATGTAATAAATAAAAGTGCAACATTCATGTCAGTTGAGAAATGATTAGCTAATTACATTAGAATTCTCACATGGTTCATTTATCTGGATGTTGTTGCTTATTTAGGGTTGCCAAATGGCTCCAGAAAAAGGAGGATGCTTTCAATGAAAGTAAAACCCAGATGTCTCAATCCGTCCTCCTTTTTCTGGAGCCATATGGTAATCCTATGCTTAGCTACACACTCAGAATAAATGAATCTAGTTTATCGTGCTAGAAACATTTACTTTTAGATCTGAGTTTGAAGAATAAAGGAAAACAGTTCCCCATGAAGCAAAAGCTGCTATTTTCTCATTAGCCAAATAATTGATGTCTTTTTCCACTGCTCCCTTCCGCCCCTCGCAGACACTTATTTTGTTATCATTCGATTGCTCTATAATTTAACAATTTAGTTGGATGTCACACTGGGTGAGGACAGAAATTGAGACCTTTCAAGAATTCAAAGAGCATAGTAAATCAGCACAGCCAAATTCTTTTAAATTCCATTCAGAATATAATTAGCACATCATTACAACACCCACAAAATTAGCTGTTTTGATAAAAAGCTTTTGTTGCAGCAGAAAACATAGTGAAGTGCGTGCTCGGTCGGGAGAGCAGTGCACTTTTTCCCACTTGTGCCAGCTAATGGGAAGACTTTTCCATCAGTGGGGCTTGGGTTTTGGGTTTTCCTGAATCACAACTATTCCGTTCTGTTACACTGCAGGTGTTACTCCCAGTTTAAGTCCTGGGGGCAGTTCAGAGGGGGGTGGTTTTCTAGAAGTCTGATTCTCGTGTTTTCTACATGCTGGAGACGTCATATGTTCTTTGCAGTGAGGCCATTGAATAGCTTTATATAGTAACTAGCTTTATAGCCCGTTACATTAACGGGTGCTAGAATATATGTGTGTGTCTGTCTTTATTTCTTTCTCTCTCTGTCTCCTTAGCCGCTTTTACCTGTCCATTCTCCCTTCTTTTTACCTACCCTGTGTCCACCACCACCCCTTCATTGCTCCCCTTATCCAGCAGCACCTCTTCTTGCTCCCCCTGTCCAGCAGTAGGCCTCCCTTCATTTCCCTCCCCCCTGTCCATCAGCACCTCTTCCTGCTCTCCCTGTCCAGCAGTAGGCCTCCCTTCATTTTTCCCCCCCTGTCCATCAGCACCTCTTCCTGTTCCCCCTGTCCAGCAATAAGCCTCCCTTCCTTTTTTCCCCCTGTCCATCATCACCTCTTCCTGCTCCCTCTGTCCAGCAATAGGCCTCCCTTCATTTGCCCCCTCCCCTGTCCATCAGCACCTGTTCCTGCTCCCCCTGTCCACGGGAGTTAGTACAGGGCCGGTGTCTGCCATTCTCCCCAGAGTCCTTGCCGCCCCCCCTTCCCTTCCCATGGAGCCGACTACCTACCCGGCGATTCAAGCAGCGTATGCAGGAGTGCAGCAGTCTTCACACTATGCTTCGGGTCCTTCTACTGCCCTGATTTACTCTGGCACGTCCCTGTTGACATAATCAGAAACGCGGCAGAGCAAATCAGGGCAGTAGAAGGGCCCAAAGCAGCGTGTGAAGACTGCTGCTCACGTTGCTTGAATCGCCAAGGTAGTCGGGTCCGCGGGAAGGGAAGGGGGATGAGCGGCAAAAGATTCGGACTCCTCTGGTCTGTCGCGGAGGGCGGCCCGGCTCCATTTCTCAATTCATTCCGGAGAGGGGGGGGGCAGGAGGCGCTCTTTGTGGAAACAGCGCTGGACGTCCCGCTCCCTCCGCCGCAACTTCTTTCCATGTGCTGCGTTCCGCCCTGCCAGAAACAGGAAGTTGTGGCAGAGGGAGCGAAACGTAGCCCCTGGAAAGCTATTCGTCTCAGCGGACATCCGCAGGGAAGGCTCACTGCCCCAGCTCCGTCCCCGTCCACAGCCCGGGCCAGGCCTCCCGCGCTTTCTCAGTGGCCCGGCTCGCTCGGTTGGTTGTTATTTTGTTTACCTGGCTGCTCCGCTTCCTGCATTCGGCTGCTCTCCGCCGACAGCCGCCTGCCTCAAAGCCCTCCTCCCTACCCTACCCCTAGCATGGCCACTGCGCCTTGAGATTGCCCTGGTCTCAGGGCGGGCGAGGACAGCCCCTTGCCCAGCAACGCTGCTTCTCTCCATCCCCGCCAGTGATGTACTAAGCGTGCATGCGCACTCGTGCCGCCACACCGTGACAGAAAAGGGATCAGGGAACACGTGGCGTGAGTGTGCATGCGCGGCTAGCATTTTATTATTTAAGATGCTCCAAAACAATTAGCATTTCTTACAGTACGTATTGCAGGTAATTTTATTATTACATGGAGTAACTGTAGCTTTAAACTTCAATTTCCAACTGTTTTTAGAGTAATTAGGAAGAGTCAACTGGTAGGATCATATTCTTATCAGGCAGTTAAGACACGGAACAGTCTTCCTTTAGAAATAAGAAGCCTGAATTTGTATATTATTTTTTTCTGTTTTAAGGACCTTTTTTGCTAAATATTATTCTCGATATTTTATCTCTGTGCAATAATATTTAAGTATATCAAGTTTCAAGTGTAATGGATATTTGATATATGTGCTCCCCTTAATGTAGGATTCTTTTTGTTATAATCCGCTCTGAATTTGAATTGAAAAATAGAATATAAGACTACTGATTAGATTAGATCTGCTATCACCATTACAAACATATTCACCGCCCCTTTTCCTGGGGCAAAAGGGATAGCCAATCACTCCTGTTCTGCCAGTGTTGCAATTACAGATGGTTCTGGCATTCTGTACCCTGAGTAGATCATTCAGAAACCTTGGTGGTACCGATGTGTGTATTAAGTGTTCACACACAGACTAATGGGACCCAGGTCGTCACTGTCATCATCATAGAAGAAAACATAAAGTATATTTAAACACTAAAAAATAAAAAGACCAATGGCGATCTGGGTCCCATTAGTCTGTGTGTGAACACTTATTGCTCCTTTTGCAAAGGTGCGCTAGGGTTTTTAGTGCACACACAAAATTACTGCGCGCTGTAGCCGAAAATCTACCGCCTCCTAAAAAGGAGGCGGTAGTGGCTAGCACGCTATTGCGTGCATTAAAGCCCTAGCGCTCCTTTGTAAAAGGAGCCCTTAATACACACATCGGTACCGCCGAGGTTTTTGAAAGCTGTGAAGAATTTACTGTAGATATTGACCTTAAGAAAAATATTGTGAGATTTCTAGTGCTAACCAAAAGTGTATTCTGTATCCTGGCCAGTGTTATTTTGTTACGGAAGAAATTATTAGGTTTAAAACATAAATAATATGGGCTCCTTTTACTAAGGTGCACTAGCGTTTTTAGGGTGCGCTAACCACGCGCTAAATGAAAAATTTCTTGGACTTAAAATTCAGATGTTTCCCGATCTTTCACGTGAGACGCAGAAGCGCCGACGTCAATTTCTTCTTTTGAAGCCAGGTATTTTAGCTTTAGGGGCTACCATCTATTTAAGGCACCCCTGCAAGTGTATAGTGCATCACCGTGAAATTAAGTATGTTTTCTTTGAACCCTTTCAGCTAACTAACTTCTTTGCATTATCTCTTATGGAGAAAGAATATCATTAGCTCTTTAGATTAATTTAGGCATTAGATCTCAGCCCTACAGCTTTATATCTTTGACTATTTACTTAATTTTCTCGCATTTTGTTAATCTTGGATCCCTTTGTAGGATTTGAGTAAAGTTAAACATATATATGTTCTTTTTTACTTTTTTTCTGATTGTTGCAATGTCAACTTTGATGGAATTTGTTCTTATGTTTAACTTCTTTCTGTACAAGTTATTATGCTTGATATAAGTTTGAAAATGCTATAAATAAATAATAATAATAATAATAAAAAAGAAAAAGAAAAATACTAACACAAGCTCTATGGAGGCATTAGCATTTAGCACGTGTGATATTGTAGTGCGCGCTAAAATCGCTAGCATACCTTAGTAAAAGGAGCCCTATGTCTGTACAGTGTAATCTGCAATATCTGTCATGCATCCCTATTGTTACAGTGCCATGTTACAGGATTCTCGTGATGCATCATGTTGAGATTGCATGCATGTTCTTAGCACTTCTCGTTCAATAGCTTCACAATGACAGATTTCCAAGCGAAAGCAGCAAGAGTGAAAGTAAATTGATGTGAAATTCTACAAACCTGAAAGAAAAAGAAGAACTTGGAGATAATCAACAGCAAAAGCCAAAGAAGCAATCAGGAGATACATCCTTTCTTCATCCTTAAATTGTACTGCAGGGAGAGCAGGAAGTCATTCTTCCTACTTCTTAAAGTTGGGCAAAGAAGTGAAAGACTGAAAGTTTGCCTAGGGTGCTTAGGTAACATTCGCAATGTCAGAATTGACGATGAAGTTGATTGAGGAAAGAAACCAGGATGTACATAAAAAAAACAACCCAGCAATGCTGCTGTATCTGTAGCAGGGCCAAGACTTTGGAACTCAATGAGAATATGTTAAAATTAAGAAATCACTAAATGTTTTTGTGGTTTTTTTAGTTCAAAATGTTTTATTTTTTTTAGCAAAAACAGTATAACATGCAATCAACTTCGAAAATCACACAGAGTTTGACGGTTTTAAATCGATAGGTGATGGAGTATTCCTATAGGTATTGACATCAGATGATGAATTTTATGATCTTATTGTTGATAACATAACATAACATCATACTTATAAACCACGTAACCGTAAGTTCAGCGCGGTTAACAAAAGATTACTAATAAAATTACTTAAGAAACATATAAATTAATTCACCAGTTACTTTGAAAAAAGGCAAGTTTTCAATTGAGTTCTAAAAGATCTTTGATAAATTTGTAGAGTCTGTTGTATTTATGTATCATCCTTTGTTACCCGTTAGGATTTAAGTGGGATAGCAAGGTCCTTGGCATTATTATCGATTCTTCTCTCTCCCTCAATGACCACCTCAACTTGGCTAAATCAGGCTTTTTCAGCCTCCACATGCTGAGGAAAGTAAGATCCTATTTTCGCCAACAACATTTTGCCGTCCTTGTCCAATCCATCATCCTCTCCAAACTAGACTACTGCAATGTCATCTACTTAAGCCTATCAAAAAAAAGTCTTCAAAGACTTTAGCTAATCCAGAATACTGCAGCCAAGTTGATCTTTGCAAAACGCAAGTCTGACCATGTCTCCCCACTCCTAGCCAAACTTCACTGGCTCCCAGTGATTTCTAGAATCCATTTCAAATGCTCCTGCCTGACTTTTAAGATCATTCACGGCATCCTTCCTCCCTTAATCCCACTATCTTATAACTCCTTGAGTCCTGACTCTACCAGATCCGCCCAAAGGTATAAACTATCCTTCCCCTCTCTACACAGTATACGCTATGCAGGCAAACTGGGAAAATCCCTTCTCTTCAGAATCACAGCTCTTTGGAATGACCTTACTACCCCGCTGCGGAACCTGGGCTCCCTCCAATTATTCCGCAAGCAACTGAAAACCTGGCTTTTCACTAAAATGTAATTCTATCCCCCCTTACTCTTCTCTTCTATATATAAGTTTATGTAAACCTTTTTTTCCTTCTCTTCCTATATTTTAAGTTCTTGTAAACCGTGCCGAGCTCCACATCCGTGGAGATGATGCGGTATATAAACTTAAGGTTTAGTTTAGTTTAGAACATTTTAAAATAAATAAATAAATATGACACCAATCTTTGGAGCTTGTTTGGGAACCCATTGTGCACAGACTTTCCTATATCCCAAGTCATCATGCATTATGGCAAATGCAGATCCATAGCTGATATCCAAATATGCAGCCAATTGAGATACCATTATCCTTCAGTCTTCTCTAATCAAGGCATCCATCCTGTCTATGTGCTCTTCTGTCCGCGATGTTGATGGGCAACCAGAATGACCTTCAATGATTACACCTGTTCTCCCCACTTTAAATCTTTTTACCCACTCATAAATCTTTTGCTGAGTCATGGTGCTATGTCCATACTGAGTCAATATCCAAAGGTGAATTTCCACAGGTTTTACTCCCTCTGCCCAAGAAAAGCACACTACTGCACATTGTCCTTCGATGGAGCAATCTTGCAATAGAGCATCAATTTTTCTGACACGACTAAAGGCCCAGCGCTGCACTGTGCGTGGCTGAACTATCCAACAGGCAATAGATGAGTACATATGTTGCATTTCGCTAGCTCTGTTCCGATTATCACATAATTTAACAATTGCCTTTAATTTTTTGATTCGCCCTTGTATTTTCTTTCTTCCTTTTGTTTGCTTCCCTTGATTTTATTCTCTCTTCTTCCTTGTCTCTTCCCCCTTTAATTCTATTCTCTCTCCATTCTTCCTCCTTCTTCATTCATTATTCTCCTCGTCCATCATTATTTCCCTTCTCCCAGGTCGAGTCCTCTCTCTCATGTCCTTCGCAAGTCTTTTCCCTCTTCATGTAGGTAAAATCTACATCATTCTATCCAGTGTTCTCTCTCAATCCCTTCATCCTTAATCTCTTCCCTCTCTTCTTCTCCCTGTCCCCCATCCCCTCAGTATTCTTTATCTCTCTCCCTTTTCCATAAATAAATAAATAATATTTCTCAAGTTTCAAGTTTAATTAAAATTTGATTAAAACGCTTATAAAACTTCTAAGCGATGCACATAATGATAAAAATAGGGGGTACGAAACAAACACAAAATACAAACAAGACAAACTGAACAATAAACTAAAATAAGGGGAAAGAAGGGAAGAACTACAATGGTATTAAAGAAAAGTTGATAGTAAAGGGGAAAATGATGGGTTGGGGACACGACATGAGAGAAAATTCTTAAGAAAATAAAAGAAATTTAAAGCTTAAGAGGTCTAATGTTTAGATATGATGAGGCTAACAAATTTAAGGGCTCCTTATACTAAGCTGAGATAGCTTTTTTAGCGCATGTTAAACCACACTATGCGGCTAGAACTAACACCAGCTCAATGCTGGTGTTAGCGTCTAGCACGCGAGCTAAAACCGTTATCACAGCTTAGTAAAAGGAGCCCTAAGTTTCATGGAGGGAAGTGACGTCATTCTAACGAATGGCTGCTTAGAGCGAGAGCTCCGTTGGGGCTTTGGATAATTGTTGAGATTATTGCTTCCAGAGCATAGCTGCTTTCAGTATTCAGGGATTTCTGTGGCTGTGAAATCATGGCGACACGGAAACGGCTCAAATTTAAGTTTCAAATGCGTCTGTTATGCCTATGGCCAGGGGGGTAACTGAAACTTTGCATACTATTGACATGTATCCACAAGTCTGCTTATCTGACATCCTGACTTCCTTTACCTGCGTGTCGCCCAAATAACATCAAAAGGACAGTAAAGCCAGATGGGAAACTGGTAACACCTCCTTGATAACATCAAAAGGACAGTAAAGCCAGATGGGAAACCGGTCTCTGCAACACCTCCTTGATAACATCAAAAGACCAGGACCGGGTGTGCCTGAATCGTAATAGCAGGACCAGCTGTTTTACTATGATTATTTACTGGATTATTGAAGACGGAGGTACCAAAACTATAGATTCCATCAGAAAGCTGTAATGTTAACCCTTTTAGGATATCTAGCCCTATTATATTTTAAGGAATCTCATTGATCAATACAGTATATTCCCAAATTGGGAATTGTCCAATTTTAAAATTGGTAATTTTTTTTTTCATCCTATATAAGAACGGAATTCTGCCCCTAAGATTAGAATCCAAGACGTCTAAAGGGACAGTTTCCCGTGTCCACCCGCCTATCATTTGCAGGGATTCCCAATTGTGAAGGAGGTTGATGCCTGAGATTACGGTGAAGTTATTTAATTCTTATATATATAATAAAGGGTTATTGTTTATGCTTTTATATTGCCTGTGTGCTTTTCTGAGTGTCACTGATCATCCCATCTGTCAGAAATAAGTGGCGGAACATATTGGTACCAGAAGTGGGGTGATCAATGTGGTCAGAAAAGCTACCCAGAAAACAAGGGGTTGAGGAGCAGGCTCCCAATCCCTCCATTCCAGATTGGAATGACAGTATAGGTAAATTAATGGCCACTGAGTGGTCTGTAGAAGCAGGATTATGTGAATCCTGTACTTTTGGAAGTGGGGATCCACATGAATTATATGCCTCCTTACAAAAGGTGAAAATCTCAAAAGGAGAAGAGCAAGAAGTAATTTCTAGACAAGGAAGGATGATTTTGTCAGACTGGAGGAATTTGCATGAAGCTAAACATGAATTACAATTGAAATTAGGAGAGCTGGAAAAGAAAAGGTGTAATCAACAGCATGCCATTAAAATGCTACAATGTCAGAATAAGTTGTTAATGGATAAGGTAGACACCTATCAAAATGTAACAGAAAAGGCAGCTGTGCATTGTGCACGATATAAATACAAGAAACGGAGGCGGAAAGTGAGTTACAGAAAAGTTTAAATCTTAATTTATCATCTGCCGGATGATTGGAATCCAAACAAACGGGATGGGAATATTTGGGATTCAAATTCTAATAACAGTGAGGAGGATATATGTGTTGAAGGAGAACAGACAGAAAGTTTAGAAGCAAAGCCTGTGAGGAGACAAAGATTACAGGGAAATCTGCAGACAGGAGAAAATTTGACTAGAAATAATGTTATGGAGGATGTTACTCCACAGGAAGTCATGGATACGATGGCACGCTTTACACAGCAGCCTGGGGAACCACTAATACAATGGGTAATTCGGGTGCAGGAGCTGGGCGCAGCAGGGATTATGTTGGATGCCACAGATGCCCCTAAATTTGATCAAATTAGTCAAGAAGTAGCAGTACAAAATGCGTTACGGGAGGATCCTTATCCTGCAAAAAATGCCCAATGGATTTTATTAGAGATACTTAGTAGGGGTGTCACGAGGCGATATCCACTTGAATCTGATTGGCCCTCAAATGATAAAATTTGGTATACATTAAAAGATGCTCAAATGAGAATTAAGGAGGAGGCTATGAAGGCAGCCTTAGTAATAGGTCACGCTGACACATATATGTCATTACCTTTTACAGTGTCCATGAGAAATAAAATTATCAAGTATGCTGCACCGGCATACAAACTGAGTCGTGGCGCATGGCGCGTGGCGCGTGGCTCGTGGCCAGCGTGTTGTTTATGGTACGATGCAATGGAGGTCAGAAGCATGATAGTGCAGTATTTTTGTAGTTTTTCGTATGATTCTGGGTAATTCTAGTTAGACAAACATCTGTGTTAGTTAAGGACCACGCCCAAATAGAAGCGTACGAAAAACAGGTGAATAAAACATTTAAATATAATGTAGCTAAGGCCAGAGAAAAAACACACTAAAGATTAATATAAGGAAAAGAATGGTGTTTTTTTGTGTACTTTGCTGTTGAACTAAATCATGGTGGAAATCATGGTGGAAATCATGATTACATGGAGGTTCTTTGTATGTGCTATAACTGTCCTGTCTTAGGCCAGCATCTTGTGCCAGTGAATAGTTTCTGTTCTTTGTTCAGCTTCCCGCCTTTAGCCTCGTGGTTCTAATTGAAAACAGATGTGCTCAGGCTAGTTAGAAAAAAGCATATTAGATTCCTTATTCCAAACTGAGATATAAAATGTATGAAGTATGAATGGCCAAGATATGAATGAAATTATGAATGTTTGGGGCCCATGGATGTAATATGTGATGATATGATTGTGTAAAATATAAATGGTTTATATAAATGGTTTTATAAGCATAAACATGCTTCAGGAAGAGGAGAGGGGGATTTAACCCCCCTTTTTTCTCCTGAGTAAGATTTCTGTGTAAGGCTGTGCAATTTGAATCTGTCAGCTTAGGAGTTTTTTTTCCTTTAAGGCTCAGAACTTGTCAGCATGGAAGGACTGAGAATTTACCATGTTAATAATTGTGAATTCTTTTGAATGTTAATGTTAATTCAGAAATCATCTGAAACTTTGACTAACTTTTAAACATGGAGGAATGTTTCTTTGTCTAAACTTTAAGACCACCCATAGAAATGTTATTGGTCGTCAAACTTGATGATGTCACTAAACCAAAAGTTATATAATAGACTGTAATGAGATAGAAAGACGAGACCATTGTGAGAAGGCCAGTCTTTGGCCACGATGATGATCTCCCATGAGCGCAACGTAAGCAATTATGCTATTCTTTTGATCTAATAATGGGAAAATAGAACCAATAATTCAATAAATCCTGGTTATAATTTTAAAACCTTGCGCTGGTGTCATTTTGCATGTAGAATTATTTTCAAACCTGAAGCTTTCACAAATGGCGTCAATGCCCCATGATCAATTGGTGGCGAAACCCGGGAACTAACTAATTTGACGTCTTGAAAAAGCTTATAGGTTATTCATGGAAACTCTAGGAGCTCTGGAGATTTCGCATGGTTGTGTAACAAAAGGTAGTCACAGGTTGACTGGCTGCGCAGGAATATGGCGGAAATTAGAGATAAAACGGGACCGGAAAACTGGAAAATTGTGAGTATTACGCCTGTTTAAAGAAAAAAAATAATAATAAAAAATAAAAAAAATTTAAAAATAATAAAAAGAAAAAAAAATTAATTAATAATAATAAAAAAAAAAAAATTATTTAACAGTAAGGAGCATGCATGCTTGTATATATCTGTACATAATTATATGAAGTTAGTGGAAATTAAATATTAATGGAAAAAGAAAAAAGAAAAAATTAGAAATAAAAGTAACACAGAAAGAATGTTGTGAAAAGAAAGAAAAAACCTTGCAGTGCTGGCATTTTTCCATCTGGCTTTTAAACTGAGCAGTGCCCGTCTGAAAGAAGAAAAAAGTGCCCAGTAGAGAGCAGGTCTCCTCTGTGAACGTAAGTTTTTGCTTGTTTGAAAATGCGTTATTAAGTTTGAAGAAAAAAACAAATTTGTTCTTTCCTGCTGTGTGTCTAAGCTTTGTCTCTGAACTAACTCTTTCTCTCTGTGAAAGTGAAAACTGTCTGTTTTAATCTGACTTTGAAAAGTTTCCCTCTGTCCCGTCTTTTTGTTTGAAAAAACGGGCTGAGGGCACCCCCCCCCCTTTTCTTTGTCTCCCTCTGTGCATTTTCAGTGCCTATCTGAAGTAACTACTTTGAAAAGAAAAAAGAAATTGTGTTTCTCAGCTTTGTCTTTCTAAACTCCAGTTCTGTCTCTCTCTGTCTTTTTTGCTTTGCCCTAACTTTTTCTCTTGTCTCTGGAAAAAGAAAAATAAAGTTAATGGCTTCCCGTTCCCTTGCTATGCTGTTCCTTTGTTTGAAAGAGCGGGCTGCAAATGGGGGATTTTCACCCCCACCTTTTTCCTCCCTCTATGCCTTCTACAAAGCTATCACGTGTTCTCCTTTGTTCATTACCAGGAAGAGGGGAAGGGGGAGGAAAGAGGGGGAGGGAATAGCAGCAATGGAGTCCTTTGTCTCAGGGCTACAGATTTCCAACAGGTATTTGCTTATCTCGGAGCAAGTCTGTTTTGCATATTAAAAGGGTTTATTGAGAACTAGTAGTTTAGCAAGACATGAGAATCCTATGTATCCGTGGCTTAAATTTGTTTCCGATGTAGTAGAAAATCAGGATTCAATGTGGTCTCTTTCTGATAAAACTTTACCAACTAAGCACGAGCATGTAATTCAATTGTTTTGATGTCGAGAAGTTGAATATGTTGATTTAAGTTCAAAAAGGCTTGCAGTGTATTGGGAAAGCAGAGTTTACATAGCTAAGTGATCCCTGCGGTGTTAGGAACAATGGAAGTACTTTGGGAAAGTTTCAGAAGCTGTTTGTAGCCTAAGGGCTCAGTACAAGATGCATTCTAGAAAAAAAAAAAAAGACGTTATGTAGCTTGAATTTTTCCCTTGTTCCTTTATATTTTAAAAAAAGGTTATTAGAATGTTGGAAGAACAGAACTGTAATCAGAATGTGATATTTAAACAAGGTGGATTTTGCCATAAGTGAAAAGGAAAAGAAAATTAAATGTTTGGCTGTTTCAAAGCAGGGAGATAGTTTGTAGAACGAATGTACAGGAATGTGGAAGAAAGTTTTGTGAGACGTGTTAAGGAAGGATGTGCTATGAATTATGACCTGATTGTAAGGGATCTGATATGGAGAAGTTCGATAGGGAAGATGGGAGAAGAGAAAAGAATTCTGCTGGACTTGGGAATGAAAGGATAATTTTGTGGAAAAGAAAAAGATTTATTCCAAAAAACAGATACCATGCTTAAAAGCAGGCAAGTGTGCATAAGGGAAAAATAAAATCCCTGCCTTTGTGTTTTATCTCAGTGTTTCAAATTAATTTTGAATATGAATTTTTGTGCCCCTGCATGAAAGATTAAGAAAAGTAGAGGTTAAGTACCTATATTTTTTTTTGAAAATCGAAATAAATGTGAAACAAAGGGCTTGCTACCTTGGTTAACGGGAAAAGAACAATTATAATAAACTTTTATTTAAGTGGATGAATTCGGAATTGAAATTTTGTTTACTTTTTACAAGTAAGCTCTTCAGGATAGGAACCTAATAAAGAATATGGAATTGAGAATAATTCCCTGATGTTAGAAAAAAAAAAGAAAGTCTAATTTTACCATGTAGAGAATGTGTCTGCATGTTTAAATTTTCCTGTGGCCAATTTTGGTACTACAGGACCCTGAAAAAAGTCTATTTAATCTGTATGTTTTGTGTTTCAGTTAAGAACCTTCTTTGAATCCTTTCAACAATTCAACACAGAAACTGTAACTCTGCAATACAAGAATTGGTACAGTTTGCAGAGGGGATAAAGTGCTATGTGTTTTTTTCTTTGTTCTTTTGTTAATGAACATGTGCTTTCCTTCCAGGATTTACACTGACCAGCAGTACCACATTCCACCACTAGAGCTGTGGAGAACACAGAGAAAAAATTCCGATGCTGAATTTTCGGCAGGAATTTCAGTGTTCCTTTGTCTTCAACTAATGAGCTGTGCTTACCTTTCAGTTGTACAGAAAAGCCAAGCTTTCAGTTACAGAAAAGCCAAGCTTGAATTATGAAAACGTTGCAGCATGAACTTTTTAAAGCCATGATTTAAATTTCACTGAAATTAATTTAGAGACTCCGACCTTACAAGTTGCTAAAACTATTTGCAAAAGACATTTCTGGACTCATATAAAAATTTTGAACGAAAAAACAGACTTTATCTTAAACCACGTTACTTTAAATCATTTCATTTGAATTAGGCTTCTGAACTTTAATTATGCTTTTGCATAATTTCATAGACTTATTCTGATATTGTATTAATAACTGTATTTTCTTTATCATTGTCTTCATGCATTGTTCTCAGAAAATATTTTGTGTATCCTGTATTTTAAATTTTATTTCATATGACTGTATTTCTATACACAGTGGCAGCTTCTAAGCTGTAACACAGTGCCACAATATTGTTTAATTGGGTTTAACAGCTGATATCATCAGTCCTTTTAATGATTTTAATTTAAATTTGAGAAATGAGTTCCTGCAACACACACAGAAAAAGAAAACTTATATCTGATGTGCATGCATTATCTGCACATGAGTACATTTCCATATTAAGCATATATTTGGGTTTTCTTAACACTGTGCATTATTTTACACTTTATTGATATAATTCCAAGATGTTATAACACTTTTGAGCATAGGGACTAATTAAATTAGGTAATACTGAGGTTCTCTTTATCTTAGGGAAATCTAGGGTTCTATTTTTCTTTAACTATACTTTCTCTAAATTTCTGACTTTTTAACTTTAAAAGTACTGGAGTTTCATGAATACCTCTATGAATAAAACAACAGACGTCTCTGCTCTAGGACTGTACTTGCACCTAGAACAGACACTGTCTAACTATCATTGGAATGGTAAGTTTCCTATATGATATGGTTTAGACAGCAACTTACATAAATGTACACTTAGATGGTTTTATCTAGAATAGTGGATGGAATTTGCTTGCATTCTCACTAGAGAATTCAAGTAAGCTTTGGGTAAGATCTTCTAGGCACCTGCCGTTGCAGGCCTAGGTAGTACATTTTTCTGGCTTTTGCTATCTAATTGGCATTTAAAAGAATATACTTGCACAGACACACACTGATCCATAAGAAGAACCGTACCCTGAGTAAACCCCAGCGCCACAGATAAGACCACGAGCTCAATTATGAATATTACTTCATAAATTCAGTAATATCCAAGAGGGGACTGAGTCGTGGCGCATGGCGCGTGGCGCGTGGCTCGTGGCCAGTGTGTTGTTTATGGTACGATGCAATGGAGGTCAGAAGCATGATAGTGCAGTATTTTTGTAGTTTTTCGTATGATTCTGGGTAATTCTAGTTAGACAAACATCTGTGTTAGTTAAGGACCACGCCCAAATAGAAGCGTACGAAAAACAGGTGAATAAAACATTTAAATATAATGTAGCTAAGGCCAGAGAAAAAAACACACTAAAGATTAATATAAGGAAAAGAATGGTGTTTTTTTGTGTACTTTGCTGTTGAACTAAATCATGGTGGAAATCATGGTGGAAATCATGATTACATGGAGGTTCTTTGTATGTGCTATAACTGTCCTGTCTTAGGCCAGCATCTTGTGCCAGTGAATAGTTTCTGTTCTTTGTTCAGCTTCCCGCCTTTAGCCTCGTGGTTCTAATTGAAAACAGATGTGCTCAGGCTAGTTAGAAAAAAGCATATTAGATTCCTTATTCCAAACTGAGATATAAAATGTATGAAGTATGAATGGCCAAGATATGAATGAAATTATGAATGTTTGGGGCCCATGGATGTAATATGTGATGATATGATTGTGTAAAATATAAATGGTTTATATAAATGGTTTTATAAGCATAAACATGCTTCAGGAAGAGGAGAGGGGGATTTAACCCCCCTTTTTTCTCCTGAGTAAGATTTCTGTGTAAGGCTGTGCAATTTGAATCTGTCAGCTTAGGAGTTTTTTTTCCTTTAAGGCTCAGAACTTGTCAGCATGGAAGGACTGAGAATTTACCATGTTAATAATTGTGAATTCTTTTGAATGTTAATGTTAATTCAGAAATCATCTGAAACTTTGACTAACTTTTAAACATGGAGGAATGTTTCTTTGTCTAAACTTTAAGACCACCCATAGAAATGTTATTGGTCGTCAAACTTGATGATGTCACTAAACCAAAAGTTATATAATAGACTGTAATGAGATAGAAAGACGAGACCATTGTGAGAAGGCCAGTCTTTGGCCACGATGATGATCTCCCATGAGCGCAACGTAAGCAATTATGCTATTCTTTTGATCTAATAATGGGAAAATAGAACCAATAATTCAATAAATCCTGGTTATAATTTTAAAACCTTGCGCTGGTGTCATTTTGCATGTAGAATTATTTTCAAACCTGAAGCTTTCACAAATGGCGTCAATGCCCCATGATCAAAACAGGTAATCATAACTTTGTTGATCAATCAAATAGACAGGACTATTTTGGAAGCCTTAGAAGCGGTCCGGCAGTTAGGAGATCGGGGGGACTGGGGACCTCAAAATACTTTTGATAAAAAGAGAAAAGGACAATCCAATTCAAACAGGGCTAATCGGGTGTCTCGGAGGAATATGTTTTTGGCATTAATAAAAGATGGTGAAGGGGGAAGAAATAGATGGGAAAGATACAGGGACGTTATGGGAAATAGTAGAGGACTGGGAAAGAGATCTATGTCTCAAGCACAAGTGAACAAAGGAGAGAGGGAGGATATTTTGGTGCCAACGGCTCCTCCTGAGGAAACTGCTTCCATTCTTTATCCTGATTTAAAAGGGTGGAAGTGTTGGGAGGATCAATGATGTGAATGCCAAGCCTCAGTGTTTGCCTGGACCAAATTAGAACAGTGTCCGCATGTAGAGATAAATATTTAGTGGAAATCTGGGGAGCAAAAGGTACAAGCTGTAGTGGACACTGGGGTGGAGGAATATAAATATCAGGATTGGGGGGAAATTATACAAACGGGAAGAAACAAAGAAAAAAAAAATTACCAATTTTAAAATTGGACAATTCCCAATTTGGGAATATACTGTATTGATTAATGAGATTCCTTAAAATATAATAGGGCTAGATATCCTAAAAGGGTTAACATTACAGCTTTATGATGGAATCTATAGTTTTGGTACCTCCGTCTTCAATAATCCAGTATGGCCAGTCCACAAGGCAGAGGAAAGCTGGAGAATGACAGTAGATTACTGAGAGTTGAATAAAACACATGACACCTTTAAGTGTAGCCGTTCCAGATGTGATAACACTGGTAGAACAAATTCAATCACAAATTGGTACTTGGTAGGCAGTTACTGATTTAGCCAATGCATTATTTACTATTCCTATAGTGGAGCAATGTCAGGAACAATTTGCATTCACTTGGCAAGGGAGGCAATATATATTTACCAGACTACCACAAGAATACTTACATAGTCCCACTTTCTATCACAAGATTATAACAGAACATTTAGACCTTACATGCAGGAGTAGAACTATCACACTATATTGACTAAGTGGGCAAAAGGATGCCGAAAGGTGATAGAGAAAGTTAAACAGAAGATTGTAAACTTCCCTTCTCCCCTAAGTAAAAAACAAACTCAGGCCTTTTTGGGCCTTTTTGGATTCTGGAGGTAACATATTTCACATCTGGGGTGACATATGGGGTAGGTTGGACAATAAAAAAGTAGAAATATTGCTAAGTGACCTTTATAATGTATAAAGTTTTGTTAGATAGTATAAGGAAGTTGCACTCCAAGTGATTTTGCAAATGTGTCTTTTACCTCAAACACTAACATTGTGAACCACTGTACCTGCACGTAAACCTCTCTTGTATGTTTTATAGATTAAAACGTCCCTGCTTGCATTCTCTTATGATTGTGTGACAGAGCTTGGAAATGGAAGAAGATAGAAAGGAGACCAGCAAAACTATAGAGCAATTAACTTAAGTTTCTATCTCTCTTTCTTTTAGAAGCTTAGCATCCAGACATGGTCATTAGAACCAATTTCACTGTGCCATATTTAAAATACTTCCAACACTGTGACCTGATAGTGGGAATCCAATGGATACCAAATTTGTTTATGACTCTTTGATTAATAGTGTGCTTATTTACAGATTAAATTCAACTCTGAATCATTGCTGATGGAAGAAAGCATGCCGGAGCTCTGTGTTTGTCTGTTTCTGTTATGTGTTGTCTGTTTTAGCTTATGGGGTACCCCAATAAACATCGCACATTGGCCATTTCCAGAGTTTTTCCACCCCTTCTATTAGTCCAAATGGTACCATATCCCTTTCCAAAAAAATAGATTCCCCCACATACAAGAAAGTTTCTTATGAAAACCATGCTCACAATGATTTTATGCTATGGCTCATACAGCCCAATGATAATTTAGTTAGGGGTTATATTATAAGAGAATATCTGAAGAGAAAAAATTAGAAAGCTTTATACCTGGTAAAATGGTGTTCATTGGTATTTGATATTTGCTAAATAAAATAAAAAATGGTCTCTCTTTATTTAACTTACCAGGTATAAACAGTGCAGTGCACATCTCTGACATAAGTTATTTTGGTATTACCATCAGTACGTGTTTATGGTCTCTTTTAATTGACATAATAATTAGGTCCAGAACATAAAAAGGTATATTTTCTGAATGTCCTACAGAATACCTTTAAGTGCATTAGTGTTGTTTCTCTTATCTCACACAAATACTACCTTACACACAAGTATTGTGTCACATGTTATCACATTCTGTACATAAAGTGGTTTTTCTTCTTTTTCTTTTTCTTATCTTCTCTTTTATCACTAGGGGTGTTTATTGTAACTAAAGCATTGAAGCTAAACAGTCATGATGAGATATTTTCCTTGGAAAATCACGTACTGGGAAATGTTATTCCATATAGACTTTCATCCCTTTGTGATAGAATTGGTCAGCTCTGCTCTCTTATTTCTTATGATTTGGCTAACATGCTGGGTTAAGAGAAAATTTCACCAGATCTAGAAGATGATGACACGCAACCAGACATGCAGTGCCGTGCCATGACGCTATTATGTGGCACCGACTTGGGAATAGAAGTGAGCCTATATCCTGCCACTTCACATTAGGGCCGGTCTCTGGGGTTCTTTACAATTTGTGCCAATGGACCATTCCACCGCAAGGTTATACCTTTATACAAGAAATATCACATAAAAATGTTTGTGTTGCTAGCAGTACTGTTAAACTTGTGATTCCTGCTATTCAAGCTTCCTTTTCAGTATGTTTATATCAAATGTAAATATTAACTTTTCTTTTGCCGATGTACTTACTCCAATTATTTTATTGCCATCTATAAAGAAACTATAGCAAAACCTCCCCAACCCCAAGAAAACAAACCGACAAGGGGGAGAGACAAGAGAACCCTGACCTCGACCTAAATTGACCTACAAATGGTATAATGTGAAACAGGAGAACCCTCAGTAACACAGCCGCCCACTTGGGGAAAGGCTGTCACCGGCTGACACTCAGAAAGAGTGTGAACTGTGAAACATCCCCGGGTTCTTCCTGTTAGTGAGAATAAATCAAGTGCACCCCCAAAAAGTGCTACGTGTGAAAACCGTTACCATGGACCTGGAGTCCCTATATTCCAATATTCCTCAGTCAGCTGCTCTCGAACTTGTTTCTAGAATATTCATGCAGGATGTTCATCATGACAGGATTAGGGCAGATTTTTTCATTCAGTTAACACAATTGGTATTGAATCATAACTATTTCCAGTTTGACCAGCAATTTTTTCTCCAGACGCATGGGGTTGCAATGGGTACAGCAGCTGCCCCTAGTATTGCCAACTTATACGTTTCACGGTTTGAGGAACAACATTTATATTCCTCAGTTTGGCATACATACATCAAGGTATGGTACAGGTTCATAGATGACGTCTTTTGTATCTGGACGGGACCGGCAGAATTATTATCTCACTTTGTAGACTGGCTGAACTCATTGGACTCTAATTTGAGATTCACTATGGAGTCCAATTTCTCCCACATATCCTTTCTGGATGTATGGGTTTCCAAGTCAGAACACACTTTAACCACTACAGTATACAGAAAACCTGTTGAAGTTAATAACTATCTCAGATACAGTAGTTGTTATCCTACCAAACTAAAACAGTCCTTACCGGTCAGTCAGTTTCTCCGTGTCCGGAGGATATGCTCTGATGTTAAAGAGTTCCGTTTACAAGCGAGGAAACTCTATGTTAGGTTTAAGGAGAGAGGTTACCCTCATAAAGTTCTTCAGAATGCTTTTAATAGGGCCCTTTTTGCCAATAGGGAACTCCTTTTATCATCGGCTTCTACACAAGATACGGATGGCACCACTTGTGTTTTGACTTTTTCCAATCAGGCAGCCTGTGTTGCCCAGAGCATCCGGAAACATTGGTCTATCCTACAGCTACACCCGATTTTTCAGGACTTTCCCCGTATAGCGTATTCTCGGGCAAAAAATCTGGGAGATTACCTGCTCCATTCCAGATATAGTAAGAACAGGGGTCTCGTTATACGGGAAGGTTGTCACACAAGATGTAGCGACACATGTGATATTTGTCAGACTACTATTCAGGGGAACCAATGGCAACATCCTAAAACTGGCAGACTATACACTTTGAAGTCCGATACTACCTGTAAATCTATGTGGGCTGTTTACGTCATCATATGTCCCTGTACCATGATCTATGTAGGCCGTACACAAAGAACTGTTAGAACTCGTTTAATAGAACATAGATCACGGATTAACACTCAATCATTGAGCTCTCCCATGGTTCCCCATTGCATTCAACATGGACATACGTTTCGAGATCTGCGTTGGTTCATCATTGAGCATTTGTTTGCTGACTATCAGGGAAACAAAGTCAAGTGGTTACAAAGAAGAGAACAATATTGGATATTTGAACTCCAGACCCTAATCCTTAATGGACACAATGACTATATTGAATGGCATCTCACGTATTAGTTTTTGTGGACTTATTTTGGAATATTTTCCTTTTTCAAAATTTGGTCCTAAATCTGTACTGTTACTTGGGGTCCAACTTTGTTGATATATTGTATTCTTTTTCCTTTTGCTTTTTATTTTTGTTTAGGGATTTTCACCCATTCCCTTAAACAGTTGGTCATCTGATTTTTTTATCCAATAACATCAGCGGCTGCAGTTTAAATCGGAGGCGTTCTCCTCCGTTAAGTGACATTTTCTGCCTCACTTTCCAAGCTATGTCGGAGGAATCACCAGTCTTAATACAGTCCAGTTGTTCCTGAAGAAGGGGGTGTACACCCCCGAAACGGAGTCCCGTTGGACGGATGATGTCTCACATCGGCTGGCTGTTCTACTGTTTAGAGAAGCTAAGTACTTCCATTCATTGACTGGCTTGGTTCAGATTTGGACAGATTTGGACACTTTCCTTCCTTGTTTGGCCCCCCTGACAAGGAGTAGAGACAAGAGTTTCCTTGACTAACTACATTTGTGTGTTTTTTTGATTCATTATAATCTTTTTTCACACGTAGCACTTTTTGGGGGTGCACTTGATTTATTCTCACTAACAGGAAGAACCCGGGGATGTTTCACAGTTCACACTCTTTCTGAGTGTCAGCCGGTGACAGCCTTTCCCCAAGTGGGCGGCTGTGTTACTGAGGGTTCTCCTGTTTCACATTATACCATTTGTAGGTCAATTTAGGTCGAGGTCAGGGTTCTCTTGTCTCTCCCCCTTGTCGGTTTGTTTTCTTGGGGTTGGGGAGGTTTTGCTATAGTTATATTTTTTCCTCCCTATATATTTTTTGGGTTTGTGTTTTGTAATCTATAAAGAAAGCCATGCAAAATATAGCAATCCTATATAAAGCAAATCAGAACCTTACTTTGCTACAGCATAAAATAGATAATTTTAACTTGCATTCTGTGACAGATCACATTGAAGCTACCACTGCACACCCTTGGTGGGATGCTTTTACTAGAGGGAGGGCTACGGCACAAAAGGTGTTTCTTTATTCCTTACTCTATATTTTTGTTTAACTATCCTTATGTTAAAATTTCTTAATTGTGTGTTTACCTATTGTGTATACAAATGGACACTCTCTCCCTTTATTCGGATGATTTCTTATTGGGAGATGCAGACTTGAGGATCCAGGGGTGGACTGTTATGCCTATAGCCAGGGGGGTAACTGAAACTCTGCATACTATTGACATGTATCCACAAGTCTGCTTATCTGACATCCTGACTTCCTTTACCTGCGTGTCGCCCAAATAACATCAAAAGGACAGTAAAGCCAGATGGGAAACCGGTAACACCTCCTTGATAACATCAAAAGGACAGTAAAGCCAGATGGGAAACCGGTCTCTGCAACACCTTCTTGATAACATCAAAAGACCAGGACCGGGTGTGCCTGAATCGTAATAGCAGGACCAGCTGTTTTACTATGAACTCAGCAGTTTTTCATCCTATATAAGAACGGAATTCTGCCCCTAAGATTAGAATCCAAGACGTCTAAAGGGACAGTTTCCCGTGTCCACCCGCCTATCAATTACAGGGATTCCCAATTGTGAAGGAGGTCGATGCCTGGGATTACGGTGAAGTTATTTAATTCTTATATATATAATAAAGGGTTATTGTTTATGCTTTTATATTGTCTGTGTGCTTTTCTGAGTGTCACTGATCATC
The DNA here is from genome assembly GCF_902459505.1 of Geotrypetes seraphini. NCBI lineage: Eukaryota > Metazoa > Chordata > Amphibia > Gymnophiona > Dermophiidae > Geotrypetes > Geotrypetes seraphini. The sequence continues at coordinate 212,434,594 of NC_047089.1, read as the reverse complement.
CCATCTGTCAGAAATAAGTGGCGGAACAGCGTCCTTATACAGAGAGGTTTTCAGGGAACTCTTGAAACTTTCTAGTATGGGTTCCTCTCTAAGATGAGTTGGGAGCGAGTTCCAAAGCTGAGGTGCAGCAATTGAAAAGATCTCATTACGTCTGATGTTAATGATTTTTAGTGAGAGTACTGAGAGGAGATTTTGGTTACTCGATCGTAGAGCTCTAGGGATGGCTCCTATTTTCCTTTCCATTGTCTCTTTCCATGCTTCCTCAATCCCCAGCCCTCTCCCTCTCCTTCATCTTTTCTAATTAGTGCCAATTAACCCTAATCATAGCCAATAATTGGTTAATTCCAATTAGCAGCTAATTATTAACCCACCTTTTATTAAACTACAATAGCGGTTATTAGTGCAGGGAGCTGCGCTGAATGCTTCGCGCTGCTCCCGATGCCCATAGGAACTCTATGAGCATCAGGAGCAGCGCTAATGGTTTAGTATTGCGGTTTAGTAAAAGGGGAGGGGGTAAATTAAGTTATATGCAATACTATTTTATAACTTACACAATTTTGTATGCTAAGCATAAAATTGGGCACTCACGTTTATAGAATCAGAGGATTAATGTATGCTATTTGATTAAAAAAAACAAAAACCTGGGAGTTTTTGTTTTGTTTCAGAAATGAGAAATTCTGGTATTATGTTATTTCATTTCAAATGTCTATACATTACTAGCATCTGTTTCACCAGGGCAGACGCAACCATTAACCATTAGGCAAAAACCTGGGGCAGCGAAAAGAATCTGCAGTTAAAGCAAAACAATAGTCCTGACAGCCAAACAAACTCAGAGAACCATCAACCTGCATTTGTGTGATGGTCATGATTGTTGAGCTTAATTATCAAAATTGAGGGGGAGGGGCTGCAGGCTAGAGGCCTGAACGCTAATTGAAGGAGTGTGAAGCTGAAGGTTCGCCTAGGACAGGGGTAGGCAATTCCGGTCCTTGAGAGCCGGAGCCAGGTCAGGTTTTCAGGATATCCACAATAAATATGCATGAGATAGATTTGCATCTCAAGGAGGCAGTGCATGAAAAAAATCCATCTTGTGGATATCCTGAAAACCTGACCTGGCTCCGGCTCTCGAGGATTGGAATTGCCTACCCCTGGCCTAGGGCACCTTCCACCTTTGCACCAGCTCTGCTTTCCACAGCTTCTGACTGGCTGAAGAATTTCTCTGCTGCCTGTGCTTTCTTCCAAACCTCTCAATCCAAATACCAACTCTCTTAGCTACCTGTATTCTTTCCATAGTTATTAATCAACGCTGTTCTTGGCGGCTGGAATCATAAAACATATTGGAATAATTACAATAATCTTAACCTTGTCTCCAGAAAACATCTATATTTATTTAACGTTCAAAGCATTTACAGAATTAAAGAACCTTTCATGAAACCCCAGATAGTTGTGATAATAATACATAATTTCACAATTCTATAGATTTTGAAAAAACAAAGGAATTAAAAAAAAAAAAGACCCAGTTGAGTTCTCACATTCTTGTGTGAAATACCCATGGAGCCACCTTTGGAACACTGTGGGGTCTCGAACTGATAATAAGGGCCTCTTCTACTAAATCTTGCTAGCGGTTTTAGCACAGAGAGCTGCGCTGAATGGCTCGCGCTGCTCCCGACTCTCATAGAAACTCAATGAGCATCGGGAGCAGCACGGGCCATTCAGCGCGGCTCTCTGCGCTAAAACCAATAGCACGGTTTAGTAGAAGAGGGAGGTAAATGTTCCTCTCTGAATCATTCTTCTCCCAACGCGAGACCTGCTACAGCTTGACCAAGTTAAAAAGCTAAGATATATAAACCAGAAATAAAGCATAGGTAATGAAATTAGGAAAATCTTTCTCCATGATGGCACAGTGAGAACTGGTACAACTGAAAAGAATGGCAGGTGCAAAAAAAAGCTGATAGTTTGACAGGTCACCCGTGACACCGATCTACCAGCCTACTTTAATTATGTGGATTAGAGTTGCAGGAGCTCCTCAGAGTAGATGTGATAGGGAATATTCACAGGTTAAAGCAGAAGGGATTTTCCTTTTACTGACTTGGATTTCTCATGTCTTTTGACCCAGCTGGGAGAAGAGATAAAAGACTATTGTCAAAGAATACAATTTAAAAGGGATAATATGGCCAGTCTGTTGTTAAATGCTGGTTGGCAGCACTGAATTGTGCCCAGAGGTTCAGTGGGGAGCACCTAACTCGGTATCAGTACTGAATTTCCAGGCACTTCAAGTTTCAAATTTATTTAAAAATTTATTATACTGCCTAATCAGGCTTCTAGGCGGTGTACATCAATCAATTAAAACAATTAGGTTAATAACAATAAACATGATTGGGAAATGTTTAACAAGACAGACAGGGGTAGAACTATAAAATTAAAAAGAAAAGGAACATTGATGTTCAATGGCGGTACTTGGGAAAATCTTAGCTCCAAGTGAAACACTCCATAATCACACAACCCCAGGTAAACTAATAATTCAACACTCCAAATACCTAGGGGATACACTCACTTGTTCCCTGATTAAAAGGAATTAAATTTCAATATAATTTTATACTATAATTTCATACTATATTTTCTATTCAGCTCAAAGGATACCATAAGGAAGGGAGGAAAGAGCCTCAGACTCCCAGCCTGCCACTACTCATTAGCTTTCAAGCAGGCTGTTTATCTCCTCCTCCCAATGATTCTCTATTAATTTTATAATTCTCTATTGATTTTTGTAACCAAATAATTAATTTTATAATTTTTAATAAATGTTTTTAAGTTAATAATGTTATTTTATAATTTTTAAATAAGTTTTTATGTTAAAAAAAAAAACTCCTCAGAGCTAAAAACTACATTCCAAACTTTCTTGAAAGGGCCTAACAGAGATACTCAGGAGTGACCATAAAATCACTTCCCGCTAGTGTGTTAGAACTGTGATCGGAAGAGTGTTAGCATAAAATATACACGTGAGCTTTAAGCTACACCACTTATCTCTCTCCCTTGCAATTCAAGATATCTTCTTCATTCCACACTGCTGTTCAGAATTAGCAGGTCTGCTAAACCCATCAGCCAAAAGCCGACGATGGCCTGCCAGCGTTTCGCTATGCTGCGTTAGGGCAATGAGTTGTAACAGTCCTCATTAACTTAAAAACATTTATTAAAAATTATAAAATTAATTATTTGGTTAAAAAAATCATAAAATCAATAGAGAATTATAAAATTAATAGAGAATCATTGGGAGGAGGAGGTTTTTGAGCCAATGAGGTAGCTCATAAAGATAGCCTGCTTGAAAGCTAATGAGCAGTGGCAGGCTGGGAGTCTGAGGCTCTTTCCTCCCTTCCTTATGGGCAGAATAGAAAATATAGTATGAAATTATAGTATAAAATTATATTGAAATGTAATTCCATTTAATTAGGGAACAAGTGAGTGTATCCCCTAGGTATTTGGAGTGTTAAATTCTTAGTTCCACCCAGATTTCACCCCTGGAACATCCCTGCACTAAGGGCCAGATTTAGTCAATAAGAATATAAGAATATAAGCATTGCCATACTGCAGTGTCTCTCAAACTGTCTGTCATGGCACAGCGATTCCAGAATTTTATTTTTAAAAATTCCCTTCATAAGTATACAATGCACTGGAATAGATGAAATGTACGTTGCGTACGCAAAAGTGTGTCGATATTATGAGCGTCTGTGTGTGTGAAGATACAACCACCCAGACAAGCATCATTCTTTGACGTGATTGGTCCTTGTTAACTAACGGCAAGTAATTTTAGATTTATTTTTTATTTTTTATGCAGAAGTTATCCTAACTTGAGCAACAAAGCAATCAAGGCTTTGTTACCGTTTGGATCTTCTTATCTTTGCAAACTTGGATTTTCAGCTCTGACAGAAATTAAATAAAAAAAAAAAAAAAAAGAGAATGACTGCAGATGGTGGATGATGAAATCCATATTTGTTTGTCATCTATTGAGCTGCGTTTTGAGTTAATTTGCACTCAGAAAAACACACACATCCATCGCATTGATTAGCAATTCTATTCTATCTACTTTAGTTTCATCGTTGTTACAGTTACCCATACATACAAAAAAACTTTAAATAAATAACTCTCAAATTTAATTTTTGGTTGGTTTTGCAATTTTATAATTTCAATTATAATATGCCACAAAAAAACCCGTTTGCTCCATTTAGTGCGCTGAATCTAAAAAAGTTTGAGAGATGTTGCCATACTGGGTCAGACTGAAGGTCCATCAAGCCCAGTATTCTGTTTCCAACAGTAGCAAATCCAGATCACTAGTATCTGGCAAGATCCTAAAAGAGTAAATGGTGCACAAAGTTTGGCACTGTTAAAATCTGGGCTAAGCGCCAAGTCTAAGCAACCTTTACAGAGTAGTGTAAAGGTCTGGATTCCCATGCTCGACTCTGGTCATGACTTATGCCAGGTATAAATCCTGGCACCCAATGGATTGCAGTTGGGTATGGAAATCCAAGCATTCCATAACATCATGCCTGTTTTCTGAGAATGCCCCTGATCTGCACATGCTCCTCTCATGGCCACATCCCTTTGGGTTGCATGCTATGGAATTTAGGAGGAGAATGTGGTGCAGTGGTTAGAGCTAAAGCCTCAGCTTCCTGAGGTTGTGGGTTCAAACCTCACGCTGCTCCTTATGACCCTGGCAAGTCACATAGGGCTAGATTCACTAAGGGCACGGATCGGATAGGATCTGTGAGGGATCAGAGCCGTGTCTGGGGGGGGTTGATTCACAAATCGCTCTCATGCAAATGAAGGCAATCGGAATCAGGCCCCCAACCGATTGCCTGGATCACTCTGTAGAGATCCTGACGCATGCACAGACCATTTGTAGATGGTCTGAGCATGTGTCAAAGAGAGGTGACTTTTAAAAAAACTTTTGCCTAGCCCAGCACGGGCTCGCACTGCGGGGGAAAGCCAGGGCAGCGCTTGGGGCAGAGAGCAGGAGAGTCAGGGGCAGAGAGTCGTGCAGGAGATTCGGGGCAGAGCAGGGCATCAGGAGAAAAAGGCAGAGAGTCAGGGCAAGGAACAGGAGAGGAGATTTAGGGCAGAGCAGGGCGGCAGGAGAAAATTGCGGCAGAGAGTCGGGGGCAGAGAGCGCAGGAGAGTCGGGGGCAGAGAGCTGGAAAGTCGGGGTAGACAGCAGGCAGAGAGCAGGAGATGGCAGTCAGTGTTGCAGGTTTTTTGTTAGTGAATCGCTGCCTGCCATCATTTGAATGCCGTTCCCCCTCATTTGCATGTGCAGATCGGATCGGAGATGATTGGCCACGAGGTTAGTGAATCGGGTCAGAGGGGAATCGGGCTGCATAGGGGTCGCAAACCGATCAGTAACGGATGTAGCGGTATATAAGAAATAAATTACATTACATTACATTACACAATTGGTTTGCTTAGTGAATCTAGCTCAAAATCCTCCACTGCCCCGGGTACATTAGATGGACTGTGAGCCTGCCAGGACAGATACAGAAAATGCTTGAGTATCTGATTTGTAACCCATTCTGAGCTCCTTTGGGAGCATGAGCTAAAAATTCAAATAAATAAATAATACTGTTATAGGATAGTGCATAGGCAGATCCAAGAGTAAGTACTAATTAGTACCAATTAACTCCAATAATTGATTATTAGATCCTAATTGACTAATTAGTTTTACACATATTTGGATCCATGCACAGATTAGGATGACCAGTATAGTATCTGAAGGTAACTGGATAGTGCCATAGCAATCTGCCAAGATGTTTTAGCAACACTGTCTTCTCTTATCCAGTTTAAAAAGCAATTCGGCCCATATAATGTAACTTCCCAGAAAAAAAAGTAATCAAAAGCAAGGGGATTTGTAAACTTCTTTATTCAATTTTCTATACTGTTCTCCCAAGGAAGCTCAGAATGGGTTACATGAATTTATTCTGGTACTCAAGCGTTTTTCCCTGGTCTGTCCTGGTAGGCTCACAATCTATCTAATGTACCTGAGGCAACGTGGGGATTGGGTGACTTGCGCAGGGTCACAAGGAGCAGGGTGGATTTGAACCCACAACCTCAGGGTGCTGAGGCTGTAGCTTCAACCACTGTGCAGCACACTCCCCCCTTGTAGTAAGAGATGGCTTATTGGGTGTTTACAGAGGCTGTTCTTTGAGTAACAGGCTATGAAAACAGAAACCAGAGCAGATGTGGCCAGATAAGGGTCACTTGGATCATTCAGGGTGCCCATTTAGCCCCTTGACTGTGCTACCAGCCATCTCACCCAATCCATGGCCTTCTTCCCTTCTTCCACCACTGTTTATACAATTTAGAAGATACTGCCACTTCGCCTTGCTGCAGAGTAGTTTACAATACTATCAAAATGCAAGACAAACACAGAAAAAGGCCATGCAAACAGAAAAGTCATGGAAAAGTCATGGAAGTCTGAATACAGTACACTTCTCCCTCTGTATTTGCGGTTTCAGCAATCGCGGTTTCAATTATTTGTGGTTTTTAGCTTGCTGGCTCCTCTCCCCCCCAAATTACATCAGCTTGCATAGAGAAATCACTGATTCCAAGCGTTTACAGAGAAAATCGCTGATTCCCAGCACTTTCTTCACCGTGTTTTGCCTCTCTTTCAGGAAAAGGCCAGGTCTCCCACCATATTATTCTCGGTTTCACCATATTCACGATGGTTTTTAATAGAAAACAGCGAATGACATATGAAAAAGTTATTTGCGTTTTTTCTGTATTAGCGGGTCTCTTAAACCCCTATCACAGTGAATACAGAGGGAGAAGTGTAGATCCCCAAGAAGTCACGGTTCATAGTTCGCAGCCCCAGCCCCAGCGGTTTTTCCCTCCGCAATTACAATTAGAAAAATATCCTCCATCTGCCTCTTCCGTGACCTGGGACTCTGCTGGGTGCATCATCCGGCTTCGCAAAATCACCGATCTGCTCTGCCTGACCTGCGATCCGAACAGCGATCCCGGCCCGGGTCAGAACCACAAGCGCCACCTCCCGCATTGGCACTCGCAGCAGTAGCTGCCGCTGTGGCCCCTGCAGCCTTCTACCGCCTCCGATCCCCGCTCCTCTGCTTCATCCAATATTCACATTTTTGTTTTTTTACAATTCGCGGTCACTCCTGGAATGTAACTCCTGCAAATTTCATGGGAGTACTGTACAGACATTTTTGCCTAACCATCGAGAGCCTGTGACATACTTTACAAATACAGGGCTGAATGTCTAAGCGTATTGCAAAATTAACATATCTCTGGCTCCAGACCAAGATGTTGAAAAGACCATCAAAAACATGTAGCACATGAATGGCAATGTCTTAAAATGCTGCATTGTGAAACATATAAATAGAGAAGGGTAGTGGGTACCCAAGGGCACCCTCGAAGCTGAAAATGGCCCAGATGGACCAATATCATCATGCCTTGCTCCCATAGGACACATACATAGTCCCGGACTCTATAAATGGCACCAGTATTGATGACCGCCTAAAAATGGCCGCTGATCATGTATCAATCACGCATCGGTGCTATTTATAGAATTTTGGCATTTTATAGGCATACATTTAAGGCACCTGTCACCCCTAAGGAAGCACCTAGGGTCACCTAAGGCCATTTCCGGCATAAACCACGCCCACTCTGGCCTCAGGCATCCTTAGACATGCTTAGACATGTCTGCAGGCATGCAAACGGTGACTTCAATGTAGACGCCATTTGGCGCATTGATTAAAACCTCCCCCCCAAAAAACGTGTGTCCTGATTGGTTAGATCAGGGGTAGGGAACTCCGGTCCTCGAGAGCCGTATTCCAGTCGGGTTTTCAGGATTTCCCCAATGAATATGCACGAGATCAATTTGCTTGCACTGCTTTCAATGCATATTCATTGGGGAAATCCTGAAAACCCGACTGGAATACTGCTCTCGAGGACCAGAGTTCTCTACCCCTGGGTTAGATGGAGGGTAGGACACCTACCATCGCCTAACTTTGGGACGCCATTACTAGCATTCAGGCCGTAACACCCATGAGGATCCCATGGCATCCCTGGTGCCCATTCAGTGCCTGGAGGGGAAGATGTCCAGCATCACCTATGGCAGCGATACAAAACACATACCCCTCTTTTACTAAGATGTGCTATGCTTTTTAGTACGTAATAAATAGAAGCATGCGCTAAACACGTGCTAAGTGCTAACGCGTGCATGTTATCCTATGGACGCGTTAGCAGTTAGCGTACGTGTTGATTTAGCGCGCGCTAAATCCGCGCTAAAACGCTTAGCGCACCTTTGGAAAGATGGCCATAGTGATTGCAAAAACATTTTGCACTGCTCCAGGGGTATAAAACTTTTAGCACTGCTCTGTTTTGCACCCCAGGGCACTGCTAAATATTTTTCATTGCCACGTTTAGCAGCCAGCTTTGCAAAATGGCAGGCATAATTTTGCAGTCCAGGGGCTGCTCGAGGCAATCTGCTGCCTGAGACGAAAAATGAGAGAGTGCCTCCCTTTCCCCCCTCCCCCCCCCCGCATACCTTAATTTGCTAAAGAAGGTAAAAAAAATTGTTCCTCCAGATCTCCTTACTGCCACCTTTAAATCTGCCAAATGGTCTTGTTAGGTAACTGCAGGCCTTCCCTCCAATATGTTCTCTTATTACCTGCTGGGACCCGGACCCTTCATTTACTTTGTAAAGGTCACCGGTGATAGATGCAGTTCACATAGGCATGAGGCGCGAGTCACATCAAAAATAGGTGCCGGAAATGTAGGCCTGGAAAACCCCGGCAGTTACCTTTGCCAGAGCCGCGATTCTTTAACCGGCGTCGTTGTGCCACTGACACACAATCAGTGGCTGCTTTTAAAGCGGCCGTCAACAATGGCGCCGGTTAGAGACTCTGGGCCTAAGTGCCTACAATTTAGGTGCCACTTGTAGAATTCCCCCCCTCCCCCGAGAGGACAGCAGATCAGCCAGTGGCAAGAGAGAAACATAGCACTGCTCATACAGCACATGTGGTCTCTAACTTCTCTCTGCTCACCACTCATTTAGGACTGTTCTTCTGCCTCAGCACTGCTCCCTGAAAAGTGCTGCCTAAGTTGGTGACGGGATAATCGCGCGCCAGACGCCAGCGCACTGACAATTCAGCACAAGACAGAAGTGCGCGGGGGAAAAAGTAATTTTTAAAGAGCTCTGACTGGGGGTTTGGGGTGGCAACCCCCCCACTTTATTGGTTAGTGTTCGCGCTGCCGTTGTGGGGGGGTGTGGGGTGTAACCTCCCACGTTATAGAGAAAACGGAACTTTTCCCCCCCAAAATAAGAAAAAGTTCCATTTCGCTATAATGGAGGTTTCCAACCCCCCGAGCCCCCCTCCAACAGCAGCGCGAACACTAACCAATAAAGTGGGGGGGGTTGCCAACCCAAACCCCCGTCGGACCTCTTTAAAATTACTTTTTCCCCTGCGCGTTTCTGTCTTGCGCCGAATTGTCGGCGCGCTGGTGTCTTGCGCGCCACTGTCTTTGAACCGCCTAAGTTGGCCCCTGAGTAAACTGCGCATGCGCTGATGCCCTCCTGATGCGGCTCTGAGCACGAAAACAGGTTGAGGGGGACGAGGCTGGGGTGGAACGGAGCATGTGTTGGACAGAATGGGGTGGGGCTGGATGGAACAGGGCGGGCCTGGGGGCGGGGCCATGGGGGTCCAGATTTTACAATAGTAAAATCTGGTAACCCTAATACCACACCAAACTAGCACCAAGAACTCAAGCTGCACCAACCTTACCTATGAAAAGTTAGCACTGCAAATGTTCTAGAGCAGTGTTCTTCAACCTTTTGGCACCTATGGACCGGCTGAAATAAAATAATTATTTTGTGGACCGGCACTGGTCCGCGGACCGGCAGTTGAAGAACACTGGGCTAAGTCGTGCCCATCTCCACTCAATCTCTGCCCCAGACCCCGCCTCCATAATAGTACTAATTGTAACACCATTTTTTCCATTCATTTTTCATATATACCCACAATATAATTGTATTAACAACACATAATGGTTAACCACAAAATTAAAATACACAAAGCACACTGTATGCTTTTTAACATTCATTCCTACCAGAAAACAGATAACCCCATGCAAATGCAGGACCAAAAACTAAAAGTACTAATATTCACAAACAAACCCTAAGATGCAAGACTCTGCAAGCAGTACAACTGCAGAGGAAAAAGAAACAAATGCATTTCTTCCTGAACAGACAAATCAATCACTAAATATAAAAAATAAAAGCATTTCCCCTACCGTTGTTGTCTCTCTTTCTCCATGTGCCTTGCCTTCTGGGCTGCCCCCCAGAGTTATCTTTGGACTGGTCAACGCAGCATCTTCGGGCCGGCTCCCTGAGTGCTGCATTGCACAAAGCTGTGGGCAGCGGCGCCTCGTGCGCATCCCGTGCCTCATCTGGAAGCCTTCCCTCTGACGTTACAACGTCAGAGAGAAGGCTTCCGGTTCAGGCGCAGGCCGCGCGTAGGAGCCTTTTCCCATGGCTTTGTGCACTGCAGCACTCAGGAAGTGGGACCGAAGATGCCAGGTTGATCGCACCGTGGACCGGCGGCTGAAAAACGCTGTCTTGGGCCTGATGGACATGCCGGCCCTGTGGACCGGCAGAAAATTTCTGTGGACCGGCGGTTGAAGAACACTGTTCTAGAGCTCCAGCACACCTCCAGGAATCAGGGATGTGGGTCTTTTATTAAGCATAGGGAATGAAAACAGACTATGGAAGGAGGGGATGCTGGGGAAGAGGCTGACAGAGATAGCTGACTAGCAGTTAGGATGGCCGGCAGCATGATGCCGCTCCCACATGACTGCTGCCTGAGGCCAATTCAGTTAGCCTCATTATTGCAGCCCTACATATATTGGAAATATTGAATTCTTTCTGGCCTCAAGGTTGCATTTGAATTTCTGCTTAGAACCTAATAAGTGAGTAACTGAGCTTTCAAAACTGCAGCTTGTTAGCTTAAAACCCATTTCTACCAGTCAAGCAGCCGTTTCATATCCAGCAGACTCTGTTTGGCTAGATTTAAAAAAAATATATTCATATTTGTGTAGCATGGAGCTTTGCTCTTTGTAATATAATTGCCTTGTTTCTGTTGAGCACCTTTTCAAGGAAATATTTCTTAGTCAGGCAGGCAAAAAGAGATGCAGATTTTATAGCTTCAAAAGCTTGTCGCCTCCTTTCTCTTTTTTGTCAGTTTTTTTTTTTTTTTTGAGGGGAAGCAGTTGCTATTTTTATGGGGGGAAACAAAACAGGCTGTTTCCATGGAAATACAACAGGTTGAAAATCTGGGTTTTTAAAAAAAAAAGTTTGGAGAAAGAACATCCTTCTCTGGCACATTTACAATAATTTATAGATTAGCTTGGGGAATCGTTCTTGTGAAGTTTTTATTTCTCTGTGTTCCCCCTCCCAGAGCTGTAAAATATCTAGAGTTCAGCTCTGGGCTGATAAAAGTACAGTTCATGTGTAAAGAATGAGCTGTCATTTGGAAAAGGCCTGAAAAAAAATCAATATTTGTCGTATCCTTTTGGGTTCTCTTATGAAAGATGACACAAAAATGATCAAAGAAATATGTCATGTATAAAACTTTAGTGCTTGCTAAAAGTTATGAACATGATAAAAATAGCGAGGCATTAAGGACAAAACAAATGAATAAATTATACATTTCCAAAAGAAATAAATAAATATGTGGAATATGAAAAATATGAAAAGAAACTTTTTCCCGTTGCAACTGTTTATGACATCACAATAGCTTTCTGAATTGGCCGTTACAACAGTTTATGACATCTAATCTAATCTAATACAACTGGAAACTGTCACATGGCATGCCTACTCCCACTTCATACCGAGCCACTGGAATCGACTGCCCCCGCAATTCAGATCCCTTGATAGTCTCCTCAACTTTAGGAAAGCAATAAAAACATACCCCTTCACCTATGCCATGACCGATGAATTGCAAAGAAATGTATAAGGGTTGTAGATCCCGGTATGTGTCACGTTAGGGTAAAAACATGAATTAAAATTCCTCTATTGCAACTATGGAGAATTTAACCAGTAAATTGTACCTTATGGGGCTCATAATTGAAAGAGAAAAACGTCCAAAAACCGGCCTAAGTCAGCACTTGGATGAACATTTCTCAAAAACGTCCAAGTGCCGATAATAAAAACGGGTTTTGGACGTATTTCTAAACGACCTAGGCCTTCATAGTGCAGCTCAACGTCCAAAGCTAAATGGGGCATTTCGGGAGGTGTGTCGAGGGCGGGAGTTGGGCAGGACATGGGCCGGCTTAGACTTAGTCGTGCAGCATGTAAAACCGAAAGTTTTACAACAGAGCTTAGACGGAACTTGGACGTTTTACATGGTCTAAGTCACAAAAACCCACCTAAACTCACCAGATAAGCACTTCAAACACATAACACAGACCCCCACACACTACCTCAGTGATCACCAACCCTCCCCCCCACCCCCATAAAAATTTTATTCACAACTTTAAATTTCAGTCTCCAGACCATCATCTCCTGGCCGCCTAGCATAGGAAAGCCTAGTCGTTCACCCAGAGGCAGCTTAAGTCATCTTGGGGGTGGGTTAGAGGCCCTTAGCGCAGAGGACCCATGCCCATAAGTCCTGTAATCACTGCATTGATACTGAAACATGTGCACTGCCCTATACACCCCCAAAACCCTTTTTTACTGGCATATAAGCCATAAGGGCTATTGGGGTGATAGATAAGTGGGTTTAGGGGACTCTGGAGGTGGTTTGGGGGGCTCACCATGACCTATAAGGGAGCTGTAGGGAAGAGAAGCCATGTCACCCTTTTTGTGAAGTTCACAGCAGTGCCCTGTAAGGTACCCCACTATTTAGGTGGCATGTCTTATTCAATCCATCACTTTGCAGACCCCTCCCACGTCCATCAGGGCTTGTTCTAGGCATTTTGGACTTGGACAGAAAGTTGGACGGAAATGTGGTATAAAGATGAACGATTTAGTGGCTTGGACGATCAGATCGGCAGGACGTATAATTAGACAATTTTCGAAAGTAAAAAAAAGTTGGATGTCTCTTTCGAAAATGTGTCTTAGGCTCTTTTTAACTTTGGATGACTTGCGAGATGGACGTAAACGGACTTAGACGTCCCTTTCGATTATGCCCCTCCACGTATATTGGTATTAGATCTGTAGTGTGTGTCAAGTTAGAATAATAACTTACACTTCTCCTTCCGAATCCATGGTTTAAGTATCCACGAATTCGGTTAGTTGCTTTTTTTTTTTTTTTTTTTACAAAAAAACTACTTTCATTTTTTGGGTATTGTTAAGCTGTCCAAGCCTCCCTGGAACCTTACCTGGTAGTCTAGCGGTGAAGCGGGGCAGGAGTGATCTTCCTATGCTTCTGCCCCGTGCAGAGCCGTCATCAGAATGGCTGCTGTGAGTTCCCGTTGTAGTCTCGAGACTACAACAGGAACTCACGGCAGCCATTGTGATGACGGCTCTGCACGGGGCAGAAGCATAGGAAGATCGCTCCTGCCCCGCTTCACCGCTAGACCGCCAGGTAAGGTTCTGGGGACGCAGGAGGGAGATGGGGGTGGGTCACAGCCGGCCGAGAAGTTATTCGTGATTTTTCACACTTCGCAGTTTGACTCTGCACCTAACCCCCGCGAATACCGAGGTAGAAGTGTATATTGACAAACTTGAACTGTAAGGATAACTATGACAAACTGTAACCTATAAACTGTATATTAAGTATATTGGTATTAGACCACTAGTATATAAGAAGTTATCATAAACTGTACTGTAATTGTGGCAAATCATAACTTGTTAGCTGTCTTTTATGTATGTTCAACTTGTAACCTGTTCTGAGCTCTTTGGGGACAACGTGATAGAAAACATATTAACCCTCTCCTTTACTAATGCGTAGATTGGGTTCTAGCGCTGGCAGTGGCGGTGACTGCTCCGACGCTCATAGGATTTCTTTGAGCGTCAGAGCAGTTACCGCCGCTGCAGGCGGTAAAATCCACGCTATGCATTAGCAAAGGAGGGGGGGGGGGTAAATAAATGCTCATATTCCACACATACCGTATAAGTTTAGCGTGGATTACATACGAGCCAGGTTTAAATCCAGGAAAATACAAATGTAACCCCCCCTCATAATTAAAACAATACATTGCAGAAGTCCTAAATAGACAATATCTATCAACAGCCTATGACGAGTATCTTTCAAATAACCAGGTTTTTAGAGAGTTCCAGAGCGACAGATAACTATTAAGATATCTAAACGCCATAGGCAAATCATCCTACATTTTTGTTGCTGCCAAGAAAAAAGATAAATCTTTAGAAGTCCAACTGCTCTAAATGTTGGCAGGTGCAAAATCAGTCTTGATATAGTGTTATAAATTGGAAAGATAATCAGTAAAACATATACTGAGGAGCCAAACCATGTAATATCTTCCAAACAGTTGCACAGACTTTAAAATAAATCCTAGTCTCAACAGGCAACTAATAATCCTTAATCGACAAATGGGTGACTGTAGAATTTATCGGCGGAGAGATCAGCCTGCTGTAAGCTTTGTTAAGAGTACACTTGTACATCCATCATATAACCAATGACAATAATACTTTTGGTTTATATCAGAGCCTGTACAATAAGTTTCTTTCCTTTTCCCTTCAACCCTTTTTTTTTTCTTCACCACTAATAATGCACTCTTATTCCCCTCCCCTCTTTTCTAACCTCACCATCATGTTTGTTATTGTTAAATGTCTTCTATGTACCCATCTCCTCCTTCTCATGAGCATTACTTTTTATAAGCATTACTCCTATTCTTGTTTTATCATTTTATTGTAAACCGGCTAGATACCAGTTGATGGTTGGTATATTAAAAATTAATAAATTTAAAACTTGAAACTTAGATTGGTCACATTCAAAACAATGCTTAATTCTTCTTAAACGCCTTAAATAGAGAAAAACTTTCTTAGTAAGCAAAGTAACCCATTAACAATGGGATATGGATAGACCCGGATGTTCCCATCCTTACCCCTCACTCACCCAACATACCATCATACCTCCACTAGAGAGTTGCGCGGGGACAGAAATTCCACCCATCCCCGCCAGGATCCTCTCCGTCCCCACCCGTCCCCGCCAGGATCCTCTCCGTCCCCACCCGTCCCCACCAGGATCCTCTCCGTCCCCACCCGTCCCCGCCAGGATCCTCTCCGTCCCCACCCGTCCCCGCTAGGATCCTCTCCGTCCCCACCCGTCCCCGCCAGGATCCTCTCCGTCCCCACCCGTCCCCGCCAGGATCCTCTCCGTCCCCACCCATCCCTGCCAGGATCCCCTCCATCCCCACCCATCCCCGCCAGGATCCTCTCCGTCCCCACCCGTCCCCGCCAGGATCATCCCCACCCATCCCTGTAAGGAATCCCCTCCATCCCCGCCCATCCCCATAAAAAGCAGCAATTACTTCTGACAGGATCATCAATTCCACAGTTTCTTTTGTGTTTCCGCTGCTGTTTTCTTTGTGAAATCTCTTTTGTGGAACCTTTTTTTTTGTTTTCTGTTCAGGTAATTAACTTATAAACCCCCCTCTTTTACTAAGGCTGACGTGTCCATTATATTATATGGATGAACCCTGCTTCCAGAGCCTTCCATCCCCGTGGGAGTCCTGTTGGCTAGAGGGGGGTCCCCGTGGGAGTCCCGTGGGCCAGAGGGAGGTCCCCATGGGAGTCCCATGGGTTAGGGGGGATTCCCGCAGGACCCCCGCGGGACCCGCAGAATTCCTGCGATCCCCGTTCCCGTGCAGACCTCTAACCTCCACTACTATTCAAGTCACTACACAGTCTCTATAATGGTGAAAATAGCCGCAGCTTTGTTTATTGATCAACAATAACAATAACAGCTTAACAGGTCATAGCATAAATTAATATAACATAACCAAAAAAGCTCCTCCCAAGCTACCAGGTATGCATAGTATTCTGTGGTCCCCCAACCCTGCCACGTCAGCAAGAGTCCGAGGAGTGGCATGTCCCACATACCCCTTTACCCGGTCACCTGACCCCAAGGCATGGCTCCCAGCTGGCCCACCGCTCATTGCCGGATGAGCCCTCCAAAGTTACCATCACTAGCCGAAACCAACAGGGAAAAAGCCGCCCTGGAGGACCCTGGAAGGAGCTGGGTCCTCCAAGGTCCCGGCTTTAAAGCCTCGTCCCCACGTCTGTTTTCCACCGCCACCAATAGGATTAAATCCCCACGGCGGGAAACCCCCTCACCCTACCCTAACAATTCCCTACCACCACCAAACTGCTTGTTCGACGGGTGACACGCGGACCTCCCAGCCCCGTGTTATCCTTCACCCATCGAGACAAGCTCTCAGGCTCCTCTTTCTCAAAGGAAAGGTTACTATCTAGAACAACTCCCAAGCTTTTTATATCTGTTTCTAAAGGGAAAAAAGACACATTAATTGCCAATATCTGACAAAAAGCAGTCTGTTTTAAGGGTTATGAAATGAAAAATTTAGTTTCATCTAAATTCAATTTTAACCTATGTGCAATCAACCATCCTCTATCAGAAGCATTAACATAATAATAGTCTGTATACATAGAATTTTGCACTGCATGCTTTTCCAACTCCTTCCCCAATGATGACTTGACTATTCCCTCCCCGCCTTTTACATATCCGTGATAGCAGTTTTTAGCGTAGGCCGGCGTGCTGAATTATCTGTACTCTGCCGACACTCATAGAGATCCTATGAGCATCGGGAGCAGTGTAGCGCATTCTGCACACTCGCCTGCAATAAACGCTGCTATTGCAGTTTTGTAAAAGGGGGGCATGTTAAAATGGATGAAAAAGTGGAATCTTGTGATACCTCAAATTTAGAAATCCATGGAAGAGTAAACTTACCCCACAATTCTATAAAATGTTGAAAAATGGCACATACAGTTTTGAAAACAGCACAATAAAGTATAACCCTTCAAATAATAGCCAATACTATCTTAAAAATAGTAATGAAAAATAGTAACACACTTGAACCCCTGGATAAGAAGTCTGAACTGGGAAAAAAAAGAGAATATATGAAAAATGTATATAATTTAAATAATGGACATCAATATGAGCCCTTGTTAAACAAACGAGTCTCATAGGTGACCAGCACCAGACTACAGTCTAAATGAGAACTACCCCATATATCAACTAGTCCAGTGTTCTTCAACCACTGGTCCGTGGACCAGTGCTGGTCCACAGAAATTTCCTGCCGGTCCACAGGGCCAGCACGTGCATCAGGCCCAAAACAGTGTTCTTCAGCCACTGGTCCACGGTGCGATCGATGCGGCGTTATCTTTGAGCCAGCTCCCTCTTCCTGATTCAGTGCACAAAGCCACAGACCGTGGCTCCTACAGGCATCCTGCGCCTGAACTGGAAGCCTTCTCTCTGACATTGCAACGTCAGAGGGAAGGCTTCCAGGTGAGGCAAAGGACGTGGAAGGTGCAATTAGTACTATTATGGGGGCGGGGTCTGGGGTGAACATTGGGTAGAGATGGGCGGGGTCTGGCCCACGACTTAGCCCAGTGTTCTTCAACCGCCGGTCCACGGACCAATGCCGGTCCACAGAATAATTTTTTTATTTCTGCCGGTCCATAGGTGTAAAAAGGTTGAAAAACACTGATCTAGTCCATGATGGAATTATCAAACATGTGAATCAAATCACACTCCCAGAAAAAACAACAAATTAGATCAGACTTATACACCAGGGGAAAAGTGTGGAAAAGGCACAATAAATACATACACTCCCTAGAAACCAACCCAATAATGAATACAATATAAAATAATCCACTGTAATATAATAGTATAAAGTGCAAAGTGATGTGTAAACAATTTTTGAATCAATTTAACATGTAATGCAAAATACAAGATACAAAGTGCAAAGTGCAAGTGCTCATAAATGACTGAATCTTAATTCATGTAGACCAAAAGGATTGACAAAATGAATAAATAGAAATAAATAAATGAATAAATAGAAATAAATAATAAAATATATGTCCTTAACCCTATAAAAATTGATAAATCCTAGCACCATAAACTAAACTAAACTAAACTAAACCTTGGGTTTATATACCGCACCATCTCCACGAATGCGGAGCTCGGCACGGTTTACAGGAAGAAGGATGAGAGAGGAACTACAGTGGAGAGATTAAAGAGTTAGGTGTAAAGGGGAAGGTGAGAGGCCTAAGAGGGAGGAAGTGTTACAGTTTTGAGAATAGCCAGGTTTTTAGGTGTTTGCGGAAGAGTTGGAGGGAGCTTGAGGTTCGGAGTGGGGAGGTGAGGTTATTCCAGATCTCAGTGATTCTAAAGGGGAGGGATGACCCAAGTTTGCCTGCATGGGAAATACCTTTTATGGAAGGGAAGGATAGTTTAAAAATTTGGGAGGATCTGGAGGAAGTAGGGGTTGGGGAGTTCCAGGATAGAGGGATAACGGCAGGAAGGATGCCATGTAGGATCTTGTAGGCCAGACACGCACATTTGAAGTGGATCCTGGGGATTACTGGGAGCCAATGGAGCTTAGACAGGAGTGATGAGACGCGATCAAATTTGCTTTTCGCGAAAACAAGCTTAGCTGCGGCGTTCTGAATCCGCTGAAGTCTGTGGAGGCTTTTCTTGGTTAGGCTGAGGTAGATAGAATTGCAATAATCCAATCTGGAGAGGATGATGGATTGTACTAGGACTGCGAAGTGTTTTTGGTGAAAATAGGGTCTGACTTTCCTTAGCATGTGAAGGCTGAAGAAGCATTTCTTCACCAGGGATTGGAGATGTTCGTTGAAGGATAGAGAAGAGTCTAAGGTGACACCCAGAACTTTGCTTGAGAACTCGAGCTGTAATGGGGGGCCGGAGGACAATGGGATGGAGGAAGGTAGATGGTCTAATATTGGGCCGAGCCAAAGGAGTTTTGTTTTGGACTCGTTTAGTTTCATATGCATTGTGAATGCCCAGGATTGGAGGTTCTTTATGCATGAGGATATGTTCGTGGAGAGGTTAGTGAGGTTCGAGTCGGTCTCAAGGAGGACGAGGATGTCATCAGCGTAAGTGTAAAGAGTTTCAAGGGGGGATAGTTGGAGTAGTTTCAGGGAGGACATGTAAATGTTAAAGAGGATTGGGGAGAGGGGTGAGCCTTGTGAGACACCACAAGTCAGGGTCCATATATTAAATGAAGTCTTTCAAACAACGGCACTGTTCATTTCAAGAATAAAGTTCATTCGTTTGAAAAGAACCTAAAAATAATACAAAACGCTAGTATCAAAAGCACACATGCAATGGATGTTACCAATCCGTGAATATAATCACTTCAGCTACCAAATACCAAATCACATGAATCGCATAAATCAATGAATATCACCATTCGACAGATCTCCGTTTCGCCTCTTCGTCAGGAGCGGAGATGGTTTGCAACAAAATGCGAAACCGACATTAGCTACTTAAGCCTGTCAATACAGTTATTCAGCGAACAACAATCAAAACGCTGGAGCAAAAAAAAAAAAAAAAAGTACTAAAATTGTGTGTGCAATTTGAGTAACAAGCTAATTAGCGCTGATAATTGGCATTTTAACAAGCAATTATTGATGCTAATTAAAATTAAGTACAAGTTATGTATGTAAATCTAGGTATGGGATCTGCGCATACATTTTACGCATGAGTCAAAAAGGGGGCACAGAAATGAATGGGTCATGGGTGGATTGGGGGAATTACTTTAAGTTACATGTGTAATTATGGATTAAGGGCATCTGCGCCTAAATTAAGGCACTGGCATTTGCATCACGTTTTCATTGGTGCAAATGGTCCTGCCTAAATTTAGTCACGAATTCCCAGGCATAAGTGCTGTTCTATAAACCCTGCTTAACTATAAGCGCAGCTTATACTGTAGAATAGCACTTTTTTTGGTGCTGAGTTTTTGGGCACCATATATAAAATTTACCTCTTGTCCTTTTTTATACTATAGTTTATGAAGGTAAGAAAACCCCAAAACTAATTCAATACAGGTCCCATAATGCAATTTCTTCTAAACAAATATAGTAACAAAAAAAATCTTATGGTCGAGAACTTATACTTGTCCAGATTTTCATCTCAAAAAACAATGTACCCAGGGCTGTTTCCATTCTAAAATTTTTCCTAAAAGCTGACTGTGAGGAATACAGTGTCAAGATAACACATAAGCTGCTGAACAACTACTGCTTCAAGTACTTTAACAAAAAAAAAAAAAAAAAAAAGGAATTGACGCAACTGGGCTATAGTTAGAGACTAAAGACAAGGATTCCGACAGGTTCTTAGGAGTAGGTGTAAGATAAATGACTGGGAACATTTCCCTGTGCAAGGCTTAAATTTAGCCAGTTTGTTATCTAGGTTACGAAAGCTGTAGATGGAATCCTGAAAAGATATTTGGGCAATTATCTAAATTACAATGAAAAGTAGAATACTTTTAAAGTAGTCTATTGTTTTCATCAGGTCCAGTTAACTTAAAGGAAGAGCAGTGTCTGTCATTGGGAATCCCTAAATCGCATGGGCTTATCTCTGTTCTGTAATCAACTACTGTGCTCATTTGTAAAGGTGACAATGTTTTATGCATTTTCTCAATTTTCACCATAGCTTCTGAGGCCAGGATTCTCAAAAACCCGCGTTAAAAAGCGAAGGTCTGCTAAAGCAGCCATTTTTATACCAAATCTAAAAAACTGAGACATTCTTATAAAATCACGCATGCAAATAAGATCGGCGGACATATGGGCATATGTGCAGAAAAAACACTGTAAAAAAACAAAACAAAACACACTCTCTCGCTGGCAGGAGAGATTTTTATCAATCGCGCATAAAACATGCCTTTCTCTCCCAAAAAAACCTACTATAATTCAGGTAAATCTTGTCATTTGTTCTTAATGTAAAATTTATCAAGACTCACAACCAGAAACACACAAGACAAGGGCATCATACGCTCACTCAAGAAGAAATGTTGGCTTTTAACAAGCGCACATGAAACATGCCTGTCTCCACCAAAAACTAAAAAGAAGCATGATTTTACTACCCTCCACTAAAAATATATAGATACACATATGTTTTCATTAGCCACAGTCAAAACACAAGTGCTGGCACTGTAACGACACCCCCGGACCAGTCGCTGCTTTTTGTCGTCAAAAGCTGACGCTGCTCTTCGAAAATGCCTTGGAAATTTTTAAGAATCCACCGGAGGGCTCATTTCAATGTTAGAGAGCACATTTGCACGCCATTGTCAGAGACTGCTATAAACCTCGCTAAAGACAGAGATAATTTGTTATGATTATCCGCCACTAAAATGCGTGCAGGCTAAACTGCCAGAAAACAGTTTTGCGACGGCGTTAAAATTTTGAGAATCTTCCCCTGATTTGCCAGCAAACTAAGGAGCCTGTTTGCACTAAACAGTTTATTCTGACCAATTGCAACTGCTACCATGTGCTAAAATCAGCTGCGTAGTAAAAAATCCCTCACTAAGGGGTAGTTCTATAACAGTGTACCTATAAATAGGTGTATATTCTATAAAGGAAAGTAGGGGCCTACTTTCCTTTATAGAATACTAGCATAATTGGGTATCTATGAGCAAGCACTTATGCCAGCCATAGATTTGGTGTAAATATGTGAGCTTATGTTCCAGAGATACTTCATAACTTGTAGTTTTCATATGCTCTACCCATGTGTTTGCCCACTTGCAAATTATGTGCTATTGGAGATATGTGCATAATTACAGCATAGCACATAAGTGCACTTTTGGCATATATGTGCATATTTGTACACTTATACGCTTATATGTCACTATCTTTAACATATATGCATATAATCAGCATGTAAATAATAATAATAATAATTTTATTTCTTATATACCGCCAAAGCCATAGTAGTTCGAGGCGGTTTACAACTAAGAAGGGCTGGACAACCAGCGAAAATGGTACAATGGTACAATCAGAGAAAATAGGTGGCAGAGAAAAATGGTACAAACAGAGAAAAAATAGGAACAATCAGCGAACAGTGGTACAATCGGCAAAGAATGGTACAATCAGCGAGGATAGGTACAATTAGGGTAAAAAAAAAATGGTACAGGGAAGAAGGTCAAGACAATCTGCGTAAAGGACATGGTGAGATAGAAGGGGCCAGGGTAGGGCATAGGGGTCTTAGGGTGTGAATCGGGTGAAAAGATTAGTTTTTAGTAGTTTCCTGAAGTTTAAGTAGGATGAAGTATGTGAGATGATGTGGGCCAGTAAGCCAATGCTTGGAAGGCAAGAGTTCTGTTTAGATATCTTTTGTAACGGCAGGCCTTTAGGGTAGGATAGCTAAACAGGTGGGTTCTACATGTGAGTTTGGATTGGTGGTCTAGGATGAAATGGGATATCAAGTAAAGGGGGACTGAGCCAAGGATGGATTTGTAACAGAAACAGGCGAACTTAAATGTTAGGGGGTAATTCTATAACTAACAATCATTCATTGGAGGTGTGAATAAATATGTGGATAAAGGTAAGCCAGTTGATGTATTGTATCTAAACCATATCTTTCTCTTTCTTTGATTATAATATTTGAAAGAAGGTGGGTGGGACGGGATATAATTTTTATGTTTTTAGAATTATATAAGAATTACAAGTGTTATTATTGTTACTAATGATATATTCCTGTACGCTTGCTGTAAGTTTTCAAAATGAATAAAGAATTAAAAAAAAAAAGATGTATTGTATCTAGATTTTCAAAAAGCTTTTGACAAATTTCCTCATGAGAGACTCCTAAAAATTATAAAGAATTATGGGATAGGAGGCAATGTTCTGTGAGGACTAGGAATTGGTTATCGGACAGAAAACAGAGTAGGATTAAATGGCCATTTTTTTTCAGTGGAGGAGGGTAAATAGTGGAGTGCCACAGGGATCTGTACTGGGACCAGTGCTATGGAAATTAGTGATTAATGAGGTGATTAAATTTGCAAATGACACAAAACTATTCAAAATTATCAAAACATATGAGGACTGTGAAAAATTGCAGGAAGACCTTAGAAAATTGGAAGACTGGGCATCCAAATGGCAGATGAAATTTAGGGCTTCTTTTACAAAGCCACGGTAGTGGTTTAATGCGCGTAATAGCGCATGCTAAACCACTGGATGCGCTAGCCGTGTTTGCTTCCTCTTGAGCAGGTGGTAGTTTTTCGGCTAGCGCGGGAGTTAGCGTGCATTAAAGCCGCTATCGCGGCTTCGTAAAAGGAGCCCTTAATGTGGACAAATGCAAAGTGATGCAAATCGAGAAGAATAATCCAAATTATACATAGTTACCTTAGACTAAGGTCTGCCTTAGGAGTCAGTACTCAAGAAAAGGATCTGGGGGTCATTTTAGACATTACACTGAAATTTTCTGCCCATTGTGCAGTTATGTCAATAAAAGCAATCTGGATGAAAAGTGATGGTAAATATGACAAAGAATATTATAATGCCTCTGTATCACTCTATGGTGCATCCTCATCTTGAGTATTGCACACAGTTCTGGTCATCATATCTCACTAAAGATATAGCGGAATTAGAAAAGGTTCACAGAAGAGCGACCAAAATGATAAAGGGGATGGAACTCCTCTTGTATGAGAAAAGACTAAAAAGACTGGGCCTCTTCAGCTTAGAAAAGAGATGGCTGAGGGGGGATATGATCGAGGTCTACAAAATCCTGAGTGGTGGAGAATGGGTAAGTATGAATAAATGTTTTCACTCTTTCAAAAAGTACAAAAACCTCATTGAAATTACATATAAATACTTTTAAAACAAATAGATGGAAATATTTTTCTACTCAAAGAATAGTTAAGCTCTGAAACTCGTTGCTGGAGGATATGGTTACAGTAATTAGTGTAGTTGGGTTTAAGAAAGGTTTGGACAAGTTTCTGGAGGAAAAGTCCATAGTCTGCCTTTGAGACAGACATTGGGGAAGCTACCGTTTGCCCTGGATCAGTCTACTGCATGTAAATCTAACTCACGAGTATTCATTGTGAATACCCTTAAAACCCAATGGGGATTAGGTGTGCCCTGAGGATTGGGTTGGAAATGGCTGATCTAGGTTCCTACCACTTGGCATCAGAGTGCCCAAAATAGTTATTATATAATTATTGAGCATTGCCAAAATGACAGGATAGGAGAGTCAGGGATGGATTTGGAAGGCAACAATTCAAACACAGCCACAGCCAGGCTGTTATATGTAGAATAGGTGGGAAAGTTATCTTTTATGGTTTGTTAATTATTAGATCATGCATTACAAAAGGCATTGTTCAAGTTAATAACTGAAATCCAGTTGGCTTGGAGTAATTGCTTGATGATGGTCCACATCTCCCCCACATGCTATTCAATGTTAGTTAACTGATCCATCCACCTAGTCTTCAAAGTTCAACAAGTTTGAAATTGCATGTCTCCTGCTGGTGGCATGCTCACAACTCATTACTGATTTACAGCAGCCTACACCGAAGGATAATCATTCTCAAGGATGAGGCAGAACCGCTCACTGCTTTTGTAGTCTTACTGGATGAATCTAAGTTAGATTCATTGTCTCTGAGGAAGAAGCCTCTTGAAAGCTCCTTACAGGGCATCAGATATTTTGCTACCCTAAGATGAATACATTCATTATCTCATGCTTTTATTAAGCGTTAGAAAATCTTCAGCCCTTTTTGTATCTATGGTGTAATCTGGCCACATTCATTTTAAGATTATTTCCCAGGACATTTTCCCTGCCCATTGCTCTTCCATTCTTTAGTTCTAAGCTTTTCAGAGCTTTTACCTTTTTTTTTTTTTTTTCCATGTAATTTTTTAAAAATGTTAACCCGGTCCTTAACCTCCTCAGTGCCTAAAGAAGTGAAAAGTACACTGAAGTAATCATCCCAGCCTTCTGAGATTTTAGATATTCTGTGATACCTTATCTGTTGTTTGAGCATACTTGGAAGGGCCTGGTATGATTTTGGTCAGTTTTTGTGCTGACGCTTCATAAGGAGAAGGGAACTTGAATTCTTCCTAGTTCCCCCTTCTTCTAAGCACTATGGGGGGTCTTTTACAAAGCTGCGGTAGTAATGCTGGCATGGTAATTGCTCCAAAACCTATAGGCAGTGGCCTAGCAAGGGTAGGAGGCGCCTGGGGCGGTGGCACCCCCCTCACACACACACCCTCCCCACCGCTCCTTCCCCACCCCCATGCCGAATTTACACCCTCCCTTCCTTCCGTACCTCTTTTAATCTTTGCCAGCGTGAGCAGCTTCTCTGACCTGCTGCTTGTACTGGCATTGGTTTTCCCTCTGACATTGCTTCCTGACTCCGTGACCCAGAAGTGATTTCAGAAGGGAGCCAGGCCAGTGCAAGCAGGCCAGAGAAGTTGCTTGCACTGACAAAGATTTAAAGAGGTATAGAGGGCACGAGAGTGGCATGGGGGGGCATAGAGGTGCCGGCACCCCCACTAAAATGGCACCCAGGGCGGTCCACACACCCCCTTACTATGCCACTGGACTTTGGTACATTTGCTGCTCCTGTATGCATTACTTGGCTTTGTAAAAGAGGTCCTATGAAGATAATTTATAGGATGCTGCACACTAACCTCCAAATTAAGAACATAAGAACATAAGAGATGCCTCCGCCGAGGCAGACCAGAGGTCCATCACACCCAGCGGTCCGCTCCTGCGGCGGCCCATCAGGCCTATTGCCTGAGCAGTGGTCGCTGACTATCCCTATGACCTACCTCTACTCCTATCTGTACCCCTCAATCCCTTTATCCTCTAGGAACCTATCCAATCATTGTTTGAAGCCATGTAACGTGCTCCGGCCTATCACAGCCTCCGGAAGCGCGTTCCATGTATCCACCACTCTTTGGGTGGAAAAGAACTTCCTAGCGTTTGTTCTAAACCTGTCCCCTTTCAATTTCTCCGAGGGCCCCCTTGTACTTGTGGTTCCCCATAATCTGAAAAATCTGTCCCTGTCTACCTTTTCTATGCCCTTCAGGATCTTGAAGGTTTCTATCATATCCCCTCTAAGTCTCCGCTTTTCCAGGGAGAACAGCCCAAGCTGTTTTAGTCTGTCAGTATATGAGAGGTTTTCCATACCCTTTATCAGTTTAGTTGCTCTTCTCTGGACTCCCTCAAGTACTGCCATGTCCTTCTTGAGGTATGGCGACCATTACTGGACACAGTACTCCAGATGCGGGCGCACAATTGCACGATACAGTGGCAGGAGGACTTCCTTTGTCCTGGTTGTGATATCCTTCTTTATGATACCCAACATTTTGTTTGCTTTCCTTGAGGCTGTGGCGCACTGTGCCGACTCCTTCAATGTTGTGTCTACCATCACTCCCAGGTCTCTTTCAAGGTTACTTACCCCTAGCAGTGATCTCCCCATTTTGTAGGTGAACATCGGGTTCTTTTTCCCTACATGCATGACCTTGCATTTCTCTATGTTAAAGCTCATTTGCCACTTTTTGGCCCACTCTTCCAGTGTCGTTAGGTCCCTTTGGAGATCTTCCGTAGAGTTTGGTGTCATCCGCAAATTTAATAACCTCACATTTTGTTCCCGCCTCAAGGTCGTTAATAAATATATTGAACAGGAGCGGTCCCAGCACCAACCCCTGCGGAACTCCGCTCGTGACCCATTACCAGTCTGAGTAATGGCCCTTTACTCCAACCCTCTGTTTCCTGTCTGCCAGCCAGTTTTTGATCCATCGGTGGACCTCCCCTTGCACCCCGTGATTCCACAGCTTCTTAAGCAGTCGTTCGTGTGGTACCTTGTCTACCTTTTTGGAAGTCAAGGTAGATGATGTCTATGGATTCCCCTTTATCCACCTGGCTGTTTACCCCCTCAAAGAAGTACAATAAGTTTGTGAGGCATGACCTACCCTTGCAGAAGCCGTGCTGACTCGACTTTAGCTGTCCATTGTTTTCTATGTGTTCACAGATGCTGTCCTTAATCAGTGCTTCCATCATCCATAAAAAGCACTAAAAATTGCATACACAATTGAATAATAAGCTAATTAGTGCCAATAATTGGCTTCTTAACAAGCAATTATTGGTGCTAATTAAAATCAATTACAAGCTATGCACTTAAATTTAGTCACAGAATTTGCATCTAAATTTTACAAGTGACTCAAAAAAGGGAACGCAAAAATGGGCATGTCATGGGCAGATCAGGGCTGTTAATTTCAATTATGCACATAACTCTAGAATATGGGTATCCATGCCAAAATTTAATCGCAGGCATTTGCACCACATGGGCTTGTCGTACCACTGGGTCTTGCGCGCATCTGAGAAGCTGAAAGCTATGTCGTCGGTAGTTTCAGTATCAGCCGAGTCTCCCAAGGTGGACAGGTTTCAATGGAGATGTCAGACTAACGATGTACCACCCATCTGGGCAGCAGCAGATGGGCAGTGTTGGAGCTGGAGGCCTGCGTTTGATGCAACAATGGCGACAGCATTGAATTTATACTGCGCAGAAGAAAGGCTCGGCAATCCACTTCTGTATTCTGCCACAAAATCTTGATGATGTTCATCAACTCACTAGGATTCTAACACAAGTTGATGGCATCTAACAAATATATAGAATTTAGCCCTAAGTGTGACTTCTATAATAGCAATTGCACACACAATTGTCATGATAAAATACTAACCATACCTACCATACATGAGCCTAACAGTAAACAGTTAGGTATATAACTGCTAGTATTCTGTAACATGTGTGTGGAAGTCTTGGGCATGTCCACCCATGTCCAAGCTTCCTTGCATTTGTGCACTATGGATTTTGCAGGCACATTTTATATAATTAGACTATGGGGCTCATTTTCAAAAGAGAAAAACGTCCAAAATATGTCATAAAGTGGCATTTGGACATTTTGCTTGCTAAAAACATCCAAGTCACTATTTTCAAAACCCATACTTTAGATGTTTTTCTAAGTAGTTCGTCTCCTGTTCATCTAAATTCCAAAGGGGGGGGGGGAGTGTTGAAGGCATGTTTTGGGAGGACTTAGGGCGGGCTTAGGACTTGGATGTTTTGCAGTGATAATCATTGAATAAAACAGGGGAAACAAATCCACAAACTCAAATACATAAAATAAAGAGTGGAATTGTCCTAAACAGACTGATGACCACAACCTATTATAAAAAATGTCATTCTACTCATCCAATGTTCAATTCACTTTATTCATCCAATAACTCAATGACTCGACATGTACATGTTTCGGCTGAACAGGCCTGCTTCAGGAGTCTTAAGAAACTACTGAGTTATAACAGATGGTGTTTTGATTAAGTGAATAGTGTGGGACCGGGATCCTGGCGAGGCCTAGTAACTCCACAGAATCCCAGTCTTGGCTCGAGCTTAACCGTGGTGGGCCACAGCTGGCCTGGTGCCTCCCATAAACTGCACACCACACTGGCCGGGTTTTTGTCCAAATATATCACTTTTATTTATCCACAAGAAAAGTTTCCAACAAAAAAGGTCAAAATTTGGCATTCAAAGTAAAAACCCAAAACATTACAATTTTCTCTGGTTCTGCTTTCTTTCTCTTATGTGCCAGTTCTTATCACTGCACCCTTTAGTGCTGGCCAATTTAAGTTCACAAATTAAGAACATAAAATACAGTTCCTGTTAGGTATTATTTCCACAAGCAGTGCTAGAACCGTACCTACCTTGGCAATAGTTAGGCTACCTGGTTCTAAGCACTAATTAGGCTTCTGGTAGATTTGAGTGGCAGTTCCCTTTTCCTAGGAGCAGAGAGACTTGTACTCCCACAGGTGTGGCCCCTGTTCCACTTATCTAACCCAACAGTAAATTCAGCAGCTTCCAGCCCAGGTTGAAAACAGGATACAAAATCCTTCACAAAACATAAAACTCAAAAAGGAAGAAACAAAAACAAAACCCTTTTTACCAAGGAAAAAGGACATTCAGGTTTTCCTAAACCTATTCCCATTCCATAGGGTGTTCTTCCCCAGACATAGCATTACTCTCTAACCAGTCCATGTCACAAACCTCAGATTGTGTTTCAGGGTTTTGCATTTCCCTATCCTGGTGAGAACTTCTGAAGGCTGGCCAAAAGTTAGCTGCTGTAGCTGGTTTCCTTCTCAGCTTCCCCTGAGCTTCCAGTCCCAGCTGTCCCTCTTCTCTCCCTGACGAGGGAACCTCAGAAAAAGGGAGACTCGGCCCATAACCACGCCCCCTTACAGCAGCTTTAGCTAATTCCTTAAAGAGCCCTGTCCTTCCCGTTCCAGCCTGAGCTCGGTGAGCTTTTAAAGGGACAGGCTTTCTCTTAACCTTGTGCTCAGGATTTTCCCTATACTCAGGATATTTCTTCTCCTTAGTCCCTGGAACATTATTAATGCTTCCCTGAGCTTTTCCCTGGGCTTTTCCCTGGGCTTTATTAGGACTAGCCAGATCCCTGTCACAATAGTCTTTCAAGACAACTTCGGTAATAGTGCTCAAAGCCGAAAAAGATCCCGGCAGTGATAATCAAACATTTAACAAAACATCCAGGGCACCATGCAGATGTTTGTAGCTAGACCAGTTTTAAAAACAAGGGCCAAAAAGGTGCCCAAACGTATCACATGACCACTGGAGGAATAAGGTAGGACCCCCTTTTACTCCCCCAGTGGTCACTGACCCCATCCTACCACCCAAAGATATGAAAGAAATATAGTAGTACATACAGGTTCAGATGACCACACAGACAGCAGAGCAGAAGGGCTTCCTAGGGGTTACTGCAGTGAGTGTCATATAAAAAGTCCCAGGTACGCATCTCACCATAACCTCCTTATATTGTATGATGAGCCCTCCAAAACCCACCCAAAACTAACTGTATTTACATAAAGATGACACCTGCAGATGTATGGGCTATTGTTGTGGTGTACAGGTGATTACAGTAAGTTCTGAGTGGGTATTTTGGAAGGCTCACCATACATTATAAGGGGGTTATAGTGGGATGTGTACCTCGGACTTTTCATGTGACATTCACTACAGAAGCTCACCATTATTAGATCACCATTATTGAAGCTCATGTAGACCACTCTGAATTGACTCCCCAGTCATTAGTAGTGGTATAGAAGTTTTCAATAAACAATAAGAATGCTGGCTGTTTCTACGTCCCAATGGCTTGTTTTTGTGCATTTTTCTTTGGGCCTTTTTTTTTTTTTTTTTTTTTTCGAAAATGGTCCTAAAAGATTGACTCACTAAGCTCAAAAACATCTAGAAAATGGTTGTTTTCAAAACAAAAAAGACATTTTTCCGATGTGAAAATGGTCATTTTCTTTACTAGGTTTTTGGATGTTCCCCCCAAATATCCAAACTCAGACTTAGGCCTAGATTCACTAACCTTCCTTTCCGTGTCTGATCCGTGGGTGATTGCAGGCAGGCCAACAAATTCACTAAAGGCCAGTATGCAAATGTGGACGGTCGGAGGAACGCCCCTCACCGACCACACAGATCGCTAGTAAGCGATCCTGAAGCATGCGCAGACCATCTTCTTTGTCTGCGCATGCTTACAGAGCTGTGAGCTGCTTTTTTTCCTATTTTCTAAAACTTTTTTATATACTTCGTGAGCCCGTGGTTTTAACCTGCTTTAAATCTGCGGGTTAAAACCATGGGCTTGCACTGTAGGGAAGGGCAGGCCAGTCAGGGCTGAGCAGTGTAGGCAAGTCGGGGCTGAGCAGAGCTGGAGAGTCAGGGCTGAGCAGAGCAGGAGAGTCGGAGCTGAGCAGGGCAGGTGAGTCGGGGCTGAGCAGAGCTGGAGAGTCGGGGCTGGGCAGGAGGTTGGGACTGAGCAGAGCAGGAGAGTCGGGGCAGAAAGCATGGCATCAGAGAGCAGGGCAGTCGGAAAGAACCTGAGCGACTGGTCCCCACCAGTCGCTTTTATTTTTGATCGGCCAGCCCAGTCGGTGTTCCTGGAAAAGTTTAGTGAATCGTGTCCTTCCTACTTTGCATGCTGTTTACTCCTCATTTGCATGCGTGGATCGGAATCGGATCAGCCACGAGGTTAATGAATCGGGTCGGGGTCGCAAAGGGATCACAAACCAATCTTGTACACGATCGTTTTGCTTAGTGAATCTAGCCCTTAGACATCTTATTGAAAATGCCTCTCCATAGCTACTAATTAGTGCCAATAATGTTTCCATAGGTATTACCATTATTCTATATATTTGTACACCCAACTTGGCACTTAGCATTCTAAATAGTCTGTTACATGCACAACTGAACTTATTCTCTAACTGGCATTCAATGTTGCATGCTAATTGCCATGCTAGCTGTATAAGAGGACTAACCCCTGGATTATAGACAAAATATTGGCACTGGAAGATGATTAAAAACCAGGAGATGAGGTATGGTAGCAGAAATCAGGGAAACAATGAAAACCACAATGAAACAAGTTTATTTCATTCTAAAACAAACACAATAGCGCTTTCATTTCTTTTGTTTCATTTTTTTAAGCATGCTTTATTTTCAAAAGTTCTCTGCACACCATGAACCCTTTTCGGCAGAATATTTCTAGTCTGGCTGCAGTGAATCAGGCACCTTTTGTTTTTTTCATGAACTGGACTTCATTGCAGAATGACTGTGCCAGTTGATAGTCTAAGGGTTCCCTTAGAACCTATCTTTTTCTCGCCTCTATGATGTGTTGCTGAATGAGATCTAACATATTCTATTTATTTTGTTTTAAAGTGGAATCAATAGGTTATCTCTGTCTTCATGATGAGGAAGTACGTTCTCTGAGCCGGTGCAAATTTGTTGTTGCTCTCAACTGCTTGTGTGTAAGAGGGGCTGCTGAAAAGTTCTCCATAATGGATAAAAATAAACAGAGAATTTCAACTTGCACACAGTGGGAGAAAATTGATGATAGGTTCAGGATAGCACAGAAGGATTGGTTGACAGGATTTAATGCCAATGTTTGGGATTTAAATGCCTCATTTTTATTTTTTTTCTGTAATCAGATCAGTGCCTGCAATTTTTAAAAGATATAATGAGAAGTCATGTGGGGCACTAATGAGCATCAATGGGACTGGAAGCTTGGTGAGCGAGCTCCTACGAAAACTCAAGAAAAACTCAAGAAACCATCTGAAATTTATTACTAAAACTATTCCTTAGCCTTTCTAACTATCTAATCACCATGGCTACAAGCAAACCTGGCAAATGCAAAAGTGTGAAGCCTTCTTCGCCATCAAAAAACAGCTCAACTAAATCTGACGATGCAACATCGGCCTCCATCTTGGATGAATTGCAATCAATTTGTGATCTCTTGGTGGATACTAAACAAGATATTACTGAAATGAAGATCTAGCAAACATGAAAGAAGAGTTCGCTAACATAAAACATTGAACAGACATGTTGGAAATAAAAGCCAAAACATCGGAAGATTCTATTAAACAACTCTCCAGGCAGGCCTCGCACACCACTCAATTAGAACGTACTCTCAAAAACTCTAAAAACGGAGTAAGACATAATAATTTTCAACTACTCGGATTACTGGAGGGTCGTAAGGCTTGTGATCTAATAGACTTTCTTGCCATGCTCTTGCCTCAAATTCTCAAAATGAAAGAACACAAAAATCTGGATTTTGATAGTACATACAGAGTGCCACACCAAGCTTCACATCAAAATAGGTACCTGAGACCGATTGTAATCACATTGCTACGCTACAATCAAGTTTTAAAGATCATGCAACATGTTAAATTACACTCACTGATCCTCTTTGAGGGTAAGAAGTTACTCTGTACCCAACCTATCTAAAGATTCGGCTAAGAAGCCAAGTTTGGCATGCCGTATTCCACTCGCATGCGAGTCATGTATAATAATTTTACAAAGCACTTTTATAATCCTGCAGATTTAGCAGATTTTATTGAAGGGGTATACCCAACTGCAATCGATAAAACATGAAATGCTAGCTTACAGTTATACAGCACAACCCTGTTTGCAGGTATTAAATCCTTGAGTACAGTTTCGCTCAAGATAACCACAACGCAGGTTATTATGATTGAGAGTTATATCATGTTTTAGTTTTTCCAAATTAACATTGTATGAGCTTTCTTATTACAGATGTTTTCACTCAAACATATTGTTCTGTTTCACTGGTTACTACTCTTACTGAACTTTCTCCCTGACAGCTTATTGACCCATAGAGCGATGTTAGTTTTTCTGCTAATGTATTTCTTTCTTGCAGGATACCATATGCAAAGTTGTTATAAATACTTGCTCTGCACCTTTTCTTTCACATGCAGATTTTGCAATGTTTTGGGAATGTTTACTCTATTAATCTCAGTCATTTACTTAAATGTCACTCACATGCTTCTCATTGAAGGTTAAAGGGCTCAATAATCCAATCAAACGAAGTAAAATATTACATTATACTGAACAATTCCAACCTGACATAGTATTTTTTCAAGAATCACATCTCTCAGCAACAGAATCAGCTAAAATATCTCCTAAATAGGCCAATCCAGCATTGTTCTCCCTGGGTGTTGGGAAGAAAAATGGAGTAGTCACGCTTGTAAGAAACCATTCTGACATCAAAACACTGTCCCATTCCACTAACACTGAAGGCTGCTGGATAAAGGTGGATTTGATCATTGACACTACTTCCATCACTGCTATTAATATATATGCTCCCACCATTAATAATCCCTTTCTTTGTCTCTTTGGCTGAAATGGTTTCATTGTCTGGGGACACCCCGTGCATACTAGGAGGTGATTTTAACCTGATTTTGAACACTGACTTGGACAGAAAATCATTAGTCTCATATAAAAAAAAAAATCCAAGTCCTGGTACAGTTTACAAGATCCCATTTTCAACTAAAATTAATAGATCCTTGGAGAATAATGCACCTGAAAGATCACTATTTCATCTTTTTTTTTTCACTATCACATTTGTCACACTCAAGAACTGACTTCTTTTTAACTAGCTATTCTCTGGTTGACAAATTAGATTCCTCAGATATTCATCAAATAACAATTTCAGATCATGCTTCTATATCGATCACATTAAAAAAAACCTTGGGAGATCACGTGACGCCATGCTGCGGGACAGACGCTAGTCTGTGTCTCTCCCGCGGCCCTCCGCAGATTCCCCTCCCCCTTCGGGCACTCTTCGGATGTTGAGGCGCCGGCCCGGACCCTCCGATACCTCCCCTCCTCCGGACGCGGTGGGCGAGTTTCGGGCCGATTTCGTCGGGGCGTGTAGCCGAAATCGGCCCGCAAAGCAACGGACCGCGGTAAGCAGGGGGAGGTCAAGATGGCGGCGCTGCCGTGCCCTGGAACAGCTAGGGAATCCTGTCTGCGACTGGCTGTAAGGCAGCATGTCCGTCCCTGAACCGAGGGGAACGACTGAATGAAACCATATGACTTACGTTAAGTGCTGCAGCACAATGCAAGGCTGATGCTGAAAGCATTAAAAAAATAAAATAAGTCACTGCACACCAGCATGAGCCCAATAATCCAGTCCAGCTTATGCAGCTGTTAGAACTCTGGCAATAACAAGCTCCACGAACACATCCAGCTTTACTGAAACGAAAATACCAGGAGCCACGTGGAGAGGGGTGCTGCACTGGGGTTGGACTCGCTGGTAAGGATTTCTCTGCACTGCTGAGAGAGATCGTGCTTGGTCACTGAGAGCTAGGATCACAGACTTTAATCACCTATCCATTGAGCAGTCTTGGATCCGTGAAGTTGTGCAGCGAGGCGGACGTTAGTTTGTGTCTCTCTCTCCCGCGGCCCTACGCAGCTTCCCCTCCCCTTTTGGGCATTCTACGGCTCTTGAGCCTTTGGACCGGACCCTCCGATATCTCCCCCCCTCCGGACTCTGTGAGTGAGTCTCGGGCCGCTTCTGCGGTGGTATGTCGCTGAAGTCGGCCCGCAGAGAAAAGGACCGCGGCAAGCAAGGGGAACTCAAGATGGCGGCGCCGCCGAGTCCTGGCGCAGTTACGGGGGGTCCGGCTTGGATAGCTGAAATCACGGCCGGAGTTACGGCGGCGATGGAGCTCGTGTTGGAACAAAAGCTCCTGCCGTTGGATCACAAGCTGGCGGTGGTCCAGGCGTCGCTGGATGCTATGGGCCGGGAGACGGCGGCGTTCCGACAGCGGGTGAGCGATGTGGAGGATAGCCTGCAGCACGTGGAGGATGCCCAGACAACCCAGCAGCGCCTTATTTCTGCTCTCGAGGATCGTATTGAGGACCTGGAAAATAGATCACGCCGGTCCAATTTGCGTTTTATCGGATTTCCAGAGGCTGTGGCGGAGCGGGACTTGAGAGGCACGCTGGAAGCTTGGTTAGCTGCCTCTGTTACCTTTCCTGCGGATCTCGGCCCGCTTCGTATCGAGAGGGCGCATCGCCTGGGTCTCAGTTCAGCTCATCAGGCCTGGCCACGGGTGGTAATAGCAAAGATCTTGAACTATGCTCACAAACAGTCTATTCTTCAGGCGGCTCGGGGCGAGCGCGTTCTCACCTATCAAAACGGCAGGGTGCTCTGTTTTCAGGACTATTCTACGAAAGTGGCTCAGCAACGGCGGGCTCTACGCTGGCGGCTCGCCATGTTCGCTTCGCCCTCCTCTACCCGGCGAGGTTGAGGGTCCATCACAATGGCACTACTCAGTTTTGTTCTACCGTAGCGGAGGCGCAGAGCATGTTGGATGCGTGGAATGTGGACCTGCCTTCTACTAGTGCCGCTGGTGTGATCTCCTCTACTGCTGGTCCGGCTTGATGGCTGCCGGTCTTCAGAGACGCTCTTTCTTCTGGAATTGGTGCAACTCTAGTCTTCTTCTTGGATCTTTGTCAGGTCCTTGGATGGCCCTGTGCGGCTATGCCTTTGATGGTGGCGTCGCTCGGATTTTGTGCTTCCAGATGCCACGGTGTCCCTGGACTATTGCTGGATTTCTCTCTTCGGAGCTCCTCATTCACCTGGCTCGACTATAACTTGGGACTCCTTCTTGGATTTGGCTGGGACCTTGGTTGGACTTCGGTCTTTGACTGGGGCGCTGCTCAGCTTCTGTGCTTTTGACTTTCAGCGGTCTTCAGGCCCTTGGATGTGTGGGGCTTTCTTGTTTATTACGGGTGGCCGGGGCCTCTCTCTACCCCTGCGCGGCCCAGGCTGTGTTGGGAGGACGGTGGCCTGGATTCCTGTTTTGGAGCGGGTGTTGTTGAGCTTGTTGATTGGGGTGAGGGGCGTGCATGGGGACGAGTGGTTGGCGGCGTGTCTGATGCGATGGGTGCGGAGGGGGGGAGGAGAGTTTGAGTGGGGGTTTTGGGGTTCCTGTTGAGTATGAGTTTTGGGGTTCTTGGTTTTCATTCTCAAGGGATATTAGGGGGTGGATAGGGCTGGGATTAGGTTCCTTTGGGTCGGGGGCCCTTCCTGGGACACTGAGGCATTATATGAGGCTGTCTTGAGATTGGGAGATGGGTTCTAATTCTGCAAGGTTGCTCTTGGGGGTTTGTCCAGTTCTCTTCGCTATTTTGGGGGGGGTTTCTGTGGAGGGGGCGTCTGTAGTGATTGGGTTCCTGTGGGGACCAGAAGGGTTGGGGTGGATGGGATGGGAGGAGTTTAGTGGGGTAGGATTGGTCTGGTTGGGTTTGGGGGTTGGGTTGGGGTGGGTGGTGGGTGGGGGTGGGTTGGTGTTGGGGGGGAGGGGAGGGTGGGGTGGGGAGGGTTGTTGTTCTTGTTACATGGTGACCGCAGGCACTGGCTTCCGCAGGACTGTGGCCTTAGGAGGGGGGCTTGCTGGGACGCCTCTTCCTAGGCTTTTGAATTTTTTGATTCCTTGTTGGGTATTTTTGTTTCATTTTTATGTCCCTTAAGTTATTATCTTGGAATGTGGGGGGCATTCATTCCCCAATAAAGCGACAGAAGGTGCTTCGACAGCTGCGGAGGAGCCGGGCGGACGTGGCCTTTTTGCAGGAGACGCATTTGACAGCTGCGGAGCATGCCAAATTGCGAACCTGGTGGGTGGGGGATGTCCTGGATTCCCCGGCGTTGGGTAAGAGGGCTGGAGTGGCTATTTTGGTGGGTAAACATCTTCATTTGGAGGTACTGACTGTCCTTAGGGACCCGGAGGGTAGGTATGTGATAGCCTCGGTTAGTTTGAACTCTAAACCTTACATTCTCTGCAACCTTTATGCTCCCAATAGCCCGGGCGTGGGTTTTTTTCATCATTTAGCAGATCTTTTGTCGGTCTATGGAGATGTTCCTCTGTTGGTGGGGGGGGATTTCAATGAGGTGGCGGATCCTCTTTGGGATAGATCGTCGGGGGTGGGGAGGGAATCTCGGAAATCTGCTACTGGAATTGAGATTCTTTGTGCTTCTCTTGACTTGGTGGACGCCTGGAGGGTCTTGCATCCCTTGGAGAAGGATTTCACTCACGTTTCTCGGGCCCATGCTTCCTTATCTCGTATAGACTATATTCTCTGTTCCCGCTCTGTGTTTGCAGAGATCGTAGAGTCTACGCTGGGGCCCATTGAGGTATCGGACCATGCTTGGGTGGCGTTGGTATGGCAGCTATCTCGGACGCCGGGGACCCCTCGGGGTTGGCGCTTTCCTTGCCACCTTTATCGTGATAGTAAATTTCATGAACATCTGGTAGCCCGGTGGCGCTCTTTTCAGGATACCAATGCAGCTCATTTTGGTACTCCTTCGTTGGCTTGGGAGACGGCAAAGGCGGTCCTTCGGGGTGAGATTATTTCCTATGCTAGTTTTCAGCGGAAAGCGCGCACGCGAGAGCTGCTTCGGCTGGAGAGACTGGTTTCTTCTCTCCGTCGACGCTACGGCACCACTCGGGCACTCCCGGATAGGGCTAGATTGCTGGAGGCTCAGTGTTCGCTTAACTCTCTGTTACACCAACACGCTCGTCGGTCTATGGAGCATTATAGGTATCATCTTTATCGCTTTGCGAATAAGAGTAGTACGTTTCTTGCAAAGCTAGTTCGGCAGCAGCGGGGTAGTTCGCGTATTGCTTCTCTGCAGACGCGGACCTCGGAGATAGTGCATACTGATGGAGACATCAACAGGGAGTTGCGGGATTTCTTTGAGAACTTGTATGCTGCTCCCTCTGACCCTCTGCTAGATGGGGAGGTATATTTGGCTGGTCGGGATCTCCCGACTCTTTCAGCTTCCTCTCGGGAGCAGTTGGAGGCGGAGGTTACTGCAGGGGAGATTGAGCGGGAGATCCAGGCTAGCGCTTTGGGTAAGTCTCCTGGCCCGGATGGGCTGCGTAGCGAGTTTTATAAGATATTGCGAGCTGAGGTGGCGCCTTTGTTGGCTTCGGTGTTTAACGAGGCGGTCGGCCTGGGGGAGCTCCCTCGCCACTTGAATGTGGCACAGATTATTGTTCTGTTGAAACCTGGGAAGGATTCGACAAGACCCGAGTCGTACAGACCGATCTCCTTATTGAATTTTGAGGCTAAGCTTTTTGCTAAAGTTTTGGCCACCCGTCTTGCCTTGGTACTCCCGAGTCTTATTTCTGATCAGCAAGTGGGTTTTGTGAAGGGCCGTGCGATTGCTAAAAATGTCCGCCGTATATTGGCGGCTTTGGAGCGGACTGCACAGGATCAGGTGCCTTCTTTGATGATCAGCTTTGACGCCGAGAAGGCCTTTGACCAGGTAGATTGGGGCTTTATGTTTGAGGTCCTGCGAGTGTACGGTCTCGGCCCCTGGTTCATTCAGGCGGTGCGGACTCTTTATGAAAACCCGGTGGCCCGTGTGTGGGCCAATGATACCCTTTCGGATCCTTTTCCAATTTGTAGGGGTACTCGCCAGGGATGCCCCCTTTCCCCTTTGTTGTTTGTCCTGACTCTGGATCCTCTCATTCGGGATGTGCAGGGTAACCCGGACATTATGGGAATGGTCGTGGGGGCTCATCATTTTAAACTGGCGGCTTTTGCCGATGACCTCTTGGTTTATTTGACGGATCCTCGGGCCTCCCTCCCTGCTCTTTTGGAATGTTTTCGTGAATATGGGGATTTTTCTGGTTTCCGTTTAAATAAGCAGAAGTCGGAGGCTATGGCGTCTCCGGAATCTTTGCGGGTGGAATGGGGGCCGGACTTTCCGTTACGCTGGGCGGGATCCTCTTTTCGATACCTTGGTATTTTGTTGTCTATGGATGTCTCCGCGCTTTACCGTTTGAATGTTGATCATTTGTTGCAGGGAACTAAGGGGCTTTTACGGCGCTGGTTGAATCTCCCTCTTTCCTTGATGGGCCGTGTTCATCTTTTTCGCATGATTATCTTCCCGAAATGGTTATTTGTCCTGCAAACGCTTCCATTCTTTCTTTTGGAAAAAGATATCTTGGGTCTTCAGAGACTGGTGATTTCATTTTGCTGGGGGGGTAAGAAAGGTAAAATGCATCGTTCTTTCCTTCAGGGGTCCTGGGCACAGGGAGGATTGGGTCTTCCCTCGATTCGTTTATATAATTTGGCATGCTTGCTTCGGCATGTCCGGGATTGGCTTTTTCTTGGCTCTCAGCATACTGATCGGGAGTTGGAGGTTGATTATTTTTTTCCGTGGGCTCTGCCTTATCTGTTACA
Organism: Geotrypetes seraphini; assembly: GCF_902459505.1. NCBI lineage: Eukaryota > Metazoa > Chordata > Amphibia > Gymnophiona > Dermophiidae > Geotrypetes > Geotrypetes seraphini. The sequence goes on along the minus strand of NC_047089.1, from coordinate 212,395,048 downwards.
GTGGGACGGGAAGGTGCGATTGGGGCCGGGGGCCCGTAGCTGCTTGGTGGAGCCGCTTCGTCGGGCTTGGAGATGTGTTTCGCGGATGTGGGGTCACTCGCCTTTTAGTTCTGTTCTGCTGCCCATAGTGGGCAATGCGGCCTTCAGTCCGGGTCAGGACAATGTTGTTTTCAAACGGTGGGCGAGGAAGGGACTCCGAACTTTGGAGCAGTTTCTACAGATGGATGGTAGCGTTGTTCCCTTTTTGACTCTCCAGGCGTCCTGGTCTTTGGGGGCGGCGGATCGGTTTGCTTATATGCAGCTCTCCCATTATGCAGCCTCCTTGCCCAGGGACTCATTGACCCAGTCTTTTGCTATCACTGTACGCGACTTTTTCTTTGATGCTCAGTGGGATTGGCTCTCTATCTCTCAATATCATCGCAGATTGGTGGCTCTGCAGCCTCGGCGGGATTATAAGCGGCTTTTGGCATCTTGGGCCCGGGACCTGGGATGTCGCCCGCGGGTGGCGTCCTTGGCTCCTCTGGTGCGCCGGATACCTCGGGTGGTGCAGAGCGCCGAGCTCCGGGAATGTCACTTTCGGGTTTTACATCGGGGATATGTCTCTCAGCAGCGGGCCTTTTATTTCGGATGTGCCCCTACGGCTCTTTGTCTGAAATGTCACCGGGTTGATAATTCTTTGGCACATGGGGTGTGGCTGTGTACTTCAATTTCTGCCTTTTGGATGGAGGTCCGCTGTTATTTGGAATCTTTGGTAGGTTATCGGCTCCCCTCATCGGTGGAAGGGACTATTTTTTTGGCGGAGGGCTATTTAGGCGGCCTTTCTGCAGGGGATAGCCAGCTCATTCGCAAGGGATATATTGTGGGAATGAAATGTATTCTTACTCATTGGCTTCAGGACTCCCCGCCCACCATCTGGTATTGGCGCAATAAATTGCATCTTTTAATGGTCTGGGAGTCCCTGTCCGCTCGGTTCTCTGGATCTCGGAGCAAGCTTTTTCTGTCTGTCTGGGCTTCTTATTTGGATACTCTGCCCCCTGTGATAAAGAGCCAGGTGGTCAATCGCTTGCGGAAGCCAGTTGCTCCTGTTTTGCCAGTGGGTTGAGGGTGGGGTTTTGGGGGTGGGGGGGGGTTGGGATGGAGCGGTTGGGGGGTTGTGACTAGTAGGGATTTGGAGGGCTCCAGGCTATAAGAGTACAGGCCTGGACTCTCGCTGATATCTGAGATTTCTAGTTGGGTGTTACCATGTTACTCTGTATTGTGGCATTGTACTGAGAAAATAATTGTGTTCTCTCTACTCTGTGTATATCTTTCATGTTGGTGAATAAAAAAGTTTATACTAAAAAAAAAAAAAACCTTGGTACTCCACGAAATAAAGGATTATGGAGGTTCAACTCTTCTTTACTCTCTGATGGAAAATTTATATCATACATCACTGCTAATATAAAGGAATTCTTTGAATTTAACAAAGTTAGGGGTCCTTTTACTAAGGCGTGCTAACCGATTTAGAGCACTCTAAATTGATTAGCACCCCTTAATAGGACCCCTTATTGACACATCATGGGCTACTATCTGGGATACATTTAAATCCTATATTAGAGGCACCATATCTTACTCATCTAAGAAAAGTATTGATTCGTTAAAAGACTTGGAACAACAAATTATTGATTCGTTAAAAGACTTGGAACAACAAATAAAATCCACTGAGTCTCTCCATCTTAATGATTTATCTAACCTTCATATAAAAGCTAGACTTCACAAACTAACAAATGAATACAATCTACTTCTCAGTACACAGCCTCAAAAGAGGTATTCATAAAATCAGCTTACTATTATGCAAACGTGAATAAGAGTGGCCATCAACTAACAACATATATGAAATTACACTCTGAGAAAACAGCAATACCAGCAATAAAGGACGACTCTGATGTAGTACATATGAATAGCAAAGATATCTGTTCTCAATTTCAACATTTCTACAAAGAGCTACTATACTCATCAGATAAACCAGACTCACAACTGGTCAACACTTTCCTTCATGGTTTATCTCATACCACATTGTCAGAAGAAGACAATGAGCCTAACCAAGACTGCTGTTTACTCACTTGAAACATGAAAGTTCTATCCTTTCTGGATAAAACTTTCATGTTTCAAGCAAGTAAACAACAGTCTTGGTTAGGCAATAACATCAATGGAGCCAGGTTGACTTATGGCGCATTTCGGGAAGAAATTAAGACTACATTATTTGACAGATTTATCTCCTAAGCAGAAATCATTTTAAAATTAATAATTTTATACTGACTATTCTTGAGACACATGTTGTACTTTTACTATTTGTATTCTGTAATTCGCTGATTGTCCATTTCTCTTCAGTGTAAACTGCCTAGAAGTCGTAATATCGTGGCGGTATAGAAGAATAAAGTTATGTTATGCTATATTCTACAATCACACATTGAGGAAGTAATTCATTCTATGGCCAAAGATAAATCACTGAGCCCGGATGGTCTCACCGTAGAATTCTATCAGGCCTTTCAAAATGTTCTCCTCCATTTCCTTTTACAATATTTTACACATCTTATTGAGGAGGGTACAGCGAGTGGAATCTTCACTGAGGTGATAATAATGGTACTACTGAAGCCAGAGAAAGATTCTGTAATGGTTCAGAATTACAGGCCATTATCCCTAATAAATGTGGATGTTAAGATTAAACTGCTGGCCTTATGATTCCAATCTGTATTACCCAAACTTATTCATAGTGACCAAAACGGTTTCATGCAGGGAAGATTTTCCCTCTTTACTCACATAATTATACAAACTCAGCATAGTCAAGAACTGATGGTGGCAATGGCTTTAGATGTGGAAAAAGCATTCGACCGCATTGAGTGGTCATTTCTATTCCAAGTGATGCATTGGTTCTGTTTCCATGACAGCTTCATTAAAATATTTTGTGTACTATATTCAAACCCTTCTACTAAACTTTGAATCAATGACATCTTCTCTGAGAGCTTCCACCCAATGAGAGGCACAAGGCAAGGGTGCTCTCTATCACCATTGCTCTTTAATGTAGCTTATTGCCATCAGATCCAGTCCTGATATCAAAGGATTTCAGATTGAAGACCTGTCCATAAAATTATCGGCTTATGCGGATTAATTTTTTGTTCTATCATTGTCTCCTTCGGTTAATTTTGTGAACTGGATCGAGTCCCTTATTGGGAATGATCCGGTATATAAGACCAAGGATTGGATTGGATTGGATTTACTTGTTGCTGGATTCAATACTTATCATTTTGCAGAGAATCAAGGAATATGCAAAGGTTTCTAGATACAAGCTGAACCTTTCCATAACTGAGGTTATGACCTTAAATGGATTACCTTGTAATGACATCATTGCACATCTGAACTTAAAATATTCTCCATGTAAACTGAAGTATCTGGGTGTTTACTTTGGCAAGACAACTGAGGAGATAAGAAAATACAATATAGAGCATATCATTCATATTATTAAATTTCTCATGGAACAATGGTTTCCTTTTAAACTTTTATGGTGGGGCCAGCTTGATACCATAAAGATGGTATTGGTTCCAAAAATAACTTATATCTTATCATTCTATTTCCTATCTCTATATATGCTAAGTTTGAGTCGATGATGGTTAAATTCCTCTGGAACAACAAAGTCCCTCGCATCGCTTTGAAAAAAATTGAAATACACCAAGAAAAATGGTGGTGTGACTTTTCTTAATATATATGACTACCATGTAGCATTTCTTTGCAGACAATGTTCTTATTGGTTAATGGAATCACAAACACATTATTTGCCTAACTGGTTGAACCTTTAACATAAATTATTCAATAAATCATATTTGAAATACTTATCTTTCATGTCATCTAACAGCATATTGAAAGATAATGTAATTCTTCTCTCAACCAAATCTGCCTTACTAGAACTTGACAACTCTGCCATTGTCAAGTGGAATAATACTAATTCGGTCTCTATTTGGCATACTCCAAAGTTAAAAATTCAAGGACAATATATTGAAAGGAAATCATTGCGCAAATTGGGAATTTGGTCAATTAATCACTTAATGAATGATTACAAGCTAGTGGACTTTTCAAAACTGTCTTCAGTCTTTAACCTACCTGCCAATCAATTTTACAGATGGTTGTACCTCCATCATTGCATCTTATCTTATATACAGAAATACTCACCATCCTTGGAAACTCCCTCTATTTTACAATGGTGTAAAAATATTAGTTTTAGGAAGGGAGAAGTATCTGCTTGGTACAAAATTTTGCAAAAAGCCAAGTTTGCTGCACCAACAGCCTTGTATGATGTTTGGATGAGAGACACCAATATCTCGTATTCTTCACTGGACTGGTATGACATATGGTTGTCACCATTCAAAGCTTTAAAATCATTGGCAACAATGCAAACAATGCTCTTCCTCTATCATAGAGCATACTGGATCCCCCTACAAGCTCTCAAAAATCAATGCATCTGGGTCCAATGTATACTGGTCATATAATAACTCTATTGGCACACTAGATCATATGTTATTCCATTGTACACATTTACACTCATACTGGTCTGAGATTTGGTCCACTATATGCAAGATCCTACCCATCAAGGATACACAAAACTTCGGGCCAAAAATCTAATAAATAATTCATTCATTACCCATTCTGAAATAAACTAAATAGAGCAGGGGAAAGCCTCAGGGCACAGTCCAGGATCAATGTCCTCACAGACCTTAAATGCGCCTCCTGACAGGCAGAAAAAAACCCCTCTCTAATTTTTCATCCAGACGTTTATAATCTCAGTTCATGTTGTCCAAGTAAAAATTCTCTATTTCACATTCTCAGAACTGATGTAGTATTCGAATTTTCATTAAACACTTCAAATTGAGATATGGAAACAAACATTCAGCTTCATAGATCTTTGTCTTCAGTCTTCCCTTTACTGTTCACAATGCAGATATCAAATAGGAACATAAGAATTGCTGCTGCTTGGTCAAACTAGTGGTCCATCGTGCTCAAAAACATACTTCCCTGTGCCGATGAAGGCCAGCATTTCACTAAAATAAGCTGCTTCAGGGCAAACGGGCTCTGTATTCAAACATACACTATATTGTGCAGTTCCAAATCATTATGTGATCCTTTAACAAAGCCGCGCTAGCGGTTTTATTGCACGCACCGGATTAGCGCGTGCTATAGCGTGCTAGCCAGAAATCTACCGCCTGCTCAAAAGGAGGTGATAGCGGCTAGCGCGTGCGATTTCACGTGTTAAGGCTTTGTAAAAGGAGCCCTATGTCTCATACAAAAACAAGCCCTAAAATAACAAACTCCGTTTGATATCTGCATTTTGAACAGCAAAGGGAAGACTGAAGACAAAGATCTAAGCTAAATGTTTGTTTCCATGTCTCAATTTGAAGTGTAATGAAAATCTGAATACTACATCAGTTCTGAGAATGTGAAATAGAGAATTTTTACTTGGACATGAACTGAGATTGTAACGTCTGGATGAAAAGTTAGAGTGGGGGGTTTTCTCCCTGTGGTGGGAATCTGTGCCTAATGTACATGTGAGGAGTTACACCAGGTTTTAGTTGGTGTAAATCCTCGTGCCCAAAAGTTGGGCATTGATCCCGGCACAAACAAAAAAAACTGTGGAAAACCAATGTTCTTGACCCTTCTTTTATTCAACGAAATCCTTTAAAATACAATGTCCACATTTGTCATTGGAGGACCCAATGACAAATGTGGACATTGTATTTTAAAGGATTTCGTTGAATAAAAGAAGTGTCAAGAACATTGGTTTTCCACAGTTTTTTTGTTTGTTCTGGATTGTCTTTGTTCTCTTGTGGAAAACTGGGTCTTCTCTTCTTGCTGTGGCATTGATCCCGGCACTACACGCTATTTCATAAATAGTGTCCAAATTGGAGCACACAAGTTTTCCTGTTCTTAAATTTAGGTGCCAGTTACTGAATCTAGTCCTTAAGGCATACGGTTATCTGGTTGAATCAGCACTGTCATACATAAATGGCTTTTGAATATTGTCTTCAAGTAGCTCATGAGCCAGACAATTTAACTGGGAATCACTCAGAACTGAAAGCTATCTCAAGGTACCAAATACTCTTTCACTGGCCCTGAGGATTATATTGCCGGTTCAAGCTGAGATCAGTTTTGTTGCTGGAGGTTAGGGCAGCTTACCCAGGGCCTCAGAGTAATAATCCATAGCTCTAGGCCAGGGATGCCCAAGTCCGGCCCTCGAGATCTACTGGCAGGCCAGGTTTTCTGGATATCCGCAATGAATATGCATGAGAGAGATTTGCCTGCACTGCCTTCTTGGTCTGCAAATCTCTCTCATGCATGTTCATTGCAGATATCCAGAAAACCTGGCCTGCCAGTAGATCTCGAGGACCGGACTTGGGCAGCCCTGCTCTAGGCAGTAATAACAATGGAATATGGCACTAGGGGTTTCTTTGCATTCGATAGTTACCTGTCCACAGCAATGGCAGTCAGCGTAAAAACAGACACGTAGACTGGCACAGGCTGCATCAGATAAACAAAATAGCACATGAACTTCCCAAAGATCCATCCTTGGGGGTTGAAGGCATAGGCCAGAGTGAAGGGCACACAGGTAGCACACATCAACATATCCGAGAAAGCCAGGTTTCCGATGAAGAAGTTGGTGACATTGCGCATTTTCTTGGTCTTGCAAATGACGTAGAGGAGAAGATAGTTCCCAAAGATGCCAATGAGCACCACCAGCGTGTAACAGGGAATGATCAGGGGCATAAAGGATTGGATCAGCTGCACCCCGATGAACTGGGAGCTGGAGTTGGTGCTGTTCTTTAAACTGACCTCATAGACGCTCACATTGGGCATTACGTTGTCCCAGTTGCCTGTATGCTCCATGACCAAAAAATCAGTTTATGCCTTAAAAGCCACCATGTGTATGATACTATTCATCTGGTATTCCCACTCTGGAAATCAGTTTGCACATGGTTAGCACCTGGAGTCAGGATTCACCAGTCAGTTTCAGACCCAACTTTCCCTTGTACTGTGTTGATGCACAGTTGATGTCCAAATACACTTCATTCTGCACCAGGTAGACCAAGCTATTTCACACTCCAGGTAGCTCTTCCTGTCCTGTGCAAAGACACAAACACAGGGGACGTGGCTGAAAATGAGTTGCATCTTTCATTATCTTTCACATAATATTCTGGTGAAATGAAAACCATGCAACATCCTGTTCTTCTCCGGTACTCCCTGGCCTCTTGTAAATTGTTTTAAGGCTTCTCCATGGGCAGGTCTTTTAATTAAATGTTTTCCTTCAAGTTCCAATAGTAGTTTAAACGATGCAGCCAGAATTCTCTTCCACTTGCTTCTGTTCTGAGAAAGACACAAGCAGGATGGATATTCAGCATATATAACAACATATACTTTAAGTTCTGGTCTGCTAAGGGACACAAGAGGGGCATAAGTGGAATAAACAAGGCTACCTTAGCATTGCCCATTAATTAATAGCAATGAAAAGTAAGCGCCCAGCAGAACGGCTTTTAGCATAGAAAGAACAGAAGTTGGTGAGTAGAGAACAAGCTGTGATGTTTATAGCTGGAAAACGTATTCTTTCTGAGTCTATATGTTTTTCTGCCCGGTTCACAGGTCATGCTTTCTAGGCTCGCTGGGGGCTCATTCACAAATGCTCAGGCTCTAGCACTAGATCAAAAACTCCATTTATAAAGTCTGCTTACGATGTGCAATGTGCCACATGCAGCGCCCCTTTCTGGTGACTTGAATTTCAATATGAAGGACATATTGCAAAATAAAATTGACCCCCCCCCCACCCTCGCCCTACCTTCTTTGCACGCCAAAATTGACCTCTGCTGAAAAGCAGGGGCCAGTTTGGTCGACAAAGGTTTAAATATGAGCAGCAGAATGGTGGGGGGGGGGAGGGGGAGGGGGAGTGGCGGACCACTAGGGTCATAGCATCAGCAGCTAAAGCACTTGGGGAAGGGCCAGAGATTATGTGGCCCCTTTAACAAAAAAAGAAAGAGAGAGTTCCAATGCCACTGCATTTTTAAATAACCCTTTTAGTTTTAATTATGACCTTAATAGGGTTGCATAATGACTTCTCCCTAGCCCTTCCTATATTAAATAAAAAGGAAAGGGGGTGGTTATAGCATTGAGACTCAATGCAAGGATGTTTTGCCCTTCCCCAGGCCTCTTTCTGCAAATAAGCTCCACTGATAGACCCTGCGGGTCTAGGACAGACATGGGGAATTCTGGTCCTCGAAGGTTTTAAGGATCTCCCCAATGAATATGCATGAGATCTATTTGCATGCACTGCTTTCAATGCATATTCATTGGGGAGATCCTGAAAACCCAATTGGATTCCGGCCCTCGAGGACCGGAGTTGCCCATGTCTGGTCTAGCACGACTGTTTCAACAGGGCAAATTAAGCATGGCCGTTTCAGCGCTGAATCGGCCACAATGAATCTTCCTACACCTGGTTGTCAGCTTGGAGGTATCATAGTGGCATCTCACCTCATTTGGAGGGGCAATACCCCCCATACCCTCCCAAACTAAGGATGCCCCCTTCAGTGGCGTACCAAGCGGGGGGCCAGAGGGGCGCTCCGCCCCGGGTGCCAGCCCTGAAGGGGTGCTCCCGGCCTTGCCGTTCAGTCCCCCCACACCCCCGAAGGACCGCTCGCCCCACTGACCTTCCTGCACCACCTGTGAAGCAGCAAGCAGCAGGATCGTGAGGTCAGCTATCCCTGAGCTGCTTGGGCGCTGCTTCCTGCGCCGCGGTCCCGCCCCTCCTCTGATGTCACGATCCTGCTGCGGCTGCTTCATAGGTGGTGCAGGAAGGTCAGTGGGGCGAGCGGTCCTTCGGGGGTGGTGGTGGTGGTGGGGACTGAACGGCAAGGCCGGGAGCATAGGTAGTGCTGCTTCATAGGTGGTGCAGGGAGGCCAGGGGGGCGAGCGGTCCTTCGGGGTGGGGCGGGTGGGCAGGCAGGCAGGCATTCAAGGGGGAGGGGGGTGACAGGCAGGCAGGCCTTCAAGGGGGGGGACAGGCCTTCGGGGGGGGGTGTGCAGACCTTCAAGGGGGAGGGACAGGCCTTCAAGGGGGGACAGGTCTACAAGGGGGGACAGGCCTACAAGGGGGGTGGGCAGGCCTACAAGGGGGTGGGACAGGCTTTCAGGGAGGGTGCAGGCCTTCAGGGGGTGCAGGACTTCGGGGTGTGTGCAGGCCTTCAAGGGGGGGACAGGCCTTCAAGGGGGGACAGGCCTTCAAGGGGGGGACAGGCAGGCAGGCCTTCAAGGGGGGGGACAGGCCTACAAGGGGGGGGGACAGGCCTACAAGGGGGTGGGACAGGCCTTCAAGGGGGGGACAGGCCTTCAGGGGGGTGCAGGCCTTCGGGGGGGTGCAGACCTTCAAGGGGGGGGGCAGGCCTTCAAGGGGGGGACAGGCAGGCAGGTCTTCAAGGTGGGGGGACAGGCCTACAAGGGGGAGGGACAGGCCTTCAAGGGGGGGGGCAGGCCTACAAGGGGGTGGGACAGGCCTTCAGGGGGGTGCAGGCCTTCAGGGGGGGTGCAGGACTTCGGGGGGGTGCAGGCCTTCAAGGGGGGGGGGGACAGGACTTCTAGGGGGGGACAGGCCTTCAAGGGGAGGAAGGCCTACAAGGGGGTGGGACAGGCCTTCAAGGGGGGGACAGGCCTTCAGGGGGGTGCAGGCCTTTGGGGGGGTGCAGACCTTCAAGGGGGGGGACAGGCAGGCAGGTCTTCAAGGTGGGGGGACAGGCCTACAAGGGGGAGGGACAGGCCTTCAAGGGGGGGGGGGACAGGCCTACAAGGGGGTGGGACATGCCTTCAAGGGGGGTGCAGGCCTTCAAGGGGGGACAGGCAGACCTTTAAGGGGGGACAGGCCTTTGGGGGGGACCCTGGTTTAGAAGTACACAGAGGGAAGGGGGTGTTCAAAGAGACGTGCATATGCCAAACTTTGGGGGGGGGGGATGAAGAAATAATGGGTCTGAAAATAGAGGAGAGGGAGAGAAATGATGGACCATGGGATTTAGAGAGGGAAGGAACTGAAAGGGAGAGAAATTGGACACAAGGGATGGTGTGGAGGAGGGATAGAGATACTGGATAGGAGGGTAATTGGGAAAAGAAAGGGAGAGATGGTGGACTCTGGGGTGGTGGGGAAGGAGGGAGAGATGCCGGATGAAAGGGTAGTTAAGAAAAGGTGGATCTGTGGAGGGAGATGAAAAAAAGGAAAGATACCAGACTTCCTGGGGAGGGAAGGGAAATGGAAAGGGAGGACAGAGTTGGCAGATGGATGGTTAGCACGCAGAAAGAAGAAAGAAGGAGACCCTGGCAAGCAAGTTATCAGAAGAAAACCAGAGCCTTGGACCAACAAGATTTGAAATATAACCAGACAACAAAAGGTAGAAAAATTAATTTTATTTTCTGTTATGTGATTATAACATGTCAGATTTGAAATGTATATCCTGACAGAGCTGGTGTTGGACTGCAAACGTGAGCTAGGATTTAACAGAGAGAGGACAAGTCCTTTTTGTTTCTTTATTTTATTTACACCACAGCGCCAGTGTGGTTAGGAGAAGCCAAAGGGGGTGAAAAAGCTATAAAACCCACCAGGAGTTTTGAAAAAAATCACCCAACTGGGCAGGAAAATCGAATTGAAAAACCAATTCAATAGGCTGAATCGAATCGAAATTTTTTTTCCTGAATCTGGCAGCATTAGTTTGCGCTACTGTCTTAGACTTTAGGACCTGGGATTGGGGAGAGATGGCATCCTCAGTACTTTATAATGCAAGTGAAACGAGGATTTGGTCAGACTTTTGAAGGGTCTGCAGAAAAAAAATATTGTATAGGCCGGGGACATGAAACAGCAGGAAATGGGAACTTTTCTTCCTTCTATTTTTGTGAATGGAAAGGCTGAGGATGTCAGAGAGTTCAGTTAAAATATGTGCTTTATAAGAAAATATAATAATGTGTTTTATAAAGTTTATAGCATAGCTGGCCTACCCAGTGAGGTGTTTCTAGTGGTGGTGGTGGCAGCATGTCAATGTGTTGAGAGGAAGAGGTGGTCTGGGAAATTCTGCTGAGCAAACTCCGGGCCCATTTCCACCCCCCAGTTAGTCCACTCCACTCAACTGGTTCACACACTGAGTGGGTCATTGGGTGTTGTGTTGGGATCTCTTCCAGTGGTTTATCAGTATCTCCTTCTGGTCCAAGGAAGGAAACTTTGTTATCCTTAGCATTGACCTACAGAATATGTTTGTAACAGCGCTGCTTGTGTGGCATTAGGCTATGTAGTGATCGAAAGAAAAAAACAGACCTTTGCACATTTTTGCACTATATGGTGGGTGTATGAGGAGATTCACATTTCCTGCACAGCTAAGTCCATGTGAAGTTACCTTGTGCTGTATTTTGACATCTAGCAAGGTCTCTGTTTGAAAGGAAAGATCTAAACTTAAAAATGAAGTGGCCAGAAGTTATGGTAAAAGCAGATAGTGTAGCTGGTTTTAAGAAAGATTTGGACAAATTCCTGGAGGAAAAGTCCATAATCTGTTATTAAGACATGGGGGAAGTGTCTGCTTGCCCTGGATCGGTAGCATGGAATGTTGCTACTCTTTGGGTTTTGACCAGGTATTAGTATCCTGGATTGGCTACCATGAGAATGGGCTACTGGGCATGATGGACCATTGGTCTGACCCAGTTAGGCTATTCTTTTGTTATGTTCTCATCTGTAGGGGCCTTTGTTTTCACTTCTTATTTTAATGTATTTTTTTTCTGGGAACTTATCAGTGTTTTTTATAATGGGAACAAAAATGGAAGAGAATTAATGTGTGTGGGATGAGGGGGTAACTAATTTCTTCAGCTAAATAATTCAATCCACTTCAAACAGACATAGGAGAACTCACGCACCATTCACACACCCTCCAACCAAAAACGTCAAAAGGAAAAAAACTGTTCGACAACCTCCTAGCCATTCGAGCTGCAACACTCGACCCCCAACCCTACAACCAATTGACATCGACCACATACTGCAAAACCTTCAAAAAGAAATAAAAACCCTTCTATTCAAAAAACACATAAAACCGAACTAACACAATCAGAACTGTCCCAAGCATCACCTGCAACTACTCCATATGTACTTCTGATGTCATGACAATTCAGACATAATTTATGTTATGTTATGTTTGGAATATAAGAAAATTTTCACTGCCTGTTTCTATTCTGACCATTTATTCCATTTCATGGTCATTACAAAAAATATTTTTTTACATGGGGGGGGTGTCAAAAAATGATGGGCCCCGGGTGCCACATACCCTAGGTACGCCACTGGCCCCCTTACTCTTTTCCACCATTTGAGTACCTGCTGCCACCACTTCTGCCGCCATATACCCCTTGAAAAGTTCACCGGCACAAGCAGCATCTTCCTTCTGCTGCTCATGCCAGTCTCGGCTCCCCTCTGACGTGATGTCCTGGTCCTGTGACCAGGAAGTGATGTGAGAAGGGATATAAGGGTGGATCGAGGAAGGGATGGGAGATGTTGCTCATGCCGGCAAACTTTTCGAGAGGTATAGAGGGGTGGAGAGGACAAGGGGTATCGATGCCCCTGGCAAGATGGCACCTGGGGGGCCGTCCACCCCCACCCCCTGCTCCCCCTTACTGCACCACTGGGGCAGAAAGGAGGAGAGGCACCGACAGTGACATGGAGAGGTAGCGAGGATGATTCAGCGTGGCCGCAATGAAACAGCCATGATGAATTATCCCATTCCAGACCCTACAACCTTGACAGATTGACCTAGAAGTAGCTGCCCCAAGTAGATGTTCATTTAGCAGTGAAAGGCAATATTTGGCCCTCACTAACAAATTATTTTGATTCATATACGTAGATTTGACAGGGATAAAATCAAAATATGTTTTTCTCAGGGACTTCCAGAGACGATTATGTGTGTGGCTAAAATAAATAAAATTAATAATAATTATATGAGGGGGTGCTAAAATGTTCTCAGCCCAACCAAGAAGAGAATGATGTGGATATGGTACAAGCAATGACCTGAAACAATGTCAAAACACAGAATCTCATTTCTGCAAATTGGCACTTAACAAAATAAAATAAATATGTTTTTCTCAGGGACTTCAGGGATTATGGCCCAAATTTTCTAACCGGTGGTTTTGGAGGCGCCCAACTAGATAGGCGCCTATTTAAATTGGTTAACAAGCTCAATTAAGGTTTTTAATCAGCAATAATTGAAATTTAGGCGCCTATCAAGAAAGAGCAATTCAGCAATAAGGCACCTCTAAAAACTTAGGCGGCCTTCAAAAAAAATAGGCGCTATGCATGTTAGGCATGGGCGTGGCTACGTGTTAGGCGCCTTATTGCAGAATCGCTGCTCTTAAGCGTGCTTAAGCGCTCAGATGCCTAACTTTTAGTTGTGCCTAGAGCTGGCCTATTTATTGTACGCCTCCAAAATTGGTGCCGCTCAGCGTGATTCACTAAACAGCGCCCAATTTTACTTGAATCACGCTGAACAGTGCCTAATTCGGCGCCTAACTTTTGGGCGCTTCTTATAGAATTTGCCCTTATGTGCTTTTAGTAACATGTATGGCTAAAATAAATAATTAACAATATGATGGGGTGCTCAGCCCAGGCAAGAAGAGAATAACGTGGACATGGTTCAATCAAAGATCTGAAACAATGTCAAAACCAGAGAATCTCATTTCTGCAACTTGGCATTTAACAAACTCCCCCTTTTACAAAAGCGCGCTAGCGTTTTAAGCACCGGCCGCGGCCGTAACAGCACCGAAGCTTATAAAATTCCACAAACAGATCGGAGAAGGTGATCATGCCGCTGTACCGGGCCATGGTACGCCTTCACCTGGAATACTGCGTCCAGCACTGGTCGCCGTACATGAAGAAGGACATGGTACTATTCGAAAGGGTCCAGACAAGAGCGACTAAAATGGTTAAGGGGCTGAAGGAGTTGCCGTACAGTGAGAGATTAGAGAAACTGGGCCTCTTCTCCCTTGAAAAGAGGAGACTGAGAGGGGACGGATGGGCAGCCATCAGGCATAAAGATAAGTGCCTTTCCTTAACAGCACTTCATACACTTTATAATTTATATAAGAGCCTGTTTGAAATTAATTTACACAGAAGAATTTTTTGCATATGTCACTTTCTAAGACCAATGATGAGAACACCACCCCAGTAAAGGCACGAATAGAGTTAAAAAGTAGTGCTTTGGGTGTTTGAGGTCTAGCAAAAAATTCACTTGATACAGGTTTTGTCCTCACTATTTTGCATTATATATTGATCAATTGGACATTTCCTTAGTTTCCTTATTCAGTTGTGTACCTAGCATATGTGACACCCGGGGCCCATCATTTTTTGACTCTCCCCCCTATATTTATGAAGAACATGATTTTTAGTAACAATCCACACATCACACATGAGTACCTAGGAAAATGCAGCATCTTACATACTGCAGTGAACAGTACAACATCAATACATTGTAAAGCTAAACAAGCCAGACTAGTACAGATCAATCCTACACAGTCAATCCTAACAGAAAATCATGTCTTTCGAACATATAGAACACAGAAAACACCTTCGCCCAGTATGGAATATGTAATCACAAACTAACCCCTAACCCTTTTACAAAACTGTAGTATGGTTTTTAGCCACGGTGGTAACAGCTCAGATGCTTATAGAATTCTGAGCTGAAAAAACACTACAGTTTTGTAAAAAGGGAGATAAAATAGAAATACATAGACAAAGGTTAAATTGAACCACCAAGAAGCTGGACTCTGTATACAATGCAACACCACAGAAACAGCTATGCATGTCCCTTAAAACAAAAAAATAAATAAATATAATTTTTTCTACCTTGTCTTCTCTGGTTTCTGCTTTCCTTATCTTCTTGTCACTCTCTTCCTTTCATCCACCGTCTGCCCTCTCTCTGCCCCTTCTATAAGGCATCTTCTCTCCTTCTATTCCCCTTCCAGAAACTTTATGCCTCCCCCTTCCATCTCTCCCTTTATCCTCATTGGTCTGGGATCCATCTCCTCCCCCCCCAAGCCCTGGCATCTCCCCCTCCCCCTCCATGGTCTGGTATCTCCTTTCATTTCCCTCCTTCCCATGGACTTGGCATCTCTGGTTCCTCTCCCTTGTCTTCCTTCTCCCTCCTTCCCTCTGTCTCCCCAATTGGGTACTACAGCAGCAGCATTTCTCTCTCCCCCCTTCCCTTCCCTGTGCAGCAGCAGCATTTCTCCTCACCACTTCCCTGTGCAACAGCAGCATTTCTCTCCCCCTTCCCTGTGTAGCAGCAGCATTTCTCTCACCCCTGTCCTGTATAGCAGCAGCATTTTTCTCCCCCCTTCCCTGTGTAGCAGCAGCATTGCTCTCCCCCCTTCCCTTCCCTGTGCAGCAGCAACATTTCTCTTTCCTGTTCTGTGCACCAACAGTGTTTCTTGCCGGTTCCTTGCTGCAGTCAGTTTTCCATTCAAAGCTGCGGATGTCGACACCTCGCGCGATCCGCGGCTGCATCGGAAGCCTTCTCTCTGACATCGTGACAGAGGGAATGCTTCTGATGCAGCCACGGATCATGTGAGGAGCCGATGGCTGCGTCTTTGAGTGGAAAAACTGCTGCAGTGGAGCCGGCCAGAAACTAAACACCCACTGGAGGGAGCACAAGCTGGGCTGCGGACACCCCTAATTTGAAGTTTACTGCCACTGCTGCTGGTTAAGGAAAGCAGCAGCAGCAGATTAGGGAGGGTGGCCGGCTGCGCACCTCCTTGGAGTGTGCACCTGGGGTGGACCGTCCCCCCCCCCCTTGGTACACCATTGTGAAGGGAATAGACTTAGCAGATAAAGACAGGTTGTTTACCTTCTCCAAGGTAGAGAGAATGAGAGGGCACTCTCTTAAGTTAAAAGGGGATAGATTCTGTACAAACGTAAGGAAGTTCTTCTTCACCCAGAGAGTGGTGAAAAGCTGGAATGCTCTTCGTGAAGCTGTTATAGGGGAAAATACCCTCCAGAGATTCAAGACAAAGTTAGACAAGTTCCTACTAAAGTGGAACGTATGCAGGTAGGACTAATCTCAGTTAGGGCACTGGTCTTTGACCTAGGGGCCGCCGCGTGAGCGGACTACTGGGCATGATGGACCACTGGTCTGACCCAGCAGCGGCAATTCTTATGTTCTTATGTCACGACCAGTACTAAAAATGCTAGCATGCTTGTGAAAAGGGGGAGGGGGGGGAAATAAGATAAACACTCTTTTCAGCTAAAGTGGCAAAATAGTGCTCAGAATTTAGGAATTTGGTTGTTTGGGCTGAGAACTTTTCAGCACCCTGTCCTATGTCATAAAAGTGAGAGAAGTATAGGACAATCAAGCCATTGTGAAATCACTGATAAGGCTGGTTCTTATTGGTGGAATGAGGCATTATGACATCACAATCTCAGCTCTGGTTACCAGAGACTGAAAGTCTTCATACTACAAAGGAGTGTTGAAAAGTTCTCAGCCCAACCAAGAAGAGAATGACATGGATATGGGTCAATCAATGATCTGAAACAATGTGAAAACATAGAATTTTGTTTCTGCAAATTGGCACTTAACAAAATAAGATAACACTCTTTTCAGCTAAAGTGGCAAAACTGTGCTCAGAATTTAGGAAGTTGGTTGGTTGGGCTGAGAACTTTTCAGCACCCCTTCGTAATAATTTTTTTTTAAACAGTCTAATAAAATCATGTATATTTGTTGTCATAGAGATAATTAGCTATAGCAATGCCTGTGTGCTGTTTTACATCCTATATAAGGTTTACTTCGACAGACTCCACTTTAGTGATAGTCCAGTCAAGGATTGCTTTATATCTCCATTCTTCACCTGCCACGATCATTGAGGAATCTGTGATTGAAAAATTAAAAATCAGTGAAGTAATACAAATAAATATGTTTTACACACCTGTAGGACCCATTACAGCAGATTATTCTGAGATCCAGCAGGCTGTTTTTGATAGCTTTAATTTCAGCTTGTTTATCATTTGGGGGTCTTGCAGCATAATCCAGCTATGGGAATTGTTGGGGGGGGGGGGAGGGGTTTCACGATCAAGTCCACAGCCAGACTCGAACAGGGTCGAAATGCTTCATCTATCAGCATTCAGCAAAGCAGTGCCTGACTTTTTAATAACCTTTTAAAGAGTTATTTTGTTTTCCTTCAGCTGATTTGAAAAGCAAACGCATCTCTTAAATACGGGTGATTGAAGTGCTGGAGAATAAAACTTTTGCAAACCCCCAAGGCAGCAGGTGGAACGCATACCTCCAAGTTAAAAATAAAAATTTAGGGACAGATGTACTGAGCAGTATGCTCATGGATATGAAATAAAAAAACCCTTTTAGTACACCCGGTGTAAAATTTTAGTTATAATAAATAGCAATGAGACCTCTTTGAGCTTTCTGAACCCTTTCCCATAAAGTTTAGTAAATCTCCTCAGTGTACAAAAAGAACGTGGCAACATTAAATACAGTTCCCAGTTCTGCCCAACACACCATCCTCTGCCTCCCCACTGTCCCCCCCCCCCCCAGGTACCGGCACTTCTGTGCTTAAGCCAACCAGGCTCCTGTTGGCTGGGACTTTGAAATACATGCTACAGTCTCGATTTTGCATCCATAGAACCCATTACCCACCTGAAGTTAGAGGAGATCGGAAGGCAGATGCCGAGAGCCTGATTTTCATGCCAGGAAAACAGAGACGAGGAGAGCGAGTAGCAGGCGAACAGCTCTGACTCAGTTACAGCTAGCACTTTTTTTTCCCCCCCCCAGAAGGACAGCAGAAAAAAGGCTCTGCAGCTGATTAGCTCTTACTGTTCACTCCCTTTCTTCTCGTTTGACTGTGTTGGTGGCCGGACTGGGAGACCAGTTCCCGCAGCGCTTCTTACAGTGTGGGTGAGATTTATCCATTACATCAAGAATTACTCGCCTTAGACAAAAACATGCTGTGAGCTGAAATGGTTTTCTTGACTATAGTTATCTTCTTCCCATACCCCCGCCCCCACCTATCTTGTCAAGCTCTTTCATAGACGGAGCTGAGGAAAGAAGGTTTTGAGAAGGAAGTATTTTGACATTTTTAAGCTATTTCAAAGGGGAAGAAAGAGACATGGAAAAAAGAAGGTGAAAACAAAGGTGACATATTACAGACCCATGATAAGCTTATATCTAGAAACATCCTTAACTGGGTCCAGTCATTTGCTAGACTGATGAGTACAGCGTCTAGCAAGCACCCTGAACAGTTCGGTCCTATGTTATCTTACCTGGACACCATAGTTGGAGTGCATGAAAAGTATGGGGGATTTGCATGGTTATCTTATGATGAACAATTTAGAGACAAAATGGAAGCCCAACCTCACATGTCTTGGGGAGTTCAGGCTAATGCCTTATGGCTTCAGCATGTCTCTATTAAACCTGCAGGCCAGGGTATGGGAAGCACAGTAGCCATGCTGGCATGAAGAGTGCTTATGGGGGGGCTGAGAGAAACCTCTCCCCCAAGTGTCTCAGCATCTCCACCCGTGTTGTCCAAAGCAGAGAACTGCTGCTGCTAACAATTGCTATTATAGAATACATGCTCAGTATCCCAGTGGCATCAGTGGCTGAGCCATTGAAGAGAGAATATAGGACAGGAAGGATTAAGAGGGGTGGGGGTGGGGGTGGGGAGGAAGAATGGGATGTGAGGTGAGGTGGGGTATGGCAGCATTAGATGATGGAGCAATAGATGTTGTCAGGGAGAAAATCGGAGGATGATGGTGAATGGGAATGATTTCAGCCTACTAGAAAACGACAAAACTCCAACATTAACTAATCTTGTAATAAATTCGTTCTCATGCCCAATACAACCTACTCTAAATTGCTTGGAATCACAATTGACAGAAGCTGCAACATGCAACCTCGAATTAACAAAATAATAAAGGCATCGTTCATGACCATGAGAAATCTAAGAAAAATCCGAACATTCTTCGAAAAGAAGCAATTCCTACTATTGGTACAATCTCTTATCCCTGGGATGATAAGACTACTGCAACATACTATACCTACCATGTCCCGCGACCATGATGAAGCAACTGCAGACAGTGCAGAATACAGCCCTGAGACTAGTCTATTCACTAAAAAAAATGACCATATCACAGAGGCATGCTATGACTCGCACTGGCTTCCAATAGAAGCAAGAGTGCACTTCAAATTCTACTGCTTACTTTACAAGGCTATCAACGGAGATAGCCCAACCTACTGGAATAATCGACTAAATCAATCCTCCTCAACCAGACACAGAAGAACCCATTCACTATTCTCTTACCCATCATCCAAAAATGTCAAACGAAAAAAAAAACTTTATGACAATCTAATAGCATCCAAAGCAGCTAAGCTGGACAGACAATTCACCACTCTGTTAACTACAACCACAGACTACAAAACCTTCAAGAAAGATATTAAAACCATACTCTTCAAAAAACACATAAAACCTATCCAGCATAAACAATCCCAACCCAACATCCAGCACTTTCTATACCCTTAGTACTCTCTAATATTCTTCTATTTACCAAACATTATCTATAACCCCATAATTCACCCTATTCTTATCTCCTAAAGACTTCTACTTCCCACTGGTAACCTTAAATGTTTTATCTCATCGCTTATTCTAATACTTCAAATTTGGAATGTAATTCTTGTTTTTAGTTTGGATGTAATCCGCCTTTAACCGCAAGGTAATGGCGGAATAGAAATCACTAATGTAATGTAATGTAATTTTGATTGGGTGAAGAATGAGCGGGAGTTTAGATCTGTGAGGAATGGAATGTTGATTTATTGGGTTTTCAAGGGAGGAGAGGGTGGTGAGGGTTGGTGGAATTTCAATTTAGAGACAAAATGAAGTGACCTTTGAAGAATTGCCCCCAATGAACTTTCTTAAGTGACCGGTCTTCTGGTCACTGTCAGACAGAATGCTGAGCTTACTGGTTTGGCCCATGATACCATAACATAACATAAACTTTTATTTGTATACCTCTATACACCGTGAAGTTCTATGTGGTTAACAGGAGTTAACTGAAGAGATCGTACATAAGAGGTAAGTATGGAATTAAAAGTAGCATAGGAATACAAATAACAAAGGACCATGGTAAGGTCAGAGTCGAGAGCAAAGGAAGTAGGGAATACAAGGGGAACTCAAGGGATGAGCAGAGGTAGGGTCTCGGTACTGGTATAGATACGGAGATCCAAGAGGGAGAGATTGGTGAGGGGGTGGCTTGAAGAGTAGAGAAAGTCCGTACCTAGGGCATTTGCCTTCATTTGGAGGAGCGGGGATCTGCTAGGAATCTGTTGAACAGGAATGTTTTTAGTCTTCACTTGAAATGCATGTATGAGAACATAAGAATTGCCGCTGCTGGGTCAGACCAGTGGTCCATCATGCCCAGCAGTCTGCTCACGCGGTCAAAGACCAGTGCCCTAACTGAGTCTAGCCTTACCTGCGTACGTTCTGCTTCAGCAGGAACTTGTCTAACTTTGTCTTGAATTCCTGGAGGGTGTTTTCCCCTATAACAGCCTCCGGAAGAGCGTTCCAGTTTTCCACCACTCTCTGGGTGAAGAAGAAATTCCTTACATTCATACAGAATCTATCCCCTTTCAACTTTAGAGAATGCCCTCTCATTCTCTCTACCTTGGAGAGGGTGAACAACTGTCTTTATCGACTAAGTCTATTCCCTTCATTATCTTGAGGTAGACGATCCAATAATGGAATGTCTCTTTCGCCCCTAGTTTCAATCTCAGCTCTTCCACTGACATTCTAGCAAATTCATTATAGGTCCTTCTTCACACAAATTTACTTAGCCAATGCTAATGGAGGATGGGATTTGATATACAGCCGTTCTGTGGTTACGATCAAAGTGGTTTACATATTACATACAGGTACTTATTTTTGTACTTGGAGCAATGGAGGGTTAAGTGACTTGCCCAGAGTCTCAAGGACCTGCAGTGGAAATCAAACATAGTTGCAGCAGCACAGTGAGCAGAGAAGGATAACTGCCGATTAGAAGTAAGTAGCATTTACACAGATTTGGCACTAGTAGCTTTCAAGCAACAGAGATTTAATGATTGCATTCTCTGTTTTTTTTTTGTTTTAGTTAGCTTGTTCTTTCCAGAGCCCTGACGCAGCACAGTGAAACGCGGGCAGCCTTCGTCAAAGGTAACGGACAGCTGACTAAAGGGCATGTACTTGACATCAAGGGCAAATGTCCAGATGAAAGCTAAGCTAAGTACTATGATGTACAACTTAGAGATTTAAAGAAAGATTTAAAAGTAAAACGTTAAAAGTTAAACTAAACTAAACCTTAAGTTTGTATACCGCATCATCTCCATAAAGATAGAGCTCGACACAGTTTACAGGTAATTCAATAAATGAGGGAAGGACATAATAAGAAATTAGAGGTTAAGAAGAAGATTGCTAGCTTTACATTTTAAATAGATAGCTTTACGTTTCGGAGAAAAGCCAGGTTTTCAGATGCTTTCGGAATAACTGGAATGAGCCTAGGTTATGCAGCGGGGCAGGGAGGTTATTCCAAAGCTCAGTGAATTTGAAGAAAGGGGATTTCCTAATTTACCTGCATACATGACACCTTTTAACGAGGGGAAAGATAGTTTGAGTATATGGACGGATCTGATAGTGTCAGGTCTCGAAGAATTCCAGGATAGCTGGATTAGGGGAGGAAGAATGCCATGTAGGATCTTGAAAATTAGGCAGGTACATTAAAAGTGAATCCTAGAAATCACCAGAAGCCAGTGAAGTTTTGACAGAAGCGGGGAAACATGATTGAATTTCCTTTTTGCGAAGATCAACCTAGCCGCAGTGTTCTGGATCCGCTGAAGTATTTGAAGATTTTTCTTGGTTAGACTTAGATAGATGGAATTACAATAGTCCAGTCTGGAAAGAATGATTGATTGTACACGGACAGCAAAATGTTGTTGGCGGAAGCAGGATCTCACTTTCCTCAACATGTGAAGACTAAAAAACATTTTTTTACCAGAGAGTTGAGATGATCATTCAAGGAAAGTGTAGAGTCAATAATGATGCCCAAAACTTTGCTTGAGAATTCGATGTGGGACCAGAAGGTAGTGGAATGAGCGTGGGTAACTGATCTAATTTTGGGCCAAGGCAGAGTAGTGAGTTTTCCTATGTCTGGTTGCGGTGTTGTGGATGAGGCGGTTATTCAGATAGTTTGGACTGTCTCCGTATAAAGTCTTAAATAGTAGGCAGTAGAATTTAAATTGTATTCTTGCTGGGATCGGAAACCAGTGCGATTGGAGATATGCTTCTGTAATGTGATCATGTTTCTTTAATGAGTAGATGAGTCTTAGTGCTGTGTTTTGGATAGTTTGTAGTTGTTTTGTTATGGTTGTAGGGCATGGGAGGTAGAGGATATTACAGTAGTCAAGTAGGCCTAGTATTAAGGACTGAACTATGAGCTGGAATTGAGTTTTCTCGAAGAATTTCTGAACTTGTCTTAAGTTTCTCATGACTAAGAATGACTTTTGTATTGTTTTATTGATTTGCGGTTGCATGGTGCAGCATCTGTCGATAGTTATTCCTAGCAGTTTTAGAGTTGTTTGTATGGGGTAGTTGATTGTGTTGATTTCAATGTTGGTTATGGTTGGTATTTTGTTGTTTTCTAGGAGGATGAATTTCGTTTTATCTGGGTTCAATTTCAGTTTGTGATCTTTCATCCAGGTTGCTATTGATTTAAGTGTTTGGTATATTGTGTTCGTCATGGAGAGTTCAGGTTGATCGAAGGGTATGAGAATGGTAATGTCATCGGCATAGCTGTAGGAGGTTATGCCTTGTTTGTCCAGGTGAGAGCTGAGGGAGGCTGTATAGAGATTGAAGAGAGTCGGGGATAGAGGGGATCCTTGGGGAACTCCGCAGGGGTTTGACCAAGGTTCAGATTTTTGTTTGTCTGATTTTACTCCATAGGTTCTTGATTTAAGGAATCCTTCAAACCATGTGTATACTTTATCTGTGATACCTATTGTATCCAGGATTTGTAGTAGAATGTTATGGTCAACCAAGTCGAATGCAGCGGTAAGGTCTAGTTGTATGAGCATCATTTTTTTTCCTGTGCTGAGATGTTGTCTGGCTGTGTCCAAGAGAGATCCTAGTAGTGTTTCCGTGCTGAAGTTGTTTCTGAAGCCGGATTGTGTGGGATGGAGTATGTTATGGTTTTCTAGGTAATTGGAGAGAAATTTGGCAACTAGTCCTTCTATTATTTTGATGTAGAGTGGAATAGAGGCAATGGGTCTGTAGTTGGCTGTTTGGTCTATCGGTCCTTTGGGGTCTTTGAGGATCGGGGTGATGATGATTTCGCTGAGGTTGGTAGGGTAGTGGTCGTTTATTAGCGAGATTTGTATCCAGTTTAGAAGAAGAGCGTGGAATTTTGTGCTGGATGTTTTTAGGAAATATGGTGGACAGTTGTTGAGGTCACAGGATGCATGGCTGTATTTTTTTAGTATTTGTTGAATTCGGGCCATTGTATGTTGGGGAATTGAGACCATAATCTATCTGCTGCAGTAGAATCTCTATCTGTGGGGAGAATTGTGAATTTGTTAGGATGGCTAGAGGTGTCATTGAGGGTAGCTGTTGCATTGGTAATTTTATTTTGGAAGTGTTCTGCTAATAGAGTGGCTGAGGGGGGGTAGTATTGTTAGTGGTCAGGTAGGGTTTGGTGTCGGTTAGGGTTTTTAGAATTTGGAATAGTTTTTTGGTGTCTTGGGTTTCAGTGCCTATTAGGTTGGTGTAGTGTGCTTTTCTCTTGTCCTTTAATTGTGATTTGTATTTGTTGATTTTTTTCCAGGCGGATTTTGAATGATCCGAGTTCGATTTTCTCCATTTTCTCTCTAGTCGTCTACATTGTCTTTTGAGTTGTAGCAGTTCGGAGTCGAACCATTTATTTGATCTCCTGCTGGGTCTGGATTTGGTTTGCAGTGGGGCTAAATCATCAAGGATTTTGGAGCAAAGTCTTTCCCAATGTAAGATGAAGTCCTCGGGGTTGTTTTCTAGAATAGTTTCATCTATTTTAGACTAGAATATGGAGGGTTCGATGTGTTTGCGTGAGGTGTATGTTACTTTATTGAGTTTTGTTATAGTTTTTTTGTTGTTTTTGGTCCAGTTGATGTTGAAAGTGTAGGTGTAGTGTCTGACCAGATGGATCTGGACCATGTTCCGTTAGATGTATGAATTTCTGTTAAGGATGGTTGGTGGGTCATGAAGGCTGCAATATCAAGTAGGTGGCCTTTTTCATGAGTTGTTTGTGGATTTAGCATTTGGAAGGATAAGGCTTTGAGAAATGAGAGAAAGTTGTCTACTTGTTTGGATGATTGATCATCTAGGTGTAGATTTAGGTCTCCTAGGAGTAGGTTGTAGGTTGCTATTAGTGAGTTTTGGTATATGAAGTCTTCCACTTCAGTTCTTGCTAAAGACCAGTTTCCCGGCGCTATGTAGCAGAGCATGCAGTTTAGTGTGTCTTTTAGTGTGGTGCTTGAGAGTTGGCAAGCTAAAAGGTCCATGTACGGGTTAGATGTTTTCTCAATTATATTAAGGGTTAGATCTTGTTTGATTAAGATTGCTAGGCCTCCACCTCTTTTTTTTTCTCTGCAGACCACTGTAATTTTGTATCCTTGTGGGCAGACTTCAATTATTCTGGGGTCTGAGTTGGAGGTTAGCCAGGTTTCTGTGAGGAAAAGACAGTCCAGGTTTTCTTGTGCTATCCAGGTTTTTATAAGCTCTGTTTTTGGACCTAGCGCTCTGATATTTAAGTAGGCGCATTTGAGTGTGGATATCTCTGTGTGATAGTTGTGGGTTGTGTTTGCATATATAAGTGATTTGGTGTGCCGGTGTGGTTTAGTCTTAGTGTGTGTTGGTCTTCTTCCCCATGCTGTGTAATGGAGTGTAGAGTGTTAGATTGTAGGTTTGAGTTTCTGTCACTTGATGGTCTCCTATTTTGGAAGAGAGATTTATTTATATCTGTAGCGGGTGTAGGGAGGAGGTTATTTGCTTCTGTCTTCCTGCTGGTTAAAAGAAGGATTAATAGTATGAAGTGCTGGGCTCATGAGGTTAGCTTCATGTTGGGGTTTTTTTTGTTTGTTTGGTGGTTGGTGGTTGGTGAAAGGTGGTAGAAGGGTCTGTGGTGGTTTGGCTGCTGTTTTTCTGTTGGTTTACGTTTGGTAGTGTTGTGGGGGTGGATCGCTTCTTGGTCGCTTCACAAAGGTGCTATGAGTGTCTTAGACAGCGTGCTGTTAGGCGCTGAATCTTTTATTGGTTCAGCGTCGTCCTGTCGGGTGGGGAGGAGGGGCGGAGTGCGCTCCCACACCGGCAAGCCTCCCTGCCTGCTCCTGGGTCCAGTGATGTGGCCAAAGTGAGTTTCAAACGAGAAACAAGAAGTAAATAGAAACTAACAGAAACACGGATGCTTGAGAGACTTATGTGACACAAACCGGGATCCGGTACCAATGTGCATTTCTTTCTAATCCAACTGCTAATGGCAGATTACTGGGATTGGTATTTTTTTTTTTTTCTACTACACATTAGTACGGCGGTAATTTTTCTTTATTTACCCTTGTGTTTTGAAATTTTTTGCAGTCCTAGCATCAGAAGAGTAATGCTCGGTAGCGACGGCTCAAACACGTGTGTGAAGTAATTTACCAAAAGCACCAAGTTTCTGCCTAGATGAAAAATTCTGTCATTGCAAACTATTGTCATTTTTATTTCTGTAGTCTGACAGCAGGTTCCGGTAACTTCTACAGTGCTCAGTATTCAGCAATTATGTGCTTCCAGACTAGCATGCATTAATCTCAGAAACTCTTTCACACAATGCCATACAAATATCAAATGTATCTGTGAGCACAGATGTAGAAGTCCTTCTGCTTTGCAGCATGCTTGTTTTATTCTGTCTCCCACATTCTGTGAGACACTGTGTACCCAGGGATTTTGAAGTATTGTGGCTATTGAACAATTGTCAGTGGCGGATGAGCTGTACAGCAGGGTCAGGCACTCGGATTTGATCCCAGAAATGGCACTAAATGAAGTCCAAGGGCAAATATGGAAGTGAAGGGAAGCAAAACAAAACAAAAATACAAAATCCAGCTGTTCCATTTCTAGTTTCTAGATATGAAAACAAAGAAGATGCAGGAAGAACAAATGAATGAAAATAGTTTGGGCCTCAAAACCACATCCTACCCATGTGAAAAACTATTTATAGAACAATTGGGTAATAGGATGATCAAAAAACAATTTTAATGGCTGTAAATTAAAAAAAAAAAGCGCTAATAAATCTTCCTGTTTCATGTAACTTCACACTCATTTAAAGTTCTTTCAAGACAATATTTGTACAAATTGCTCTCATCAAGCATATATCTAAACAGAGGGCAGGCGTATCATACCACAACGGGTTAGATGTGTCCTGCTTTATATTCGAGCCAGTGCCCCCTCCCAGAATTATTGTAGGCCGCTGCCGCCAGACTCTGCACCCTGCCCCCTTCCCTGCCCGTCGTACCATCTCTGCCGATCCCTGGTGGTCCAGAGTGCAGCGGGCAGGAGCGAACTTTCCATGCTCCTGCCCCGCTGCTAGCCGGCTGCTGCGAAATCGGGTTTCTTGGCACCAAGCAGGAGTGTGATTTGGCGCTGCTGCTCTGCGCCAAGTTTTAAAAAGCCATCCGGACACCCGGACATGTCCGGATAAATCCGGACATCTGATAACCTGACTTTTGGTGCGCAGTGAGCTGTACCAGGGGAGGAAAGAAGATATGTACCTAAGGAGTGCCTGAGGGAGAAGGAGATTATAATAGGGGACCCTGTGGATTTAGGGATAGTAACCATCGAAATAGCTTTTAGGAAAAGAAAACCATCTTGTCTACAGTTATAGAAGAGATCTGGCACTCATGCACATCCTAGCTCTGCAACCTGGGGTAGGATTTGTCATCCAGGTCCAGCAACCTGATCTGCTGAGCATTATTTAATCTATATCTCTTTGAGTTTTATTTTGCCCTTGCACTTGTGGGAATGAGAGTTTCCAAGATTGTTGATTCCTTTGATTCTATTTCATTACCTAAGCCTGACATACCATCTTCCTCTAGAGAGGTCTTGAGTGTATTTTGTTGCCTGTTACAATTGATCTAGTTTCAAATGCTATTTTATCAATGAAAAATGCTTTTTGTTCTTTTGATTTGTGCTCAGCATTTGTAACGAAAACTTCACTGGCTCTCTATCCACCTCCACATCCACTGTAGTTCAAACTCCTATTACTAACCTACAAGTGTGTTCATTCTGCAGCCCTTCAGTATGTCTTCTTTCGTGTCTCTCCGGTTGTGTCAGAGGAGAAGCTTCCGCCCACACACACGTGACTGCAGGCAGGCAGGCTTCGCCGGCTTCAGTAAGTTTCTTTACTACAGCGCCGTGAAGGTAAGGGGGAGGGAGGGAGATTCTCGGGCCGCTGAAGGGCGGTGAGGTGGCGAGAGGGAAGGGTGGATGCTGTGGGGACAGGGCGGTGAAGGGGATGGCAGGGACGGGGTCCGGGCGGTGAAGGGGATGGTGGTCCGGGGACGGGGCAGTGATGGGGACAGATTTTTTTTCCCCGTGTCATTCTCAACCACTACAAATACTCCACAAGTTAAATAAAAAAGAATAAATAAAGTGCAAAAAGTGCTGTTAAAGTGCCAATGATTACTAATAAATATTAGTAAAGTGCTCAGTTACCAACCAGTATGTGCAAAACGTACTAATAAAAGTACAAGCGCCGGTTGTAAACAGGGACCCTCATGGCACTGGCACCAAGTCTCTTCACCTCCATACTCAGATGTTTGTAATCAGTGAAAATAGAGTTGAAAAAAAAAAATCACTTATCTTTTGATATAAATGAGGAAGGCAGTAGAATCTAATATCCTGTGCTTGTATGGGAATTCTCAATCTCCCTTAAGAACCCCCGTGTTTGAAACTCAAATAGCCTCCCTTCGACTCGAGTTTCGCATTAGTGTCGTCATGAAGGGGGTGTTAGCTAGAGGAACGGAGGAGAAACCCGTTAGACAGGAGAAAAATGCATACAAAACATTTACCTTAGTCTATCCTTTGATTGACTCAACAAGTAAGAATACATTATACTTATTTATATCTTTAACCTCTATTAATATACTTACTAAATTTTCTAGTTGTCATTTAAATGTACAGTAAAACCTTGGATTGCAAGTAACTTGGTATGCAAGTGTTTTGCAAGACAAGCAAAACATTTGATTAAATTTTAACTTGATATATAAGCAATGTCTTGCAATACAAGTACATACAGTACACACACATCACAACTGAGCCGATGGTTCTTCTCTCTCTGACACTACAGGATGTGTAGTGACAGTTCTAAACAAGCAATGTCTTGCAATACAAGTATGTATAGTATTTTGTATCAAAGTTTTTGGGTTGTGGAATGAATCATCTGAGTTTCCATTATTTCCTATGGGGAAATTCGCTTTGATATACGAGTGCTTTGGATTACAAGTATGCTTCTGGAACAAATTATGCTCGCAAACCAAAGTTTTACTGTATTATCATTGAAACTTCCTTTATCTCCTGCTTAATCCTAGCATGTATGAACTATGAAGTAGTGAGTTATTTTCACCATATTATTACTCCCTTATCAGTCCAATATTAATTAAAGCATAACTGATGCAGAATAAGAAACGTTTGCATTCATACACCCTGACCAGCGGTATTTAAAATGACGCTTTGAAAGTAAAGATTTTTAAAACAGTGCTTACATCAGCGGTAGTGTTTAAAGAGCTGTGACTTGCATTACACCTAGAGTTTTAAAATTCATCTTTAAACACAGAGAGCCTTGGCTTCTTCAGTAACAACTTTAGAAGAAACGAAAAACTTTTGAATCTGGAAAAAAAGTCTAAAAGTAGCAAAAAAAAAAAAAAAAAGACTGATTTGAAGAGAAGAATGTTTATTAGTAAGAAATTTAGAGAAGCTACTGAAGAATATACTTACCTAAAGAAGTTGCTCAAAAGGAGTCTGGGAAAATAAAGGTTATTGAAATAATCACATTTTCTAATAAATGACAACAACCTACCTGATGAATACTAACCCCCTATTCTTAAGCTCACTGCAGTCAATGCGTTTTTCTTAACACCACTGTGGGTTTTTAATGCTAGAATATTCAGGCCACACCCAGACACCAGTGCTGAATATCTGCATATAAAGAAGCCACCACCCACCAACACTTATCTGTGTATCAGACCAGTCTACATTGACAAAGGCCCCAATGTTCTAAACTTACCATGACTTTAACCAGTTCTAATTGCTTTAGCGTCAAAATATTTTAGCTTCCAATGCACATAATAGCTTTGTGTTGTCTTTTTCCATGCTTTGTAGCATCCTCCGATAATGCTATGTAAATGTAGCACAACGAGGTCATTAATATTAAAATGAGTACTCCGGGCAATGCCCAGACATTGCCTGGTGATGCATGAAATGAAGTGCTGACCTTTAACTCTCCAAAATTACTGGCAGGTCTGGAGGTGCTGGTAGTGTGTTAAAAGCTGAGATAAAAAGGCTGCTTTGTTTACCTCATTGGAATAACTACAAGACGGCATTGTATCTTCCAAAACAGACAATATTTGTTTATTGTTAGTATAAAAAATATAAGTATTACAGCAGCAAAGACATATCTAAAAAAAATGTATTGTCAGTTCAGAATATGCAATGGAGAGAAGAATTTGCACCCATATGCTTAGCAGGGGGCTAGCAGTTCCCCGTAGCATAAGTAAGTGAATCTCTCTGGCTTTACTTAGAATGCACGTGTTTTTTATACAGAGAAATTCTTCCTTTGTCCCAAGAAAGTCCATCCCCAAATTCTGGTTATGTAATTCCCTATTGGTACATAAAAATAATGTACATCTAACTCTTCCCATTCGTCCACGCCTCTCTCTCACCTCCACATACAGCTGTTAATTAGAGGTGTTACAATTCATTGCATATTCGAGTTGGTGTCCTTGTAAGATGAAAAGTTGGCAACGAGATGGCCTTTCAACAATCCAGCTGTCTAGTTCCCATAGCTTGGTTCAGAGACAGAGAGTCCATGGTTTGGTACCAAGTTCTTTCATCTTGTTACACCCACATGAGCAGAGCTCCTTGCTCATTATTTCCAGGGTGCCTGGCATATGAAGTCATACAGCACTGATAAGAGTCCAGCATAACCTTGAAGGGATATCATCCCAGCAGGGATACAAGCACATCATTGTTAGCATTGCAAACAGTCTGAAGCAAGGTACAGGCTGGGCCTGGCTATGGGAAAATATGTCTGTAGTGTCCAGTATAGTGTCCAGCATACACAAGTGAAAATCTAGGTCTGTAGAGTCCAGTTGAATCATCCAGATGTCAAGTATATACATGTCAAAGCACATCTCAGGCGTGTGTGTTAAAGGCGCGCCTCATGCACATACGTTAAAAGTGTATACAGTACTAGCAGATCTGGGTAGCAGAAAGTATGATAAATGAAGATACATTTATCACACTTGGTGGGGAGGTGCCCTATAGGTGCATGTTAAAGGCACGTATCATGTGTGTGTCTTATAGGTGTATCACATGTGCGTTTGTTAAAAGTTCAAAAACAAAAAAATACGGAGTAAGGGCACCATATCCCTCCAATGGGATCAATGTACGCTTATCGCGTGCGCCTATGATGCGCTACAATAAGACACATTTACGATTCACTCTCATGCATGCCTAGGACGTAGCATCTCCTGGCACACGTGGCACATTTATGCCTCTTACCGTGAAATATTCCGCGCATTTTCAGAAGGCGATCAACAAGGTTCCGCATGAACGACTACTTCGGAAAGTTACGAGTCATGGAATCGAGGGTGAAATACTCACGTGGATCAAAAATTGGCTGGAGCATAGGAAACAGAGAGTGGGGGTAAATGGACAATACTTGGACTGGAAGAGCGTCACCAATGGGGTGCCGCAGGGCTCATTGCTTGGACCCGTGCTCTTCAACATCTTTATTAACGATCTGGACATTGGTACAATAGTGAGTTGATTAAATTTGCAGACGATATGGGGTTATTCAAAGTAGTGAAGACACAGGGGGATTGTGAAGATCTGCAATGTGACATAATCAAGCTTGAGAAATGGGCATCGACATGGAAAATGAGATTCAACGTGGATAAGTGTAAAGTGATGCATGTTGGGAACAAAAACCTCATGCACGAATACAGGATGTCTGGGGCGGTACTTGGAGAGACCTCCCAGGAAAGAGACTTGGGAGTTCTGATTGACCAATGAAATCGTCTGCACAATGCGCGGCAGCGGCAAAAAGGGCATACAGAATGCTAGGAATGATTAAGAAGGGGATCACGAACAGATCGGAGAGGGTCATCATGCCGCTGTACTGGGCCATGGTACGCTCTCACCTGGAATATTGTGTCCAGCACTGGCCGCCGTACATGAAGAAGGACAAGGTACTACTCAAAAGGGTCCAGAGAAGAACAACTAAAATGGTTAAGGGGCTGGAGGAGTTGCCGTACAGTGAGAGATTGGAGAAACTGGGCCTCTTCTCCCTTGAAAAGAGGAGACTGAGAGGGGACATGATCGAAACATTCAAAATACTGAAGGGAATAGACTTAGTAGAGAAAGACAGACTGTTCACCCTCTCCAAGGTAGGGAGAACAAGAGGGCACTCTCTAAAGTTGAAAGGGGATGGATTCTGTACAAACATAAGGAAATTCTTCTTCACCCAGAGAGTGGTGGAAAACTGGAACGCTCTTCCGGAGGCTGTTATAGGGGAAAACACCCTCCAGGGTTTCAAGACAAAGTTAGACAAGCTCCTGCTAAACTGGAACGTACGCAGATGAGGCTGGACTCATTTAGAGCACTGATCTTTGACCTGAGGGCCGCCGCGTGAACGGACTGCTGGGCAGGATGGACCACTGGTCTGACCCAGCAGCGGCATATTTTATGTTCTTATGTTCATGTGTCAGTCGCTTTCTCCGACTGGATGGGATTTTTGCAGACCTCCGCAAACCTCGTTTGCATGGGAGGTTCTTTATGCATCGCTTGCTATTTTGGCACTGGAAAATTTACCAGCACCGCAGTGAACCATCGGAGAGCATCGGAGCTACAGTCAGAACCGGTGGCATAGTAAATGGGATGGAGGACAGGGGCAGTCCGTCCGGGGTGCCATCTTGCTCGGGGCACTAGCACCCCTCCTCCCCTCCGCCCCCTCTTACAACTCCTCCCCCACCATGCCTGCGCCCCTTCCTTCCCCCCTACCTTTTCAAATTCAGCGCGAGCGGCCACCAACTTGCCGCACACGTTGGCTTTGGCGCTCTTTCTGATGTCACTTCCGGGACCCGCGCCTATGAAGTGATGTCAGAGAGCGCGCCGAAGGTGCTTTGAGCAGTGAATTGGTGGCTTCTCATGCCCAAGTTAAAAAGGTATGGGGGAGGGGAGTGCACACTTGGCAGGGGAGGGGCGGGGATGAGGGCAAGGGAGGGTGCCGCCACCCTGGGCACCGCTCACTCTTGATGCGCCACTGGTCAGGAGAACTTTATTGCTATCCTAAGTGTATCTGAAAAGTTACCTGGTTAGTGGGTAACATCTGGCTTCCCTGTAGATCTGTCCTTGCACCGCCACAACGCTACACCCCTAATTCTATAAACTTGCATGTGCAAATTGATGCTTAGTGTGAAAAGTTGTGCATGCAAGTTATACAGTAGTTCCAGTTACATGCATAACTTTAAATGAGCTGCCAATTGATATTAACAACCAACAGTTGGCTATAATAATTGGTGTTAATTAGCGCTAGATGGCACTGATTTGCAGTGCCAGTGTCCTTTAGATTGAGCGAGCAAAATCCATAACATACAACTGTGAGGAGGGTGTGGACCTGGGTAGGATATGGGCAGGTTGGGGGCACGTTTAGCACTTAAATGCATGCTGTTATGTGTCGGTCAGCCTAGGGGGCATAGCTACCATTGAGCAAGCCTAGCTAAATGCCCAGGAATGCTCAACGGTAGGGGGCCACCCGCAGCTGAACTCTCCCTTACAGCACATATCCACAACATACCCAGCTGCTTATTTGCCCCCAGGTCCTCCAAATGCTGCTAAAGGCTGCCTCTCTGGGCGGCAAGGCTTTTCCTCTGCCACCGCCCACCGGTCTGATTCAATTTCCTGTGGGAGGGACGTGGCAGAGGAAAGGCCTTGCCGTCCAGAGAGACAGCCTTTAGCAGCATTTGGAGGACCTGGGGCGGATAAGCAGCTGGGCATAGGGGGTTAGGTGTTGGACACTGGGAGGGAGTGGTGTGCATGGAGCCCATCTTCTGTCCTCCTACCCAGGGTTCACTGAGCACCAGCTATGCCAATGTGTCAGCAGTTAGGTGCAAGCGTTTATACCAGTCATTGAGCTAGTATAACTGCTTGCCAAAAGTTAGGTGTTTAACTGCAGATTTACCTAGTATTCTATAATAGAAATTATGCACATAGGCCTAGATTTTATAAACTGCCTGAAGCTAGGCACCTAATCAGTGCACCTAGCTGACCTAGGTGCCTAACTTAATTTTAAAATTTACCTTAAATCGGTGCGGTTAATGAACAATGATGAACTAATGAGTGGCAAAATTTAAAATTAACTGGGTGGTAGGTGCCTAACTCAGTGGGCGCCAAAGCCCTGATTCTATAAAATCTGCCTAAAGTTAAGTGCTGATATTGTCTTAATCAGTGCCTATAGTATATTGGCACTCAATACCTCACAATCAGCTTTAATTGGACTTAATTGAATATTAGGCATCTAACTTGAAAAAAAAAATCGATTGTATAAAAAGTAGGTGCTTGGCCCAAAGTAGGTGTGGTGACTAAAAGTAGGTGTGGTTAGGGGGCGGATCATGGTCATATTATCGAGTTAGGCGCCTCTTTGTGAATCAGGTGGCGTTAGCGTCTGATATCGGCGCCTAACTTTAGGCCTAGAAAACTCTGGCATAAATTGGGGACGCCTAAATGTTAGGATGCTGAGCACAGCCCAAGCATGCTTAGGCAATACTAAGCGTGATTCAGTAATGGGCACCTAAGTTTTATAGACTCGGTGTCTGATTCTATAGGGCTCCTTTTACGAAGGTGTGCTAGCGTTTTTAGTGCACACACTGGATTAGTGCGCGCTAGCCGAAAAACTACCGCCTGCTCAAGAGGAGGCGGTAGCGGCTAGCGTGCGTGGCATTTTAGCGTGCGCTATTCCACACGTTAAGGCCCTAACGCACCTTCGTAAAAAGAGCCCTTAGGCAAGGACACAGTATTTACATTCAATCTCTTTCATATAATCTATATTTATCGGTTCATAGTCAAAAGTGCGTGATGACAAAGGCGCGCCGACAACCCAGCGCAGACAACTGAGCGCAAGGCGGAAGCATGCCGAAGAAAAACAGTATTTTAAAGGGCTCTGACGGGGGGTGTAGGGGGAACCTACTCCACACTTTACTTAATAGAGATCGCGCCGGCGCTGTGGGGGGTTTGGCGGATTGTAACCCCCCTCATTTACTGGAAACTTAACTTTTTCCCTCTTTTTTGGGAAAAAGTGAAGTTTTCAGTATAATGTGGGGGGTTACAACCCCCAAGCCCCCCCCAACGCCGGCGTGATCTCTATTAAGTAGCGAGTGCGAGCGGTCCTTCGGGGTGGGGGTGCGAGCGGTCCTGCGGGGTGAATCGGACGTCAGGGGGGGGGAACTATGTAAAAAAAAAGTTGTATAACGCGCATGGTTATGCACGGTTTGTAAAATCGTGTATAACGCGCGCGTTATATGCGTGAAAATACGGTATTCACCTCTAAGTTCAGCACACTTGGCACCTCGTGTCTGAAGTTTCTGCAACCCTTTCAAAAATACTCTGAAATACTGCTCCGCTGCTGTAATCGCCTCCGAATCACTCGAAAATTGTCGCCCTTTTAAGCTCTTTTTAAAGTCTGAAAACAGAAAATAGTCAGATGGAGGAAGATCTGGTGAATAGGGTGGATGGTCTTTGCACTGAAACTCCAGCTGTGTCAAAACATTCATTGTTTTGCCAGCCTTGTGAGCAGATGCGTTGTCTTGCAAAAAGAGGACTCCTTTCTGCAGCTTCCCTCTCCTTTTTTCCTTCAATGCCTCCTTTAATCAGCACAGCAAGGTTACAATAGTATTCTGCACTAACTGTTTGGCCCCTTGGAAGATAGTCAGTCAGTACAAACCTTCCTGATCCCAACAACTATGGCCATGACCTTTCCTGATGATTTTTGGGTCTTGAAATTCAATGGCCTTGGAGAACCTGAGTTTTGTCTCTGGATCATAGTGATGTAGTCATGTTTCACCAACAGTAAGTAGTCGTTTCAAAAAAGTTGGCACCAGCTTGCTGAAAATGCTGTAAAACCAACTTGGAATTGTCCATGCAATGTCATTTCTTGTCAGCATTTAAACATTTGGACTCCCACTTGGCTGACAGCTTCTGCATACCCAACTGTTCGTGGATTATACACCCATCACATTTCATGGATATCTGTAGAATCTCAGCATTTGTTTTAGTTGATATTCGCCAATCTGCCAAAATCAGGTCATGGACATGGTCAACAATTTCAGGAGTTGACACCGTTTGAGGTCTCCCAGACCTTGCTGCATCTTTGGTTTCAAAATCACGCTGAAAGTTTGCATACCACGTTTCCACTGTGGAGTGGAAAATGATGGGCATTTTGTCACTCAGTGTTTACATCATACATTGATGTATTTCCTTTGGAGTTTTCTTCTGCAGGAATAGGAGCTTCATTACAGTTTGGAGTTCCACATTTGAAAATTCCACACTTTTCGTTGACATGGTTCAATCAATGATCTGAAACAATATCAAAACATAGCATTACCGTTCTGCAAATTGGCTCTTTGCAAAATAAAATAACACTCTTTTCAGCTACAGTGGCAAAATAACACTCATAATTTAGGAAGTTGGTTGGGATGAGAACTTTTCAGCATCCCCTCATACCTCTGCTGAGATAGTGGATAACATTTGCTGCAAGGATCTGGAGAGGCAAACAGGTGGAGCGGAGTCCTTGAACTTTCAGACCCACAAAATGGAAATTTTGTTCTACTGGGGTCGGTAGCATGGAATGTTGCTACTTTTTTGGTTTTTGCTAGGTACTAGTGGCCTCGATTGGCCACTGTGAGGATGGACTACTGGGCTAGATGGACCATTGGTCTGACCTAGTAAGGCTATTCTTATGTCTTATGTTCTCCATCATTCTCTGAGCCACTTGCTTTATAGCAGGGGTGCAAAAGTCCCTCCTTGAGGGCCGCAATCCAGTCGGGTTTTCAGGATTTCCCCAATGAATATGTATGAGATTGGTTTGCATGCACTGCTTTCATTGTATGCTAACAGATCTCATGCATATTCCTTGGGGAAATCCTGAAAACCCGACTGGATTGCAGCCCTCGAGGAGGGACTTTGACACCCCTGCTCTAAAGTAAAGATTTTCCACCCAATATGTAACCATGGTGGTTAATTTTTAATAATAATAATAACTTTATTTTTATATACCGCAGTACCACAAGCAGTTCAAAGCGGTTTATAAAGGAAGAGACTGCATACAAACAGCGATATTACAAAAAGCATTTAGAAATACATCTGCATGGAAATATTACAAAAATCATTCTGAAATTCGTCAACATGGGAAAAGAATCAGACAAATTTATCAAAAAGATAAGTTTTCATTAATTTTCTAAAAGTTTGGTAAGAAAGTGCATTTGAGATAAAGTCACTTTGACATTTGTTCTATTTACCAACTGCCTTTTTGCAGATGATACCAAGATTTGTAACAGAGTAGACACCGTAGAGGGAGTGGAAAATATGAAAAAGGATCTGCAAAAGTTAGAGGAATGGTCTAATGCCTGGCAACTAAAATTCAATGCAAAGAAATGCAGAGTAATGCATTTGGGGATTAATAATAGGAAGGAACCGTATATGCTGGGAGGAGAGAAGCTGATATGCACGGACGGGGAGAGGGACCTTGGGGTGATAGTGTCCGAAGATCTAAAGGCGAAAAAACAGTGTGACAAGGCAGTGGCTGCTGCCAGAAGGATTCTGGGCTGTATAAAGAGAGGCGTAGTCAGTAGAAGGAAGAAGGTGTTGATGCCCCTGTACAGGTCATTGGTGAGGCCCCACTTGGAGTATTGTGTTCAGTTTTGGAGACCGTATCTGGCGAAAGACGTAAGAAGACTTGAGGCGGTCCAGAGGAGGGCGACGAAAATGATAGGAGGCTTGCACCAGAAGACGTATGAGGAGAGACTGGAAGCCCTGAATATGTATACCCTAGAGGAAAGGAGAGACAGGGGAGATATGATTCAGACGTTCAAATACTTAAAGGGTATTAACGTAGAACAAAATCTTTTCCAGAGAAAGGAAAATGGTAAAACCAGAGGACATAATTTGAGGTTGAGGGGTGGTAGATTCAGGGGCAATGTTAGGAAATTCTACTTTACGGAGAGGGTGGTGGATGCCTGGAATGCGCTCCCGAGAGAGGTGGTGGAGAGTAAAACTGTGACTGAGTTCAAAGAAGCGTGGGATGAACACAGAAGATTTAGAATCAGAAAATAATATTAAAGATTGAACTAGGCCAGTTACTGGGCAGACTTGTACGGTCTGTGTCTGTGCATGGCCGTTTGGAGGAGGATGGGCAGGGGAGGGCTTCAATGGCTGGGAGGGTGTAGATGGGCTGGAGTAAGTCTTAACAGAGATTTCGGCAGTTGGAACCCAAGCACAGTACCGGGAAAAGCTTTGGATTCTCGCCCAGAAATAGCTAAGAAGAAAAAAAAAAATTTAAATTGAATCAGGTTGGGCAGACTGGATGGACCATTCGGGTCTTTATCTGCCGTCATCTACTATGTTACTATGAAATGATAGTGTTGTATCTATGAATCTCTTGTAAATACAACCCTTCAGAGATGGAAAGGAAAACAGATAAGCACTACGTGTACAACTAATACCTGCAAGATCAAAATGGTATGAGAGATAGATTGGAGTTGACCCTGTTATATTTTTAAAACAAAGACCGGCATACTTAAAGAGAATTCCAGCTTCCACAGGTAGCCAATGTAATTTTTTTTTTATATATATAATAAGGGCTATAATTTTTGGTAAAGCATCAGCTTGTGGGTTTTTTGGCCAATTAAAATGTCTTTTATTTCAGAAAGCCTGTATGATTGGGCATAAATGTATTATGCAATTTTGGTTGCAGAAAGAATCTCCAAGTTTTTGGCATTGGAGGAATCAATTACATCGCTTATTTTTATTTGAGAGTTGGGAGGTTCGAGGTTCGCCTAAAAAAACTCATCTTTTTATGGAGGTTTGAGATCCTTATATTCAGAATCTTTCACCCAAAATACGAAGTTTGGTTATCAATGATTTATTATGAAAATTAGGTTTAATAATTACATTCCAGTTATTTATTTTAATTCTTTATCTTTGTCAACTTTCATCCAGGGTGAGGGATTTCATTTAGGGGAAGATAGGGGGTAGGGGATGGAATTAACGGGGGTGTAGATAAGATTGAATTAGTTCATATGGAAATTAAATTTGAAAGAATGGTTTAAATTTGAAATATTATTATTGTGATTCTTATTGCATTGAATGTATTTTTGTATTATCCTATTGTACTGATTATTTGATTCTTTCACTAAAAATTGTTATACATAATCAGGGTTAACATGATCCGATTTTTTTAGGCCAAAGATGAGGCAAGTTGCCGCATTCTGAACAGTACTTAGGGCTCCTTTTACTAAAGTGCGCTAGTGGTTTTAGCCCCGTGCGCTAGCTGCTACCGCCTCCTGTTCAGCTATAGTGTGTGCTAATCCGGTGCAAGCGCTAAAAATGCTAGCGTACCTTTGTAAAAGGAGCCCTTAGTCGCTTAATACTTTTCCTAAAGGATCCCTGATATATAATGTTGCAATAATCCTGGATACCTAATACCAAAGATTGAACCAGCAATCTGAAGAATGAAAAATCAAAATAGTTTAATAGTATGGACTTTCCACCACGTGAAAAACATTGCTTGACCTGAGAACTGGTATGATCTTCAAAAGTCAAATGGCGATCTAATACGACACCAAGGATTTTAATAGTGGTGTTTAGTTAAAATGCTGACCAATCTGGTTAATAATAATAATAATAATTTTATTTCTTATATACCGCTGTACCGTGAGGTTCTAAGCGGTTTACAGTAGAAACAGAAGAAATGCAATAAGTAAGATTAATTAAGATGAAGAGAAAGTACTTAGAGTTCCCTGACTGTCCCAAAGGCTCACATTCTTGCTAAAGTACTTGAGAAAAATAAATTAGTTAGGTTATAAACATAGAGTAGAAGAAGGTAGGAAAACAGTTCATAGGAAAATTAATTTCGAATACATTATACATTATATATTGTTCAAGGCGGAATACAAATTATAGGAATTACCAAAAGAATTGCGTAATAAAGATTATCTAGATAAATTACATAACAGTGATTCATGTACATTAAATGGTGTGGTAGAGGATTCAATTTTGAGAATTACATATCAAGGGAATCAAGTGATAACAGAATATAGGGGAGATTATCAGTATATACGGTTTACAGATTGGAAGTTATCTAATAATGAAGTAAGAAATTTATTGGATAGTGTGGAAAATGTTTATATAGGAATCAGAGTATGTATGATAGGAAAGGTTCTAAGAATTGAATTAATGTGTTATTCTATCGAGGGAGAGCTTGTGCATAAAGGGAGGATATTAGTTGGTAATGACGTGTTTTCTGAATAGAAATGTTTTGATTTCTTTTCGAAACACTTTGATGTCTGTTGTATTGATCATTAGTTTGGTGATTGTGGGGTCAATTTTTGCTGCCTGTGTCGCTAGAAGGCTGTCGTATAGTTTCTTAAGACGGGTTCCATTATTAGGTGGGAAGGTGAATAGGTTTTGAGTTCTTCTTGATCTGGATGAGCGGTAATGGTTTAGGCGGTTGTTTAGGTAACAGGGGGCAGTTCCATGGGTTATCTTAAACAGCAGACAATAGAACTTGAATTGAGTTCTTGCTTTTATCGGAAGCCAGTGAGAGTCTATATAGGCGGGAGTGATGTGGTCAAATTTGCTGAGACAGTAGATGAGTCTGATGGCAGTGTTCTGAACTGTCTGTAGTTGTTTTATCATATTGTTAGGACATGTTAGGTAGAGGCTGTTGCAGTAATCCAAGTTACTGAGTGTGAGGGATTGTACAATGATCTTGTAGTGTTCTTTGGTAAAGAAATTTCTTATTTTTCTTAGGTTTCGCATGGTGAAGAATGCCTTCTGTTAAAAGGAAACTGGATGTTACGCACCAGTACCCAGATACCAGCTGGCACTGACCATCTGGTTTCAGCACTGATCCAGAAGTGCTGTCCAGCTGGTCTGCTACCTATATAGCTGAGTTAATATATAAATATTAATTTCACTCTTTAATTATTGCTAAACTTGATTACTGTAATTCTCTATTAATAAATATCACACAAAAAGAAAAGAAGCACCTTCAGATAATCCAGAACACTGCCGTTAAACTCATTCATAACGGTAAAAAATATGATCATGCCACTCCTTTTCTGATAAAATCTCACTGGCTCCCAATTAACCACCGTATTACTTTAAAAATTTTACTCTTAGTATTTAAAACTCTTTCCACTAATGAACCTCAATTTATTAATAAATTTCTTATCCCTTATAGTATATCGCGTTCTCTCCGTCCACTAATCAAAAGCTCATAGTAGTTCCTCTTTGAAAATTATCGGAACTCGACGACATGATATGTTTTCAGTGATGGCTCCGCAACTTTGGAACACTTTGCCTCAGCATGTAAGAGAGGAAAATGATTTGAGTCGTTTTAAAAGTAACTTAAAGAGTTTCCTTTTTAAAGATACTTTTAATCTTTAAATTATGTTCAAATTTTATATTAGTTTCCTTCCAGGATTCCACTTTTCCCTCCCTAATGTTCTTTTCATCTATGGTTCTCCTCTGTACTTTTTTTTTTTTTTTTTAATTCTTTATTCATTTTTAAAATTACATTAAGTGTTAAATATATTCATTCACATTAACAATAAATACATCACTTACAATCATTGATACATTTCATAAATTCTTATCCCTTCCCCTTTTCCATCCCTCCCACCCATATATTCCATTATCATATAAAACATATAATAATAAAATTCCCCCCTCCCTACACCTTAAGTTGATAAATATAAGGGAAACAATTTCAAATTAATCTTTACAATACTTTGTTAATGGTTTCCACACATCCTGAAACTCCTCTGTACTTTAAACTACTGAATTGTGGTTCTGTCCCTTTTTACCTTGTGTATTGATTAGTCTGTAAGTCTGTTGGTCTAACCCCATCCTTTTACATTTTAAATGGTACATCTAAATATATGCTTATATTTTTTTATTAATGTTGTATTTCGCTTAGTAAATCTAAATAAGCGATTCATCAAATTAAAATAAAACTTGAAACTTAAGAGAGCCTTTTTGTTGTCCTAGATTTATATGACTACCATCTCAATAGTGGTCTGACTATGACCATCAACCAGGTAGCCTCTGGCTTCACTCATGGACCGCTCTGGCATTGTCTGATTTGTGCCCAGGTTGTCAAAGGAAATATTTAGGGCTGCTTTTACTAAGGTGCGCTAGCGTTTTTAGCGCGTGCTAACCGAAAAATACTAGCGCAAGCTCTATGGAGGCATTAGCGTTTAGCGCGTACGGTATTGTAGCTCGCGCTAAGTGTGCACTAAAACCGCTAGCGCACCTTAGTAAAAGGAGCCCTTAGTGGCGCCATTAGGGTTACCATATGGCTCCAGGAAAAGGAGATAATAACACCCACAAAGAAGTGTAAACGCCTGCAGAACTGGGACAAATACTTCTGTATTTCAAATGAAAGACCCGACACTGCCAGTGTTTCGGCTCTTGTCCTGCCTCAGGGGCCTTTTAAGTTATTATGCAATTTCCTTTTTTGGAATCGCTCGTCCCAATTTCAGATTAAACCCGTAAAAAGGTCTAGCATGAGGCAGGCCAAGAGCCGAAACATTGGCAGTGTTGGGTCTTTCATTTGAAATAAAGAAGTATTTGTCCGAGTTCTGCAGGCGTTTACACTTTTTTGTAGGTGTTATTGTCTTTTGCTTTGCATTTGGATTCCCATTTTTTTTGCGTCCAGAAGGAGACATCCGGGTTTTACTTTCATTGCTTTCAATGGAAGTAAAACCCAGATGTCTCAATCCATCCTCTGTTTTCTGGAGCCATATGGTAACCCTAGCACTATCCAGTTATAGAGATGCCAAGTTACCCAGTACCAAGCTGGAGACCTTTTGGCCTGTTCTGGTTTTGAACTTACACCACATAACAGTGTAAGATTTGTAGTGCATGATCTTGCCCATTGAAATCAGTGCTGCAAGGTCCCATAATGCAACAACAAAAAAAGAATCCAACAAGACTGCAGTAAAATAATAAGTCGAAGAACAAAAGCAAAAACTGCAGTGATGGTGTACAGGACGCCAAGTCCTTATTGGACAAACATAAAAATAAAATCACAAAACAGTTTGTATCCAAAAGGACAGATAAGGCCGGACCCATAATGCAACAGGATGAGTGGGTCAGAAATCCAGGACTGTCCCAAATTCTCCATCTAGAACTGGGTGACTTGGCATCTGTGCAGTTAATGCCACTGAATATCCCTCTTATCAGCACTTACTTAGGTTAGCAGCACCTGCTAACCAGATAAGTGCCTTTGAATAATCTAAATCTACCCCTTCAAAGCTATTGATGCAGTTTCCTAACGCAGTCAGCAGGTGGCAGCATTATACATAAACAATGCTGAATAGCAATTTAACACAAAATTACGGTTAGGATAGGACAGTAAAAAAACAAAAAGCCACCAATGTACTCTTGCATCTGATAAATCCTGATATTAGGAGTATCTAGATGTGCTATACATGAGCTATCAAGGCCACAAACAGGTTCCTTCTGTTGATGTGGTCTCAGAGGTTCACCTGGCTGCACCATCATGATCAAATCATTCTAACCTTGGTCTAATAC
Source organism: Geotrypetes seraphini (assembly GCF_902459505.1). Taxonomy (NCBI): domain Eukaryota; kingdom Metazoa; phylum Chordata; class Amphibia; order Gymnophiona; family Dermophiidae; genus Geotrypetes; species Geotrypetes seraphini. The sequence continues at coordinate 212,351,863 of NC_047089.1, read as the reverse complement.
TCAATATCACAGACTCCAGAGAATCCACTCATCTCCAGATCCAAGATATCTACTAGAACTTTGCAATGTACCTGTTGATAAGGTTAGTACTATTACAGGGATTTTTCTCTCAAATTTTTTCAATAGCAACTAGGCATTATTTCTCTGTCCCTGGAGGGCTCAAAATCTAATTTTTGTACTTGAGGTATTGGAAGGTTAAGTGATTTGCCCACGATCACAAGGAACAGCACTAGGAATGGGATTTGAAAGAGGCACCCCTGGATAGCATGCCCAGCATACTAACTACCGGGCTGCTCCTCCATTCCTGTGGAGTGATTTTTGCTACTTATCTACCTACATTTTGCTAAAAACTTTTTCTCGCACGTAGCCATGGTTGAGAATTTTGTACATTCCTGTCTGCTGAAATTTGCAAAATTTAAAAACAAAAAAAGTTACCCTTTGCACAGTAGGGCCATAGAATCTGAGGTTCCTAGATTCTTCCGGGAGCCTCTAATATGTAATAGCCTAGTCCCCTCCCCCCAAACAGCATTTGCCTTAATGCAGGCATAAATGGTTAATACATTGATCCAAACTGAAAAAAAGAGGGGATATAGTTATAAATGTATAAAGAATCAAGGAAAAACGTACTGTGTGTTAGTTTACCAGAAAAACCCACTCACACTCAATCGTCAATCAACAGACAGAAAATCAAAATAATAATGATAAATATTTAAAAAAACGGAGAAAAACAGGCCTCATCCACGAGTGACCGGGACTCAACAGTACCCTAAGCCACTCGTATCATTGCTGGTCTGAAAAAATCTCCGTACATATATATTATCCGCAACTATCCGCAACTACCAAGAGCACACAGACCCAATCCAACCAAGAGTGTGAGCTCCACCTCCCCCTGCAGTCCACTAGGAAGATCAACTGTTTTTTACACCTAAGCAGCAACAGGATCAGCCACCACTACCGAGAGCCCTTTGCCCTGATCCAGCCAAACAAGTAAGCTCTTCCCCCAGCATTCCGTTGGAAAAATCAATATGCTTGCTTTTAAATATTATCAGAAGTAGGAGATCAACTGCTTTTACACCTAAGCAGCAACGAGACCAGCCACAACCACCGAGAGCACACAGACCCGATCCTACCAAGAGTGTGAACTCTTCCCCCCATGCAATCCGCTAAGAAGATCGACTGTCGGCTCCAGGAGGCTTTCCCGCAGAGGAGAGAATCCTGCATTCACCGTGGGCCTCATCTGGGGCAGCCTCCTTGGAGCGGCTGGGGCACGGGCAGTGTGTCTGGGAGGGAATGCATGGATGGGAGAACATCGCAGGGGAGGAGACATAGGCATCCTGGGACTGTCGGCCAAGTCTCTTCCCTGAAGAAGCCCTTTCTGGAAACGTCAATCGCTCCTCCTAAACTTACTTGCTCCACTTCATCACTGACGCTGAAACCGTGGATTGAAGACAAAGTTTTATTTTATTTTTCTTTCCAGCTTATGATTTATCTTTAATCTTATCTATTGTTTTGCCTTTTGTCTTTGTTTTGTTCTATTTCTATCATTTAAATTTCTCCAGAATTCTACTGTTCAACGGCTCCCCCTTCTGCTTCTATTCCTTTCTCTCCTCTCTTCTACCTTCCAAAGTATTTAGATCAATGCTGTCTTGTTAAAATGTTTATTTTATTTTTATTTTTCCTCTAACTCTACTTTTCACTTCTCTATTACCCTCCAGGTACTTTAGTTAGATTGTGAGCCTTCGGGACAGTAAGGGAATTTTTCAAGTACCTTTCTTATTTCTAATCTTAATGTATATTTTCTGTAAACCGCTTAGAACCTAACGGATGTAGCGGTATATAAGAAATAAATTACATTACATTACATTACATATTATAGCAATCAATCTGTCATTTCATAAATTGCTTCTCAAAAGTTCGTCCTTCTTCTGTCAAATCTATCAAATATATTGCAGAAGCTAATTCTCAACTTTTGAATGAAGAAACATACGAGAAATTACAAGTAGATCCATCTTTAGAGATTTTTGAACAGATAGCACAAATCTGTTCAGATGCTGTCATTCAGGGCTTTCTGACAAAGAAAGAATGTGAATTCTTAACCCCCTCAGTTATTTAAAGTTCCAGTATTTTATCTTTTACCTAAAATACATAAGAACACCCACCCCCACCCCCGGTCGACCTATAATGTCAGCACGTGAATCTCTTTTAGAAAGGACGAGTAAATATATAGATTAGCCCAAGCTTGCTGCAGCGTGTGTGAGCGCTGCAGCTGGAGTGTTGTTATCCCCTGACGCAGCCCTGACCGGCGAAACGGGGACTTCCTGTCGGGGTATTGGTGTGTGGAAGAAACAAGCAGCAGCGCTGTGCCTGAATGAAAATACAGATAAGTTTTTCCTGCTTAGTTTCAACAGTGCTTGGTATTAGTACACTGTAGCGTTTGCTTTTTGATTTTGATGCTGACTGATTCTGTGAATGAAACACTATATGGACATTGTGATAGAACTGCAGTAGACAGAGGCTTTTTTCTCCACATATTTATATGCTGTATTTAGCTTAGTGCAAAATACTGCGTTTCTCTCCTTACCCTATATTGTACTACATACATTGTACTACTATCCGCCTTGAACCGCAAGGTATTGGCGGAATAGAAATCACTAATGTAATGCAATGTAATAAAAAACTTCATCCTTTTTTGAAGACAATCAAATCATACATTCAAGATACAACACATTTTTTAAGAAACCTTAAAGATCTTCAATCAGACATTCCTCATAATAAAATTTTGGTTACATTAAACATCTGTTCCTTATAGACCAATATTCCCCAAGATGAGGCTCTTCAAGTTCTGGAGTTGCTTTGGAATTCTAGACCAGATCCTGTTGATGTTTCAACTCAATTTTTACTGAAATTAAGCTCTATTGCATTGAAAAATAATTATTTCATCTTTAATGGAGATTTTTTTAAACAACTTTCAGGAATAGCGATGGGGGCATCTTTTGCCCCCACTATAGCTAATTTATTCATGTCATGGTTCGAGGATAATCTAATCTATAAACTGCCAGGATTTCAACATGTATTCAAATGGTGGCAGTTTATTGATGATGTTTTTTTTAATTTGGGGAGGCAGCTTTTAGAATTTGAAAGAGTCATCAACCAGTGCCATACCTCTATTAAATTTATCATGTCTTACAATACAACTCAAATCAATTTCTTAGATGTTTTGATTCAGTGGAAAGAAAGAAAATTAATAACCACTATTTATTGTAAAGATACGGATAGAAGTACTCTGCTGAGATTTGACAGCATGCATCCTTCTCATTTGAAAACAAGTATTCCATTTGCATAGTTCTTAAGATAACGTCGAGGATTCAATTCTAAAGAAGACTTTCTCCAAGAAGCATAAATTTTAGAACAGAGATTCATATCACGGGATTATCCTCGCCCCTTGATTAAAAAAAGCTAAAAAACAGGCATTGAACAATCCCAGGGAAGCTCTCTTAGAATACAGACAACCTCAAGAAGATAAGGAAATGATCCCTTGCATTATTAAGCAAACTCAGATGTCACCAAAAATTATTAAGAAATATAAAAAACATTTACCCTTGCTTAAGACTCTTCCATGTTTTGCCAATAAATAATTAATTTTTTCACAGTCAAGGAACAGAAATTTGGGAGATTGGCTATGCCATACATCTAAAGAAGTGTTTAGTAATAAAGAAGAGACCAATATACAGGGTCATAGTCCCTGTTGACATTGTGCTAATTGTAGCATTATGGCTACTATCTCCAGTTTTGTTAATCCCACGGATGTTAAAAACTATAGGTTAAAACATAACTCTAATTGTCAATCATCCAATGTGATTTATGCGATCAAATGTTTGTGTGATCTTTTATATATAGGTCAAATTTCATGCAACTTGAATACTGTGTGCAATTCTGTTCGCCATATCTCAAAATAGATATAGCAGAATTAGAAAAGGGACAGAGAAGGGTGGACACTCTCTAAAGTGGAAAGGGGATAGATTCCGTACAAACGTAAGGAAATTCTTCTTCACCCAGAAAGTGATGGAAAACTGGAACACTCTTCCGGAGGCTGTTATAGGGGAAAACATCCTCCAGGGTTTCAAGACAAAGTTGGACAAGTTCCTGCTAAACTGGAATGTACGCAGGTGAGGCTGGACTCATTTAGAGCACTGGTCTTTGACCTGAGGTCTGCCGCGTGAGCGGACTGCTGGGCAGGATGGACCACTGGTCTGACCCAGCAGCAGCAATTCTTATGTTCTTACTAGTATTTTAGCCCGTTACATTAACGGGTGCTAGAATATATGTCTGTCTGTCTTTATTTCTGTCTCTCTCTTTCCCTCCCACTGTCTTTCTTTTTGTCTGTCTCTCCCTGGCCCCCTTTGTCTGTCTGTCTTTCTGCATCTCTCCCTGCCCCTGTGTCTTTCTTCTTTTCTTTCTGTCTCCCTTCCTCCCGCTGTCTGTCTTTCTTTCTATCTATCTGTCTCTCTCCCTGCCTCCTATGCAGCAACATTTCTCTCTCTCTACTTCCCTGTGCAGCAGCCACAGCAACAGCATTCCCTACCCCTCCATTTCCCTCCCCCCACACCACTTCCCTGTGCAGCAGCAGTGTTTCCCCTACCTCCCCTTTCTCTTCCCACAGTCTGGCCGGCTCCCTTACTGCGGTCCCGAAAAACCTGCTGATTCCAGCAGCGTGTGCAGCACTCTACACACGCTAAACCCTTCCATCACTATTACTAATATTTATTTATTTAATTATTCATTTTCTATCTCATCCTCCCCAAAGACCGCCAGGTTACAGGTTAACATACATAATATACAGTTAACAGGTTTCAATTTGCCATAGTTATAGTACAAGGGTTTCCCCCTTCTTACTCTCAATCCCCTCAATGAATCTACTTTCAAAATCATCCCTCCCCCGTACCTTAAATCCCTCCCTCGCTGGATGGCTGCCGGCTGCCTCCCCCAATCTCGCTGTGCAGGGCAGGAGCGATGTTTTCAATCTCAAGCTGGGCCCTGTGCTGCTTCCTGAATGGCTGCCATCAGTTCTTGTGACGGCAGCCATTCAAGAAGCAGCGCGAGGCCAGGATTGAGATTGAAAACATCGCTCCTGCCCTGCACAGCGAGATTGGAGGAGGCAGCCATCTAGCGAGGGAGGTACTTAAGGGGGATGATTTAAAAAAAAGTTCAGCTACTCCAGTAACGCCACAGCTTATCTAACGGGGCAGCTTATCTAACAGGTTTAAAACGGAAATCGGCCTTTTTTGCGGCCTATAGAATGGGGCTTCCTATCATGTGGGGCGGCCTATACATGAGGAAATACAGTAGGTGTCTCTTTCATTCGGCTGGTAATTCTTTGCATTTCATTAATAAGAGAATCCATAATTTGGGGAAATCATTTTCTGGTACAGCAGGGAATCATCCCTCCATCAGCAGCTGTCAACTGTGCACAACAGTTTTAGAAAATGCATGAAATAAAGCAACAGTTCTATCCTGAAATGCACTTTAGTCATGTGTTCTGCCCTTATCCCTCTGAGTAGCAGAACAAAAACTCAATTAAAAAAATATGTCAGTGCATTCAAACAGGATCCTCAATGGAGGAAGGAAAAGGAAAAGCAATATTGTCATCATGGAAACAAACATATAAGATGTAATACAAAAGGCACACAACCACTGGATAATAAGGACTTTTCAGTTATAAGCAACCTCTTTGCAAAACTAGGACAAATAGGGAGATTTTGAAATCCAAGGTCAATATATACTGTACATAGTTCACTAGTTTTCAACAAAGGATAATGAAAACAGGAAATGTATCCAGAAGGACAAATGATAAAGGGAAGCAATTGGAGAGTAACTGTATCAGAGAGGGGCTATAAACCCCCAGAGCTGAGCGATGCTTCAACCACGAAGAAGAAAGCCTAGGATCTTGTAAAGGTAAGAATAGACTGGAGTTGGCCATTGATGCAGCAGTCGGCCATTGTCCTCTGGCTTGGCTAGAGACAAGCTATTGAGGTTTGGCTGTTGTTATTAGGCACCATCGACTCGTGTTTGAGTCCTAGCGACTTGATGAATTACAGATCTAAAAAAGAAATCGGTTTTGTGCTAGTCCGGTAAGGCCCCTCCAGTGTCATCCCCATGGCCATCGGATTGCAGGTCGCCCTTTTTGCCTGGTTCCTTCAATCTTCCCAAACATGATGTCCTTCTCCAATGATCTTTCTCTTCTGACGGTGTGACCAAAATAAGACAGTGGACTTTGAGTGATATAGCCGGTTTGATCTCTTCCAGAATCAATTTGTTAGTTCGTCTTGTGGTCCATGGCATGCTTAAAATCCTTCTCCGGGTTTGGCTCCCTATGTGACATTCTCAGCACATTATTTTCTTCAATGATACAGATAACGAAAAGTCTAGAATGTCTCTCTGCATTATTCCCTTTGATTAGCAAGAGCAGAGAGTCGATGTAAACAGGCAGTCCATAGACACTCACATGTCACTGTGAAGTGGTCCAGAGAAAATGCAACCAAAATGATGCAGGATCTGCAGCAAAACAAGAAATCTGAGAGAGACAAAGGGGCAAAAAGACACATTCCAATACTTCACAAGAATAAATCTGCCACAGGAAGAAAGCCTTTTCAGATAAAAGAATGCTCTGGAGCAGGGGAGGGCAACCATGGTTCTTGAGGGCTGCAACCCCCTGATAAAATTTGTGACTCTGAGAGGTTTTTGTTTTTTTTTTCTGACACTGTTGGTGCTGTTTTTTTCCTCTCGCTAATTATGAGCACCCTTTCTAATTTTATATTTTGGTGGCTTTATACAGTGCATTTAAATTTCAAAGAGTTGTGCTGGAACCATGGTTTGGGCAGGACTAGGGCAGGCCTATATTTGGATTTTTCTGCAATAATCAAACATTTTTAGAAAACATCCAGGGCGCAATTTGGACGTTAGGGGATAGACCTGTTTTAACATGAATAAGTTCCAAAGAGGTACCTAAACTGACTAGATGACCACTGGAGGGATGAAGGCATGACCTAACCACACTCCCCCAGAAGCCATTGACTCCCTACCACCCCCAAAGATGGAAATTTAGGTTGAGCTCTCTGTTTCCCCGTCCTTCTGGTTTTACCACTTTTTGTTCTTTCCTATCATTGATTGTAGTTCTTCCCCCTCCTCTCGTGCCAGTTCATTTTGGTCAGTCTGTGGTGTTTATTAGTTCCCTGTATTATGTATCATTTTTTATTATGTAAAGCCGCCTTGATTACAGATAAGGCAGGATAACAAAATTTTAATAAACTTGGAAACTTGGAATGAAATAGTACATAACTGCCTGTTTGACAACTGTAATAATAATAATAATAATTTTTATTTTTGTATACCGCCATACCCAGGGAGTTTTAGGCAGTTCACAGCAGTTAGATGAAATACAAACAATGCAGTTGAAATTGAAGAACATAACAAAGCAATCATAGAGTCAAATAAGTTATACGTCTACAATTTAAGTGAAGAAAAAAAAAATAATAATAATACATACAAGCCAATAGGAGGGAGCAACAATCTTAAAAGAATGGGAAGGGATAGTGATGGAGAACGTTAAGGATTTGGTCTGTTGAAAAGTTGAGTTTTAATCTGTTTTCTAAAACTGAGATAAGAAGAGGCATCAAGCACAATTTGGGCAAGCCATGAGTTTAGTTTGGCCGCTTGAAAAGAGAAGGTTCTTTCGAAGGATCTTTTAAGATGACACGATTTCAGTGAGGGAAAAGCGAACAGATTTATTCTGCGAGAGCTCTTATTGTTGTAATTCAGGTTGAAGTGTGGGTAAAGATAATCTGGTGACAGACCAAATATTGTTTTGTAGCAGATGAATGAGAACTTAAATAGAACTCTGGATTCGAACAGCAGCCAGTGCAACTTGTGGTAGAAAGGGGTTATGTGTTCCCATTTCTTCAAGCCAAAGATGAGACAGACGGCAGTGTTCTGGACCAACCTCAACTTCTTGGTGATTTTCTTGAAGGCGCCTAAGTATATGATGTTACAGTAATCCAGAACACTCTGAATAGCAGATTGTACCAACAAGCGAAAGGAGGCATCATCAAAGTATTTTTTAATGGTGCGGAGTTTCCAAAGTACCGAGATACTCTTCTTAAATACTAGTGAGATGCATGTCTAAGGTGACTCCTAGTGTTTTGAAGGATTGCTCAATACAGTAATCCAGCCCATTTACATGTAGTGTAGTTTCCTTGATTTTGTCATTTGGGGCTGCCAAGAAAAATTTAGTTTTTTCTGAATTTAGCTTTAATCTAAACGCTGACATCCAACTGTAGATGTTATGGTCAATCCTATTGGAAAAGCAAGCAGGTTCCTGGAGTAGCCTAGTGGGTAATGTAGTGAACCATACAGAAGGGGACTCAGGCTCATATCATACTCTAACCACTAAACTTATGATGGCACATGTGAGCCATTCAAAACCCACCCAAATCTTACTGAACCTACAAATTAGTGATACCTTCAGGCATAAGGGATATACAGTTAGGTCCAGTATGTTTTACATGGGGTTTGGGGGGTTGCCCATACATTATAAGGGGGTTATGGTGAGATGTGTACCTGGGTCTTTTTATGTAAAGTTCACTGCAGTGCTCCATCTCTCTGTTGGGGGTGACTGAGTGGCCAGTCTACTAAAAATGCTGGCCCCTCCTACATCCCAATGGCTTATTTTGTGCATTTTTCCTTTGGACTTGTTTTTTTCCTTTAAATGGTTCAAAAAAGATAGATGCACTGAGGACAAGCACATCTGAGAAATGACCATTTTCAAAACAAAAAAGATAAACGCTTTGCTATTTGAAAAATGGTCACATTTGCTACTGGATTTTTGCACATCCTCTGCAAAATGTCCAAACTCGGATTTGGACGTCAAATTGAAAATGTCCCTCTACATCACTCTGAGACAATTTGCCGCTGTAGCAACAATTTGTGTCCCTGTGCTGAAGCTGATAATGTAGCACTGATGGCACTGCTGTAATTACACCTGTCATCATTTCTCTTAATATGAACCCATTTTTTCACTTTCACTTCTATTTTGCCCTTTTCATGGATCATTGTTCTGAACCTGAGCATGAGATAGTGTAAGGAAAAATGGTTTTAACAGCTTTTGCTTTCTCCATAAATTCAACTTTAAGCCTGCCACTTACTAACTACAAGGAAAACAACACTATGGAATGCTCTTCAGTACCTTGGACAGCTCCTGTTACCAGAAACAGAGGGGCCCTTTTGCTAGTAAATGGTCTTAATGTGACCTTATATAGTTTCCCATGGGCTAAGAAGCCTTTTCTTTTTCAAATTGTTGAATTTCTGGCCATGCACGAATGTTATCAACAACAAAAGGAATGGAGTAGATGGCGAACCAACAGAAACTTGGAAACAATCACCAGTTAGGCTGTATTGAACAATGCTGTGATAAAAGCTTAAATGACTCGATACGAGTCGTATTTTGGCAAACAGCCTGAATATTGTGTACAGTTCTGGAAACTGCACCTTTAAAAAGATATAAAAAGGATGGAGTCAATCCAGAGGAAGGCTACTAAAATGGTGTGTGGTCTTCATCATAAGGCAAGGGGACCAGACTTAAAGATCTCAATCTGTATACTTTGGAGGAAAGGCGGGAGAGGGGAGATATGATTGAGACGTTTAAATCACAACAAATTTCCAAAATGTTACTCACCAGCAGTGGGTTTTACCTAGGAGATCCACATTATTCAAAAAGGGTAAAGAAAAAGCCTCAAGATTAATTATTTTTACTTTAGTAAAATCCGGACCCCTAGACCCGCCCCAAGTTCCACCCAGTTCCACCCATGCTCACCTTGTTAAACCCCCAATCCCACCCTATGCCTGCCCCAGCCCCCCTCCCCCCCTCCTCCCCCGCTGCCTGCTCTCATCCAGCAGAAGCACATCTGCGCATGAACGGATGTTCTCCTGCCCGATGCGATTTCGAGGAAGCTTTTCAAAACCTGGACAAAATGCCGGGTTTTAAGAAGCCGTCCATACATCTGCTAACCCTAGTATTCTCAGCCCATATACCATGCACATTATCAGTACAATGGAAAGCAGCCTTCAACACAGCACAATCTGCCATCATCTCATATATTTTCTTAAGCAATCAGTCAGGTGCTAATTCTTTTCATTCTTTCCATTCCCAGGAAGTTCATTATCTTATAAAAATCTGAAAACAAAATCCATTTCTATAGAAAATAGAACAATAGGATATATCAAGGGACTGTTTAGGTATAATGCATGATTTCAGTGTAATACTCCCCTTCCTTTAGCAGAATATCTGATTTTTTTATGTGGGAGAAATAGTTCCAGATATGTATTAAAGTTTAATTTTCAATTTTCATTCCTCAGCACTGGCTTGCCCATCAGGGGATTTGTGCTGTATGTTTGAAGATAGAAAAATTGTGTCAATCTGTAGAAGTGAACTCCTGGAGATATGTTGATCGTAGAGAACCCAGGATTCGCTTATGGGCTGTCATGCGGCCCATGACACCAACATAAGAATTATTCTAGCTGATGATATAAAAAGGCACAAGGTTTGCAGATCTGGCATAGAGCAGTTTTTAACATCTGTCTGTTTTTGAAAACCATCTACCTGTAACCTCTCCGAATTATTTTAATTGGGTCAGTAAAATGTTTCACAGTGCTGTGATGAACCTAATGTAGAAACAAGGATGGTTTTTCTATCATTTTATTGTGAAGAAATGAAGGGATAAAGCAGGGGTAGGCAATTCTGGTCCTCGAGAGCAGGAGCCAGGTCAGGTTTTCAGGATATCCACAATGAATATGTATGAAATGGATTTGCATGCACTGCCTCCTTGAGATGCAAATCTATCTCATGCATATTTATTGTGGATATCCTGAAAACCTGACCTGGTTCCGGATCTTGAGGACCGGAATTGCCTACCCCTTGGATAAAGGGATCCTTCACATGTTCATCTTCAAATGTGCAAAGAGGGATGTTACATTGGTGAAACAAGCCAAATGCTAAAGACCAGAATCAACTTACATAGATATATTAAAAATTGCAATGCCAACCAGGATGTCACCTCTGTCGGACAACACTTTGGAAAAACTGACTGCTGCACCAATGATTTTATGGTGAGAATACTAAAAGGGAACTTAAAGGCCTAGATTCACTAACCTGGCCGAGTCAGTCCACTCCGAGTCTGATCCGATGCAGGCCGACTGATTCACAACAGGCCTGTATTCAAATGGGGGAGATTGGAGGAACGCCCCCCACTGACCTCACGGATTGCTCTCCAGCAATCCAGATGCATGTGCAGACCATCTACTTTGCCTGTAGATGGTCTGCGTTTGATATCTGTGCTTTTAAAAAAAATGTTTACCTTTTACTTGCGAGCCAGGGCTGGAAGATCGGGGCAAGAGATAGAGATCAGGGCAGGAGTGTCGGGGCAAAGCTCGGGGCAGTGAACAGAGCTGGAAAATCGGGGCAGGAGATTCAGAGCAGATATCGGGGAAGGAGAGTCGGGGAAGAGCTCAGGGCAAGAGAGCAGGATGGCAATTGAGCAGGAGAGTCAACAGGGACGTGTGCGACTGGTCCCCAGCAGTCGCTTCTTCTGTTGGTCGGCCAGCCCAGTCGGTGTCCCAGATTTGTTTAGTGAATCGCGTCCCTGCCTACTTTGCATGCCGTTTCCCCTCATTTGCATGCACGGATCAGAATCGGATTGGCAGAGAGGTTAGTGAATCGGGTCGGAGGAAAATTGGGTCGCAATCCAAGAACATAAAATCTTTGAAATTAAAATGATAAAATATTTTGACACCTACCAGACAGGACTTAACAGATATCTGGGCTGTCTTTCCCACTACAAAGACATTTAAAACTGCTTTGTTATCTCTCTGTCTCCTGCTCACCTACCCACTCCTACCTCTTCCTGTGAAACTACCCCTGAAATGCTTTCATGTTTTCCTTATATATACTGATATTTGTCATCATTTGAAGAAGGGTTACCTTCGACAGCTCACCATAAAATGCATTGAGGTAGTCCAATAAAAAAGGTATTACTTTATTTCCTTTGGTTTTTGTTTTATTTCTATATATTATCTTATTGTGAAGAAAGAATGAATTAGTCATCCTTGTAATACCTTCCAAATCTGTGCAGCAGATACTTGAATGTTTCACGTTAAATAATTATTCAGGTACCATCCCCAGTATCGTAATTGGGATTACTTCACTGTTAAGTGACTTTGGCATATATTTGCCTGACATTCAAAGCGATTTAACTGGGCAGAAGAAGCTCCTAACTGTAGCCACAAAGTTATTTTCTGATTCACCCTCTCTTCCATCCTGCAGGTAGATAAGGGCCAACCGAGACTTTCCTGCCCAACTCCTGACCCCTGTATGCCACCCCAGGCCTACTTTGAAATGCCTGTTACTCCAACAGAATCATACGAGCCAGATCAATGCCCATGCACTCCAGCCCATTACAGCAGATAGTGTAAAATAGCTGCTTTGACCTCTAGTGGAAGCCATGAGGTACTGCCACCTACTGCTAGGCTGTTAGAATTCGCAGTAGCCATTTTACACTAGTTGTTGCCCCAGTGGGGCTTAAAGAGATTGGAGGGCCTCGGTCGACCCTTACCTATGTGTACGGTGGGAGAGAGGAGGATTTGGAGGAGTAGAGGGCACTTTATACAGGTTCTGGCTAATATTCAGTTGGACCTGCATATGCCCTGGCAGCTTCTGAATCTTCATTTAGCCCTGGCAGGCTGGTGACTGGACAGAGCCTGGCATTGAATACCTGGAACTATATCTGCCCTTGGTGGTCAGCGTCTCAAAAACGCCGCTGCAGGCTGAAAATCGGCCAGTATGTTTAATTTTGTCATACACCTACAATCTTTTCCTCTCTTGCTGCTCTTGAAAATTAGTTTGAATGAGTTAGCGCAAAAAAAAGATATGATCAGTGTCTTGTCAGGATCTCCTGTCTAAGTCAGCTTAAGGCAAGTTACAGTGAGATACACAAGTTATTTCTCTGCCCCAGGGAGCTTGCAATCTAAGATATGCTTAAGGCAAGGAGAAACAAGTGTCTTACCGAATCACAAAAAGAGGGAGTGTGCCAATTAGGATCTGAAGCCTGATGCTGTAACCACCAGGCTAATACATCTGCTGTCGTCCCCCCCCCGGTCCCCCTCTCCCCCTCCCCCCACACACTGTTTTTCCCCTCTATGTTTCCATTCATTTGTCTTTAGTAGTAATTAGCAAAATGTGCTGTGTAAATATTTAATAGAGCTAGGAGTTTCAGTACACCAGCTGGCTAATGGTGCAGGTGTGGTGCGCTAGGACCCACAGCAAGTGTCAGCCTGAATTAAATGCCTTAGCCATGCTTTGTTAAATTTGCTTAAGTAGAATTGCTGCCTATTTCAGCTTAAAATAGGACCCATGAACAAGAATGCACATGTTTCTATGGCAAGGGGTTTATGCTGAAGCGAGGCACTGTGTATCTGTAATTCACTGACCTTGAAATCGCTGCACAAAACAAGACACAGTTACTTGTTTGGAAAACAGGAGGCAGGCAGCTATTACTTTGGTGGGCCTGTTTACTGAAGTGTCATACATGTTTGCATGTTCCACAAGTGAAATGCAAAAATTAATGTGTGGTAAGTACAAAGGCTGTGCATTAAGCGTCGGGGAATTGTCACATAGCATGTCCCCATGCAATTACCACACTAAAGCAAAGTGCTCACAATGGCTCATTCCACTCTCGTACTTCCTTCAATTTTTTTTTTGCCCATAACAATGCAAAGTCTTAAATATACGAGAACAATGGGGGGGAGGGGAGTTACCAACTTGGGATACTGTTAAGAGTTATTTTACCACAAGTCAGGTTATTTTAACACAAGTTGTGTAGTTTTAATCAGGGCTGGTGTTTGGGGGGGGGGGGGGAACAAACAGAGAACTGCCTTGAGCTCCACAGCTCTGGGAGTCTCCTGAGGGCCAGGATATCCTTCCTTTCCCCTCACCCCTCTCCAACCTCCCCCCCCACACACACCTTTTAAAATGCAAAGAGGTTGCTAGGGCAGCAGCAATTCTCTAGCGCTGCTCTTAGATTCCTCAGTGCTCCTACTGTGGTCCGCAGTGGCACAGCGAGCCCCTCCCCTCCCCTCTTCTCCACTCTCTGTCCCATCTGCTCCTTCCCCGCCCCCATCCTGCCCCATGCACATGCCCCTTCCCTTCCATGTACCTTTTTAATGTTTCTGGCGCAAGCAGCAACCCCAGCCTGCTGCTCACACCAGCGTTGGTTCTTCCTCTGCTGACACTTCCTAGGCATGGGTCCAGGAAGTGATGTCAGAGGAAGAGCTGGTGCTGGTGCGAGCAGCAGATTGGAGTTGCTGTTCATGACGCAAAGTTAAAGCAGTATGGGGAAAGGGCATGTGGTGGTGGGAGGAGGAAGAAGGGAGAGATGCTAGATGGGAGGGCATTTGGTATGTGGGGCAATCAGAGGAGAGGGCATGCAGGAGAGGAATTGTAGGCCCCTCCTTAATTTCTGCCCTGGGCTCCAGCATGTCTAACACCAGTCCTGATTTTAGCACAGGGTCTCGTTAAACAAAATAGGACCCTGTGTTAAAATAGCCTAACTAGTGATAAAACAACTCAACTAAACAGGAGCCCAACTTGATAACTTCCCCCTTAAATCTTATGGATTCTTAAATTCTTATGGACAAGAGTTTGATAATGAAACTTTATTTTAAAAACAGGTTAATGAAATTTTGTGGGGATTTGGTTAGGATTTTTCCAGATGTATCCAGAACCACTCAGATGAGGAGGAAAGAATTTTTGAAATTGAAAGAGAGTGTTGGCACTAGATGCATCCTTTTACCTGAAATTTCCATGCAAATGTTTGATTAAGTTACAAGATATTAAGTATTCATTTTGGGATCCTATACAATTACAACAATTTTTAGTTGCAAGAGAATTGAAATATAAATATAAATGAGATTTGTTTCACCTCGCTGAGATTGTGAGGAGAATTAATATAAAAGTATCCCATTGTTTAAGGAATGATCCAGGGTTCTATAGGTGAACCATGAATTATTGTCCTTTACTTGTTTGAATTTTATTTAACTAGAAATAGCAAGGTATACTCCCCATTAATGTGGGCTTAAAGGGAATTATATATGTATGATTTGATTATGTATTGTTTTGTGTGATTTCACTTTTTCTTTTGAAGTATTGGATATTGTAATGTATTCAAAATTATAAAAAAAAAATTTTACCTTTTGCGCTACTGGAAGCCTGTCTGAACCTTTCAGTTCTGAGAATACCCTCATCCACTTACTGACCATTGTAAACAAGTGTGCTGCCACCTTCTGTATCATATAAAGATGCTAAACCAGTGCCTTAGGGAGGCCCAGATGCAATGCACTATATAAATCTATCTCCCTCCCCCCAACACCAAAGCCTGTAACACTAACAGATGGAGTCAAATACTGACCATTTAGATATATGAAATTACAATAATCTAACAATAGGAGAATCAAAGACTGAACCAGAATTCGAAAAGCTGACTCTTCCAAATATGATCTAATAGATCATAACTTCCAGAGAGCAAAGAGCTCTTTCGAACCACTGATTCTACCTGATCTTCCATTATAGATACATTTCTGTCTAAAAGCACCCCAAGAATTCTTATTGTAGGAAGTATCTGATGCAATTCACCATTCAGTAATAAACTCTCTATTAAGCACTTAGTAGGGGTGGCATAAAAAAATTGGTTTTCTTAGGATTAAGTAAAAATTTAAATTCCTTTGTCCAGTTTTCAACTCTAGACATAACCTGTGTAATTAACATAATTTGATTAAGAACATAAGAACATAAGAAGTTGCCTCCGCTGAGGCAGACCATAGGTCCATCCTGCCCAGCGGTCCGCTCCCGCGGCGGCCCATCAGGCCCATTGCCTGAGCAATGGTCTATACCTATCTATACCCCTCAATCCCTTTTTCTTCTAGGAATCTATCCAAACCTTCTTTGAAACCATTTAATGTTTTCTTGTCTACAACAGTCTCTGGAAGCGCGTTCCATGTATCCACCACCCTCTGAGTGAAAAAGAACTTCCTAGTGTTTGTTCTAAACCTGTCCTCTTTCAATTTCTCCGAGTGCCCCTTGTACTTGTGGTGCCCCTTAATTTGAAAAATCTGTCCCTGTCTACTTTTTCTATGCCCTTCAGGATCTTGAAGGTTTCTATCATGTCTCCTCTAAGTCTTCGCTTCTCCAGGGAGAAAAGTCCCAACTTCTTCAATCTGTCGGTATATGGGAGATTTTCCATTCCCTTTATCAGTTTAGTTGCTCTTCTTTGTACTCCCTCAAGTACCGCCATGTCTTTCCTGAGGTACGGTGACCAGTACTGGACACAGTACTCCAGATGCGGCCGTACCATTGCACGATACAGCGGCATGATGACTTCCTTCGTCCTTGTCGTAATACCCTTCTTAATGATACCCAACATTCTGTTTGCTTTCCTTGAGGTCGTGGTGCATTGCGCCGATGCCTTCAGTGCCTACCATCACTCCCAGGTCTCTCTCCAGGTTACTGACCCCTAGTGGTGTTCCCCCCATTTTGTATGTGAACATCGGGTTCTTTTTCCCCACGTGCATGACCTTGCATTTCCCCACATTGAAGCTCATCTGCCATTTTTCGGCCCACTTTTCCAGCTGCGTTAGATCCTTTTGGAGATCTTCGCAGTCTTCCCTGGTTTGAGCCCTGCTGTATAGTTTGGTGTCATCTGCAAATTTAATGACTTCACACTTGGTTCCCGCCTCTAGGTCGTTTATGTAGATATTGAACAGGAGCGGTCCCAGCACCGACCCCTGCGGAACTCCGCTCGTGACCCCTTTCCAGTCTGAGTAGTGGCTATCTTCCTTGTCCTTAGTCTCAGTTTCCTCCACAGGGTCCTGAACTGGTCAGTTAGTGTAATCCTGTTGAAGTTTCTCCTGCTGATAGAAACATAGAAACATAGAAACATAGAAAGATGACGGCAGAAAAGGGCCACAGCCCATCAAGTCTGCCCACTCTATTGACCCACCCCATTGAGTGCTAGTGACCCTGTTCCTTAACTTGGCCCTTGTAGGGATCCCACGTGTATGTCCCATTTATTCTTAAAATCAAGCACGCTGGTGGCCTTGATCACCTGCACCGGAAGTTTGTTCCAGTGATCTACCACCCTTTCCGTGAAGAAATACTTCCTTGTGTCACCACTAAATTTCCCCCCTCTGAGTTTGAGGGGGTGCCCCCTTGTGACCGAGGGTCCCTTGGGAAAGAATATATCGTTTTCCATCTCGACGCGACCAGTGACGTACTTAAATGTCTCAATCATGTCGCCCCGTTCTCTGCGCTCCTCCAGGGTATAGAGCTGCAGTTTGCCCAGTCTTTCTTCGTATGAGAGACCCTTGAGTCCGGCGACCATCCTGGTGGCCATCCGCTGGACCGATTCAGCTCGAAGCACGTCTTTCCGGTAATGTGGCCTCCAGAATTGCACACAGTATTCCAGATGAGGTCTCACCATGGTTCTGTAGAGTGGCATTATGACTTCAGGTTTGCGGCTGACAAAGCTTCGATTGATACATCCAATCATTTGCCTTGCCTTAGATGAGGCCTTCTCTACTTGTTTAGCAGCTTTCATGTCTGCACTGATGATTACCCCCAAGTCCCGTTCCTCTGACGTTCTAGCTAGCGTTTCTCCATTCAAGGAGTATGTTCTACATGGATTTCCGCTGCCGAGATGCATGACCTTACATTTATTAGCGTTGAAGCCCAGCTGCCATGTCGAGGACCAGTTTTCCAGCGTGATCAGATCCTGCGTCATACTGTCCTTGAGGTTGCTTTCACTTACTATGTTACACAGTTTGGCATCATCGGCAAACAGTGATACTTTACCCTGAAGCCCCCGGGTTAGGTCTCTTATGAATATGTTAAAAAGGGATGGTCCCAGGACTGAGCCCTGCGGCACTCCGCTAGTCACCTCCGAAGTCTCAGAGAGGGTGCCGTTGACCACCACCCTCTGAAGTCTTCCACTCAGCCAATCATTGACCCATGCAGTTAGTTTCTCACCCAACCCCATTGATTTCATCTTGTTTAATAGTCTACGGTGTGGGACACTGTCGAAAGCTTTACTGAAATCCAAGTATACTATGTCCAGAGCCTCTCCTGAGTCTAGTTTTCCTGTCACCCAATCAAAGAAGCTTATAAGATTAGATTGGCATGACCTGC
The DNA here is from genome assembly GCF_902459505.1 of Geotrypetes seraphini. Lineage (NCBI taxonomy): Eukaryota > Metazoa > Chordata > Amphibia > Gymnophiona > Dermophiidae > Geotrypetes > Geotrypetes seraphini. Next base: position 212,333,583 of record NC_047089.1, on the reverse strand, counting down.
CTCTTGTGAATCCATGTTGACAGGGATCCCTTAGATTCCCTTCATCCAATATCGAGTCTAATTTACCTTTGAGTAGAGTTTCCATGAGTTTACACACTATTGATGTGAGACTCACAGGTCTGTAGTTCGCTGCCTCTGCTCTGCAACCCTTTTTGTGCAGAGGAACGACGTTTGCTGTTTTCCAGTCCAGGGGTACTCTCCCTGTACTTAGGGAGAGATTGAAGAGCATGGCTAACGGTTTTGCCAGAACATCGCCTAGTTCCCTGAGCACTCTTGGATGCAACTCGTCCGGTCCCATGGCTTTGTTCACCTTGAGTCCTGACAGTTCTCTGTAAACATCAGCTGGTGTGAACTCAAAATTCTGAAATGGGTCTTCCTTGTTTTGCATTGCTTCCAGCTGTGGCCCGTGTCCTGGTGCCTCGCAGGTAAAGACCGAGCAGAAGTAATCATTCAGTAGTTTGGCTTTTTCAGAATCTGTTTCCACATAATTCCCGTCTGACGTTCTAAGGCGTACTATCCCGTTTGCGTTCTTTTTCCTGTCACTAATGTACCTGAAGAATGATTTGTCCCCTTTCTTGATGTTCTTCGCTAGAGTTTCTTCCCTTCGAAGTTTGGCCTCCCTAACTGCCGTTTTGACTGCTGCAGACTTTGTCCTGTATTCAATGTTTGCTTCTTTTTCCCCGGTGCGTTTGTATGAGAGAAATGCTCTTTTCTTCTCCTTGACGAGGCGCGAGACCCTATCAGTGAACCATTGGGGTTTCTTTCTTCTTTGTTGTTTAGTTACTGATTTTATGTAGCGGATAGTTGCCTCCTGAAGGGTCGATTTCAAGGTTGACCACATAACCTCCACATTATCCGTTCTTTCTTGAACCTGAAGCGTCTGATGGACGAAGTCTGCCATTTGTGCGAAGTCAGCACCCCGGAAGTTGAGTACCCTTGTTTTTGTTTGTGATCTAGGAAAGCCTTTCCTAAGGTTAATCCAAACCATGTTATGGTCACTGGTGGCTAGCGGTTCTCCCACCGAGATCTCTGAGACACTTTCCCCGTTCGTAAGTACCAGGTCCAGGATGGCCTGGGCTCTAGTGGGCTCTAGTACCAATTGTTTGAGCCGTACTCCCCTTATGGACGTCAATATCCTCCTGCTATCACAAGTTGTCGCTGAGAGTGTGTTCCAGTCTACATCAGGCATGTTGAAGTCCCCCAATAGAACAACGTCCCCCCGTAAGGTGATATTTTCAATGTCATCAATTAAATCAGCGTCCTTGAGCTCCGATTGTCTTGGAGGTCTGTACACTACACCAAGGTACAGGCATTTTTCTCCGCCTCTGGCCAGGTTTACCCAGATGGATTCCCCAGTATACTTGACATCCGTGATCCTGGTTGTTTTGATATTTTCTTTGAGGTAAAGTGCTACCCCTCCTCCTAACTTACCCTCTCTGTCTTGCCGAATCAGGTTGTATCCTGGTATAGTTATATCCCACCCGTGAGAGTCTGTGAACCATGTTTCGGAAATCGCTACTATGTCTAGGTCTGCATTAACTATTTCTGTTTCCAGTTCTAGAAATTTGTTCCCCAGGCTGCGTGCATTAACATACATAGCTCTCCACTCTTTTTGTTTATTTAGCTCGTGTAGAGAGCAACCCATTTGAGTTAAAGTGTCCCCTAGCGATTCTTTTGCAGTAAGGGTACTTACCTTATACTTTGAATCGAAGTTTTGGTTTGCCACATCAGGATTGTTACTTACTGCTCCGGTGTAAAAGTGGGTACCCACCCCCGACTTACCTAGTTTAAAGCCCTTCGAAGTAGGTGGGCTAGTCGGTGTCCAAAGACGTTCTTGCCTCTGTTGGTCAGGTGGTTCCGATGTGGATCACTACTACTGTCTCGGCTCCCTCCAGGATCCTCTCGATATTGTTGATGATGTCCTTTGTTCTTGCCCCCGGGAGACATGTTACCAGTCTGTCCTCTCTCCCTCCGGCTATATGACTGTCTACTCCTCTCAGGATTGAGTCCCCAACCACGATAGCCGATCTCCCCTTCTTCAACTGTCTCTCTGGTCTCAGATCTGTGTCATATGTGCAGTCCATTTGTCCGTCCTCTGGGCTCTGCTGTGTCTCCGCCCCTGGTCTCAGGTCTGTGTCATCTGCGCAGTCCGCTAGTCCTTTCTCCTGGCTCTGATGGATCTCCTCCTCCTCTGCCTGCCCAGGTCCTCCGCAAGGTCCTAGTTCCATGGTGTCTGATGGTTCCTGTTGTCCAACTGTTGGTTCTCTCCTGGTGTGTTGGTGGTCCTGTGCCTCCACCCTCCTGCAGGCCTCCTCAATGAATTTCTCGAGCTCCCTAACTTGTTCCGCGATGTGGCTCTCTCTGGCGGTGTCCTCGGTTGTCCAACACTGTTCTTCCATGGTGCACAGTCCCTCCAGTTCTTGTACTCGAACCTGCAGTCTCCCGACCTCCTTCTTCAGGCTATCCAGTTCCTGACATCGATTGCATATGTATGCCTGCCTCCCGGAGGGTAGGTAGTCATACATATGACACTCGATGCAGAAAACTGGGTAGTTCCCCTGGGTTCCTGTAGCCTCCATTCCTGTAGCCTCGGTGATTTGGGAGTGGTGCCTGGCATTCAGTTAGCTGAAAAAGTAGAGCGAGAGAAAGAGTGAGAAGAGGAGAAAAGTAGTTATATATATATTTTTTTTTTTTAAAGTTAGAAGTTATTGAGGTTAGAAGTTAGGTACTAGAATTGTAATGTCATCAGCTATATATACAAATGCATCAGCTATATATACACATTAATCTGTAACCCAAACATGACATATACAGTAGACCACAAGGATTCTTCCAGGTATAAGAAAAATCAGACTGAAACAATACTTGATATGATCTAAAGGACAGAAAATCAGAAAAGCATTGTAATACATCACCAGTTATTCCAAAAGCTTCTAAACAATTTAGGAAACACTTATGATCAACCAAGTCAAAGGCCCAACTTAAATCAAATTGTAAAATCAATGCACCTTTGCCCCTACTAAAAATTGTAAAATCAATGCACCAATGCACCTTTGCCCCTACTAAAAAGCTTATATAAATGATTCAACAGTGATGCAAGCACTGTTTCAGTCTGAATCCAGACTGTAAAGTATGCAAAAGATTAAAATGGTCAAGATAATCCATCAATTGCAATTGTACTGCACCCTCTCTATAGGTTTTACAAAAAAAGGAATGGAGGCTATTGGTCTATAACTTGTAATCTCCTCGGCGGAATTCTTTTGGTCTTTCTTATGAGCTGTAATGATAATATGCCCCTTATCAGATGGAAATTTTCCCGATAGCATAGATTGCAACCAAATGAACCATTCGCCTTTAAATTTGGCTGATCCTGCCCTAACAAACTGTTGGATGACAACTATCCTGGCAGCAGTAGGTCTGAGAGTGCCTTTCATAAAGCTTTTTAAACTGAAACCAGTCAATGCTCTTGAATGTATTCCAATTTAAATCAGCATAACAAGTACTCTCATTATGCTATCTACATCTTGCCAGCAAGTTATAGAATTTCCCCATTATTGTTCTGCTCAGGATTTTTCAAGAAAAATATCTGAATTATGCCTTAATGAGGCAAACTTTTCTGAATGTGTTTATTTTTCTTTTATTTATTATATGTTGGTTTAAACTGCATATTCATATTTAATGCTATGTAAAATGTTTCTTGTGTTTTTGTAATACTGCTTAGAATTGTCAGTGATCAGTGCCGTATAAATGTTTTTCTTTAAATTCTGCACATGAGGCAGTAGAGCATCCCTGAGATTTGGGCCCTGGCTTCCATTATGCTCAATGCAGATCAGAGGGGAAACAGCAACACAAAGAATTGTGATGCAACAATAGTGTAGAAGGACACAGGTGAAACAAAGAAGCAAAGCCACATCACCAGAGAAGCAATTTTATTGCAAGACCCGACATTGCTCGTGTTTCAGCAGTTGCCTGCATCAGGGGTCGGTATATAATGCCAAAATGGTAAACACAGTGTACAAGGTCTTCTTTCAAATGCTTAGTTTCAAATTTGATATACTGCCTATCAGTCTTCTATTTATTTATTTTTTAAATCTTCTTTATTCCTTTTCAAGCCAATATAAAGTGCAACCAAGATAATGAACAAATATTTCAATAAACAGCACTCATTACATTCATATATAATAATAAGCCCCCTCCCCTTCCTGGATGTGTTCAACACTCATAGAGAAACTAAAGGGTAATACTAATGATCAAGTCAAACAAAATTTTGTTAATGGGTTTCAAATTTTTTTAAAATTAATGTAGTATCCCAATTGTGTTGCATGTGTATGTTCAAATTTATAAACTTGGCATAAAGATTCCCACCAGAAATTGTAATTTAGCCTATCCCAATTCTTCCAATTTTTCGTGATAAGTTGCATTGCAACTCCTGTCATGGGAAGGAATAATTTATTCTTATGTATATCGATTGGACTCTTGGATAATAAAAGAGTTCCAAACAACACTAGATCACATGATAACGACAGCGAGGTTTCTAATATCGCATTTATTTGACTCCCATATAGATCTCCAGAATTTAAGTATCAAGGGACAATAGAATATCAAGTGATCTAATGTCCCTGCTTCAAGGTGACAGTGCCAGCATCTATTAGACTTGGAACTATCTAATTTTTGTAATCTAACAGGGGTCCAAAATCTTCTATGTAACAAAAAAAGACAACCCATGTCTGTCTCATAGATGCTGACGTTGTAGCAGTCTTCTAAGTGGTTTGTACATAATAAAAATAGTAAAATAGGGTAATATACATTGAAACATACCTAATGGACCTACTGGAATGATAGGATTAAGGTAAAGAAGAACATTACAAAATAGGAAAGAGAGCCATATAGGGGAAATACAAAAGGAAGGGGGATCCCATCTGATACCCAAAGCAGAAATGAAGATAATATTTCATAAGGTAAGTGCATTAGAGGTTGAACGCATCTTTAAAAAGAAATGTTTTTAGTTTTCCTTTGAAACGATCTAGCATGGGTTCATCCCGTAGTTCTGGCGATAATGAGTTCCAAAGAGATGGGGCTGTGATGGAGAAGTTTGTTGTTCGTGTAGTGCTAATAATATGGAGAGATGGAACCATAGAAAACTGTTTAAGAATTCTGGCTGGTTGTTACGAAGTGTTTTGAATGTTAAAAGTCTGATTTTATAGGTTATTCTGTGTGTAATAGGGAGCCAGTGAGCTTTTATCAGAAGAGATGTGACATGGTCAAATTTTTTCACATTTCCAATGAATTTTATTGCCATGTTTTGTATAACTTGAAAGCGTCTGATTTCTTTCTTTGAGATGCCTTTATATAATGAGTTGCAGTAATCTAAACATGAGATCATCAGGGAATGTACTAATATGTTCAATGCAGAGGACTTAAGGACTTTGGAAAGAGAACGTATTAATCAAAGCCTATAAAAGCATTTTTGAACGACAGTACTGATTTGCTGGTGAACTGTTAGTTTGCTCCCAGGAGCTTTATAGATGACATATAAAGTGCTGCTTGTCATATTATACTCTCTACAGCTCTAACCACTGGGCTACTCCTCCACTACTGTTTCATGGAAAATGAAGGGAAAATGCACTAGTCTAGTAGAAAATTGCTTGGCCCATTGACTAATGGAATCTAATGAAATGGAATCTAATGGAATCTAATGAAATGAATCATTCAGTGTCTGAAAACTAAGCACATGAATAATCTGAAAATAAACAAAAGTTTTTACAATGTACAGTTCTCCCATAAGAACACAAGAATAGCCATTCATGGTTAGACCTCATCCTCTTCAATAATATTAATTTGTAAAAGGTTGAACGTACTACAGACTTCACTTGCTCTTTCCACGAGAGTTAAGAATTCAACTTATCCCCCAGGTGTTGTGCTACAGAAGGAAATGGAATGAACAAGTGTGTTAGGTGTTATCAACTTGTGTTTGAGTCCTAGCAACTTGATGATATCAAGTTTTTGTAGCAGAATACAGAAGTAGATTGCCGGGCTTTTCTTCTGTGCAGTTTAAATTTGATGTTGTTGCTGTTGTCGCATCATATGTGATCCTCCACTTACAACACTGCCCATCTGCTGCTGCCCAGATGAGTGGTACATCTTTAGTCTAACATCTCTACTGAAACCTGTCTACCTCAGAAGGCCCTGCTAGTAGTCAAACTACCAATGCAAAGCTTTCAGCTTCACAGATACGCTTAAGCCCCAGTGGCACAACTGGAGTCAACAAGTCTAACTCTACCTAAATCTCCTGATTGAGATTCTCATCCTACCCACAATATTGTGGTCCTCATAATGTTCAACATGAACTTATTCTTCACCATCCAATTGCTGACAAACCTGAGACAACTGCCAATTAAGGGCTAGATTCAGTAAATGGTGCTGAAAAATCCATGCTCAATACACTGTCTTCTGAGACCGCCCTGTTAAAAATGATCAAAACTAATTCCGCACCATGTTAGACAACTCCATACGCTGCAGTTGAGATGAAAGAATGCCATGCTGGGATGCCAAAAGAAATCTAGCACTAAGACTAACAACATCTCAGGGCTATGTTCACTCACCATGACACCCTCATCTACTATATCATTCAATGGCTGCAACACACACTTCTGCAGACTAAAAACTGTGCAGTAATTCACTAATACCAACTCATCAAGGTCATGTTTTTTTTTCCATAAAGGATGAACATCTGCCTCCTTCATTGCTGATGGCACAATTCCAGAATGGATTGATGCATTCACAAATCCAGCATGAAGAGTACAAATCTCTCTTTAAAAAAACCTTAGACAACCACAGGGGATAACAATCTAAGAAGCAACCCTCAAGTTTTAGGTTTATTTATTCAATTTTCTATACTGTTCTCCCAGGGGAACTCAGAATGATTTCCATGAATTTATTCAGGTAGTCAAGCATTTTTTTCTTGTCTGTCCTGGTGGGCTCACAATCTGTCTAATGTACCTGGAGCAATGTGGGGACTGTGTGACTTGCCCAGGGTCATAGGGAGTGGTGTGGGGTTGAACCTACAACCTTAGGGTGCTGAAGCTGTGGCTTTAGCCACTGCACCACACTGTCCCCTAGGTCCCTAAAGAGTCTTCATTTTCTTTCTTTGATAGAGGGAGCAACTGTTCCCTGCCCCCACTCTGAAATCTCCAGAATAGTCAGATGTAATAGCCTTTCAGAGTAGTCATCACTGGTAGGAGACACATTGACAAGGAAGGTTATAAAAGCATGCATGTAAATGCAAACCCATTACCAACCCCACCCTCAGGAATGCCTCCACTCAGTCCAGATAAACTTAATAACTTATAGGCTGTTGCCAAGTAAATTTACTTCCCTATCAGGCGACCACATTTATGGAAGACTATTTCCTAAAAAAAAGCATTATTTTACTTATGGAAATGCTTTTTAAAATTACTCCCCTTGATTTCTTCTTTTCTTTCCCCCACTTCCATTTTCTATTCTGATCTCAATCCCATTCCCTGCCCCCAACCATAAGGAGACATTACTGTAGGACTTCCCAAACCTGTCCTGGTGAGCCCACAGCTGTGGAGTCGGAGCTGTGGAGTCAGAAGCAATTATTGGGTTACTGGAATTGGAGTCAGAAAAAATGTACCAATTCCAACTCTGATTATAAATGGTAATACATTCATAATTCCAATTTCACAGATACTAATTTTTTTTTCAGGAAATAATTTACACCTTTAAACCTAAACTTTAGTGGGTTAGGGTACTACAAAGTAGCCTGATGATTCACATTGGCAGTGAAGAAATGCTTTGTATGTTGTATACTTTCAGTCAGTATAGGAAATCTATAATTAGTTGGAGTCAACGCCAGAGTTGAAGGTACCATAAATTAGGGAGTTGGAGTCGGAGGTTTTGTGGACCGACTCCACAGCCCTGGTTTTTAGGAGGTACATAAATAATTTGCATGGCATAGATTTGCCTGTACTGGGTCTATGGTTTCCGCACATTCACAGTGGATATCCTGAAAGCTCAATTACTTGAGTCACAAGGACACGTGTACATGAAATGCTGCCTAAGTATGTTTTCCTTCCTAACCACTCTCATTGTTATGAATTAAGTAAATCAGGGATCTGCAGTGCTGATTAACATGGGCCCAGATTTACTAAAGATAGCGACTCAGTCGCTGTTGGCCGATTCTCTGGCTGATTTTTAAACAGTGATTGATTCATTATCTAGTTTGCATGCAAATGATATGCACAGAGGTGCAAATCATTAGCATGCAAACTCCCCGACTGAATCGCTTAGTGAGCGATTGAGTCGGTACAGAGCCCTGACAGTAGTGACAGGAGAAGCAGCCTCCTGCCACTGCTGCCAGGGCTTCTGCTGGGGGGAGGAGTCTTTTTTTTTTAATGGCAAAGATATTTTGCATGTATTACACAAGCAAAATATCAGACCAATAATAAAAGAAAAGAAAAAAAAGCGCCTCTCCCTCCCCCCCTCCCTGAACCCCCAAAAATGGCAGGAGGGATGCCCACTCCCTCTTGCCATCATCTGCCCCCCGAACTTAGATATGGCAAGAGGGATGCGCACTCCCTTCTGCCATCAGGACCCCTGCCGCCATCACCCTCCGGCCTAGCCCCCCCCCCCAAGTACCTTTATATCGGGAGCAGGGTTCCCCTCCAGCTCCGACAGCCAGCTCCTGTACAATGTCGGCCTTAGCCCCTGCCCCAGTGCATCATATGATACATGGGGAGGGGCCTAAGGCCCTGATTGGTTCAGGCGCCTCAGGCTCCTCCCAAGGGAGAGTCTTTATTTTGCTTTATTATTTTGTCAGCCTCCTGAGATTTTCAGAAATTTCAGATCTCCCACATCATGACAGTGCTTTCAGATTCAGAACTACAATGGTTGATTTCTTTTATCAAAACCTCAGCTGTTGAATATGCTAGCAACACCAGAAAAATGCAAACTTCAAGGACTCGTTGTTTAAGACTCCAATAAAGTACAGCATGTGGAAATGCTGGAAGACTAGTAAAAATGATGGTTACTGTTCATTTTTTTTCCTATTGTTTTTGTGCTAAAGAGCTTTTTAGTGGATATAGAAAACTTAGATATTTAGGCCCAGATTCTATACAGGGCGCCTACATGACGTCTAACATTAGGCAAGACTTACGCGTCCAAATAAAGTGGTTAACGAATGATTTAAGTGTCTTAACAAGTGTTAATTGGCACTTGGGCGCCCAAAGGATGTGGATGCGAGTTCAGAGACGTCTCCACAATTTCATGGGCACCCTCAGGAAAAGCTATGCCTAAATAGATAGGTGTGGGCATGGCATGAGTGTGACGTGGGAGAGGCTTCAATATAGACATCTGTTGACTGATTTACATAACGCTGAGCGCCAATGGGCGTCCACATAGGCAAAAGAAAACCAGGTCTATTTTCAGCTTGGTTTGGGCTTCATAAAACCGATTCTGTAAAGGGCGCCTAAAAATTTGGAAGCCTATCTACCACTTAACCCCGCTCAGCGTGATTCTGCGCCTAACCTGGATGTCCAAACGGTGCCTAACTTTAGACAGGTTTTGCAGAATCTGGGCCTTAGTAGCTTGTGCTATCATGAATTCATGATCATTTTTGGATGGCTCGTAAACCAAAATAAATGAGGGCAATTTAGTTTATATACCTTTAACTAAACTTAATGGATGGCAGAGTAGAATATGCTGAATCTTCATTCCTATACTAAAGAATCCTTCACAACTGAGTCAATTTGACAAAAATACACAACAGGATATGGAAATCCCAATGGTTGTTAAAACTCACAGTACCACAAAATTTCGGTAAGTGAGCAACTAGATTAGCAGAACAGGGGAGAAAAGACCTCAAGCATTCACTGGTGCCAGATATAGAAAGATCTTGTCCGGTCACTACAAACATGAGTTATCACTGGTCCTTTTATGAAACTCCTTTAGGGTTTACCGAAATTTTGTGGTACTGTGAGCTTTAACAACCATTGGGATTTACATACCCTGTTGTGAATCTTCATTCATTGTTGGCAGCAAAGCATGGCCAATAGAGTTTCAAGTTTATTAAATTTTTGTTATGTATGCAATATCAAAAGCTTCAAAGCTATAACATTTTAAAAATGGGGGGGTAGAACAAAACTCTTTAACCTAATTACAATCAAATTCTATCCATTCTAATACATAACTGGTACGGAAGGTGAAAGGGATGAACTACAATCTTTAAAGAGAGAAAGAAAACATTTAGCGGAGAACACATTTGGTAGGTAACACAAAAAAGAGAAAAAAGAAAGGAAAAAAAAAAAGATGAATCTATAATCTATACAGAAATCTAATTTAGATCTAAGAAGTTTGGTGATTTGTAAAATAGTGTTGTCTATTTTTCAAAAGCATCCTTGACCAAAATCTTTTTAAGGAACGCTTGAATTTTTCTACAGAAGATTCATTACGAATATAAATTGGTAAATTGTTCCAAAGCTGGGGTGCCAGATTCAGTTGAGCTACTTTAGAATGGGGAGAAGGAAGAGTGGGGTGCAGGAGTTGAAGCTACAGCCTCAGCACCCCGAGGTTGTGGGTTCAAACCCACATTGCTCCTTGTGACCCTGGGCAAGTCACTTAAAGGCAAATTCTATAAGAAGCGCCCAAAAGGTAAGCGCCAAATTAGGCACTGTTCAGCACGATTCAGGTAAAATTGTGTGCTGTTTAATGAATCACGCTAGCGGCGCCTCTTTTGGAAGCGCCCAATAAATAGGCACAACTAAAATTTAGGCGTCTAGCTGAGCACTTAACCACGCCCACGCCTAACGTGCACAGCGCTTATTTTTTTGAAGGCCGCCTAAATTTATAGAGGTGCCTTACTGCAGAATAGCTCTTTCTTGATAGGTGCCTAAATTTCAATTATTGCTGATTTAAAAGCTTAATTGAGCTTGTTCTTCAATTTAAATAGGCGTCTACCTAGTTGGACGCCTCTGAAATAGGTGCCTAACTTTATGCGCTGGTTACAGAATTTGGTCCTTAATCCTCCCATTGCCTCAGGTACATTAGATAGATTGTGAGCCCACCAGGACAGACAGGGAGAAATGCTTGAGTACCTGAATAAATCCATGTACACCATTCTGAGCTCCCCTGGGAGAACAGTATAGAAAATTGAATAAATAAATAAGAGACATTTCACTATTCATGATAACTTAAAAAGCAGCCACACAAGCCTACTCTTCCCTGCCTTATCTGAAATGCTATAAGAAGAATTTTGCTCCAGGGTCTGAACTGACTCTGTCACAAGAGGAGCATCATTTTTTTCTCAGACATTCAAAAAGGGAAGGTGATTTATTAACAGCTGCTTCAGAAAAAAAATTGCTTTGCTGAAGTGGAAAAAGTGTGAAATAATGGAAAAAATCAAATCATTCAAAAAGCATAAGTTCCGTGGCCCAGAAAAATCTGTTTCAGAAGCAGAGATACATGAACTGTGAAATTCTTATAGGATTTCTGCTGTTGGCTGACTGGCTGGCTGCAGGGCTACACTATCCGGGTCTGCCTAGTTGCCACTAGTAATTAGAGAAACCGTAATAGTAGATAAAGAGATGAATGATTCAATCAGATCCATCCCAGAAGAGGAGAAAAGTGAATTTGAAAACTCAGATTTTCTGCTTGTGGCTGACTGACTATTGGTGGCTTTTTACGCAAACAGACAAGTGTGTAATCCTGCAGCCAGTCATAGACTGACATTGATGGGAAAGAGAACACTAGGACAAAGACACGACACTGTGAGGGCCATTAGCGATAGGATGTCTAAGGGCCTCTTCTATCAAACTGCGCTAGCAGTTTTTAGCGCAGAGAGCCGCGTTGAATGGCCCGTGCTGCTCCCGATGCTCATAGGAACTCTATGAGCGTCGGGAGCAGCGCGGGCCATTCAGTGCGGCTCACTGTGCTATAAACTGCTAGTTCAGTTTGATAGAAGAGGCCCTAAATCCGAGTCTGAATGTCTTGAGAAAGATGTCCAAAAATCTGAAGAAAAAAATGGCCATTTTCAAAACTGTACGATGTCTATCTTTTTCTTTTTTTCTTTTTTAATGACCTGTTAGATGTCTTAGCCTAGCAAGACATTTATCTTTTTTGGCCATTATCGAAGAATAGGATGTCCAGATGAAACATGTCCAAAACAATACACTTGCATATAGGAGGGGCCAGCATTTTTAATGGATTGGCTACAGAGACATACCAGCAGAGCAGTGGGATACCTTAGAGGACACTGCTGTGACCTTCACATAAAGGGTGCCAGGTATACAATTCACCATAACCCCCTTAAAATGTATGGTGAGCCCTCCAAAACTCCCCCAAAACCTACTATACCTACCTGCCTATCACTCTAATAACCCTTATAGCTGCAGGTATCACCTATATGGTAATACAATAGGATTTTGGTGGGCTTACACTTTCCACCATAAATGTAGTAGTTAGAATGGAATATGGGCCTGGGTCCCCCATTCTATGGCTCACTACACTACCCACCAGGCTACTTCAGACACCTGCTTGCTTCTCTACTCGAATTTTCCATATCATGTGCGGCTGTTATAAAAAAAGATATATACCATTTTATTTAGATCTTTGGGGGTTGGGAGATGATCATTGACCACTGGGGGAGTGTGGGGGGTCATGCCATAATTCTTTCCATGATCATCTAGTCAGTTTGGATATTTTTGGGGCCTTATTTGCTTTTAAAACAGGTCTAAGTCCGAACATCTAAATGGTATCCTGGACATCTCGGTAAATGTTTGATTATTGTCACTAGATGCAACATTCCCCCTTGAATTATGGATGCATTGCAGACAAGAAGTCTAGCAAGATATCTAGAAAGTTGTTTTTTGAAAATGACCACTTGGACATCTTGGCCAGTAAGACGTCCAAGTGCCACTTTTACTCTAGCATACCGCTCCTTCTGTGTCTTCAAAATGGCCCCGTCCAACAAGGTCAGTTGATTGGCCATAATAAAACCTTGCTCTTACTATCACTCTTATTGATCTTCATACTGGCAAATTGCTCAGAACCAAGCTGAACTTGCTATGATCAATGTTTTGCTGAATGAAGAGCTTAATTTTATGCAACCAGTGCATGAACTCATTTATGATTTGTTTAGAGAACGAGACAATAGTGTTCATGATAGCACATCATTGGCTGTTTATCCAAATCCCACAGAATCTTATCCTTGCAATTCATAAATGCATCTTCTCCCCCCAGCCCAGGGGGCTCTTTACTACAGATTTGCATGTTGAGACAGCATATAACTTGATTGTCCTTATTCCACTCTCTGTGCCTGGACTGTTTCAGCCAACTTTGATGCCGTTTTAATCCACTTCCACTGTTTTGGATTTTCCAGCCGATGATAGTGTTTACCTCTATTCCAGTACTTTGGTAGTCTTCATTCTGCTGTTTGTGCCACTTCCGATGTTGTCTTGGAGTAGGGGCATCCAACCTCAGCCCTCGCCAGGTCAGGTTTTCCCAAATGAATATGCGGGAGCTCTGTTTGCTTACAGTGGAAGCAGTGCATGCAAATAGATCTCATGCAAATTTATTGGGGAAATTCTGAAAGCCCAACTGGATTGCGGCCTTCGAGGACAATTCTGGTTTGGAGTTTCATATCACTGCTAGTGCCCTTTGCATCTGTTTTGATGTCATGGACTTTTCATGCTACCTGAATGTCTTTTAGTGCTGTTGGCTCTAGTACAGATGCCTGCCAACAGGTTTTAAGCAAGTTTTATTAAAAATAGATGGAAAATCCCACTGGTATGGGAGGAAATTGCATGTCCCATTGTCTTTGGTGTAAAGCACAGGTGTCGAAGTCGGTCCTCGAGGGCCGGAATCCAGTCGGGTTTTCAGGATTTCCCCAATGAATCTGCATGAGATCTATTTGCATGCACTGCTTTCAATGCATATTCATTGGGGAAATCCAGAAAACCCGACTGGATTCCGGCCCTCAAGGAGGGACTTTGACACCCCTGGTGTAAACAAATGAAACAAAGGTGATGAATGATTTTGTATCCCAAAATGAACCAAATGATCACTCAAGCCAAATATGAATTGAAATAAAAATTCTTCCTATGGAGATCCCTACTAATCAGTAGTAGACTTCCCTCTCCGTATTCACGAATTCCGTATCTATGGATTCGCTTAGTCGCGGTTTTAAACCACAAAATTCATTTTCATTTTCATTTTTCAGGCTATTTTAAGCCTTGTAAGCCCCACCCCCCTTAAGCCTTACCTGGTGGTCTAGCGGGTTTTCGGGGCAGGAGCGATCTTCCCATGCACCTACCCCAAGCAGATCGCTCAAGGAAATGGCTCGAGAGACTACAGGAGCTCAAGGCAGCCATTTCCTGTGACCGATCTGCACGGGGCAGAAGCGTGGGAAGATCGATCCTGCCTGAAAACCCACTAGACCACAAGGTAAAACTTAAGGGAGGGGGGGCTTTCAGGCTTAAAATAGTCAGGGGAAGCAGGGGTTAGGGGCAGAACTGGCCTGAATATTATTCGGGGTTTTTAATATTCGCAGGCTGGCTCTGCCCCTAACCCTTGCGAATATGGAGGGGGAGGTGTACATTTTAAATCTAGTATGGTCTGAATTTGTATATATAGTGTCATAAGTTGCACATGCAACTTAAAATTGGTTTAGCAGCCAATCGGCACATGCAATTGGTGATTAACACCTCACAATTGACATCAATTGGCACTAATTAGAAGTTATGCGCACCACTTGGTAGATGCATTCTATAAAATGGTGTGTGTTGGTTCTAGTGCACAAATCTCAAAAGGGCCTTGACTAGAGGAAGAGCCATGGGCATTCCTAAAAGTTAAGCGCACTATTATAGGATACGCCTGATCTGTGCACAACTTAGATGCAGGTATTTGGGCCTGGGTACACCTAAATGTTAGTCACAAGTACGGCGGCTAAATGTCATTTGATAGATGGTGCATGCTGTTTAAAGAATTGTGCTAAGTGCCATTATGAATTTCCGGGGCCTACCTTTCACGAGAATCTTGTCCACGGAGGCACCTTACGACGCCTAACGCCACTTCCAGCATTAACCATGCCCAGTGGCGTAGTGAGAGTAAGAGGCACCTAGGGTGGTGGTGCCCCTCCCCCACCCTCTTCTCTGCCCCCCCTCCCTCCTTCATACGCTCCCTTCCCATCCCCTCCTGCTGCGCCCGTGCTGCTTCCCTTTCCCCCGCACCTCTGTAACGTTCCTGGCGCGAGCAGCAATCCCCGAGCTGCTGTTGCGCCAGCGTCAGCTCTTGCTCTGGCATCAACAGGAAGAGCCGACACTGGCGTGACAGCAGGTTGGGGGTTGCTGCTCGTGCCAGGAATGTTACAGAGGTACGGAGGAAGGGAAGCGGCGTGCAAGCATGGAAGTGGGAGAGGGGGGAGACAGGGAAGGAGCGGGGGTGTAGAGGAGGATGGGTGCCTACGCCCTCACCAAAATGGCACTCAGGGTGGACCGTCCCTCCCGACCACCCTTACTATGCCACTGACCATGCCTACAGTGGTATTAGATAATAATAATAACTTTATTCTTTTATACCGCCATAACCAAAAGTTCTAAGCGGTTTACACTAAAAAGAGCTGGACAATCAGTGAAATACAATAATACAGTAAAAATACAAATATTTGTAAAATAGAATTTCAGTAATAAAACTCTCATTAAGTAATAAAGTTATCGAACAAAGTGGTCTTAATTCATTTCCGAAAACAGCAACAGGACAACATGACTTGCTGAATACATTTACCTAACCAAGATTGTTGCCTACCAGCTTGAAATGCTAGTTATCCTATTGCTGTTTTCCTGTTATCCTATTGATGTCTCAAGGCACTTCCATAGGCATGATAACGGTACTCGTTTGGCGCCTCCAGGTTTTTAATGGCATTTTAATTGTTTTTTTTTAAATCAGCGCAACCAATTATTCTGCTGATTAAACCAGTTTTAAGCGAATTAAGTTAGGCAGCGGTGGGGTGCCTAACGCCGCCTAATTTAGGTTGCCATTTTTAAGAATCGGGCCCTGTGTGTTTCAATCTGGTTTTGCTGGACGAGGGTAAGTATTGTGTCAGCTTAGCGTCTTTTTCCAGTTCAGTCTGTGATTCAGGGCTTATTGCTAGGAAACCAGTTTCAGCACTTAAACTAAAGTAAAAGGGCTCTGGATCAGCGCTGAGCTAAAAAGATAGTACACAATCGGCTGTGCTGAAATTGGAAGACAGGCTGACCTCCGAGGTGAAGGGCTTTGTTTTTGTGGCTCTTACAAATGTTCTGTTTCTATCACATAAATGAACAGAAACAAAGTGCATCTATTCTGCTCCTTCAGGACGTTTCTGAGGATCTGTATATTGGGAGAGGATTAGGATGAGCGTCAGGCCTCGGTATAAAACCAAAAATGTTCACGTGTGTGTGTGTGTGTGGATGTGATTGATTGATTGCGTGCAATCATGTCTTTTTACACTACTCATTCAGTAAAACATCCTGACGGAAAGATGTGTGGCAGAAGGAATAATCTAATCTAATCTCCAAATTTATTAATTGCACTATACCAAAAAGGTTCAAGGCGATTTATTTATTTTAAAAAATTCTTCCCCGCTTAACACTGAAGCGGGTAGCAGTAGAAAACATACCTATTCAGGACATATTCAAACATGTTATAATACATGCATCCTAGCCTATTCTTCCACATATGCTAATCGCTAAAACTAGCATAATGCTCGTAAAAATGTTCATTTTTTTATGAACCACAAAATGCAGTATTATAGAGAGCCAACAAAAAGCTTTGGCACATAAAGGTTTTCAATTGCTTCTTAAATAACATTCAAAGAGGCTGTAAAATACAAAACCAATCAATAATTAAAATATCATCATAACATGAATATTACAAGTCATATAAAAATGTTTTCAAATAATAATAACAAGGAGTAGCATATCCACAGATGTGTATGAAGGGGGCAGGTATGAACTCTTAGAGCAGGGGTGTCCAACCTGGTCCCGTGAAGTATTTTGTGCGGACCCAGTCGAGGGTGATGCAGTGTTTTCCTCTGCTGCCCCCGAGTGTTTACCGTCTGGCCAGCTCCCTCTTCTGTCTTGCTGCAGCGTTTGCGCGTTTGGGCAGCCCCAGAAACATTTTTTTCGACCAGTGCGGCCCAGGGAAGCCAAAAGATTGGACATCCCTGTCTTAGAGGTTTTGTCCAAGGCTGGCTTAACCATTGGACCAGGTGAGGCTCTGGCCTAAGGCAATTAAGGGCACCAAAATATCCATCCTCTGACCTCAGTGGCCTACAGGTTAAGCCTTTTCCCCCTTTTCCCCCTCTCTGCTGCTCTCATTCCCCCAGGGTCCTCTAAAGTTTATATCAGTTACCAGCAGCAAGACAGGCTGCTTTCCTCCAGACCTTGGGTCTTCCCTTTATGCGTCCTGCCCCCTCTAAGGCAATTTCTTGTGGGCGGGACATGGCAGAGAGAAGATCCAGGGATTGGCTGAAGGCAGCCTGTCATGCTGCTACTGTTGGCATCTGAGAGATGTGAGAGAATATTGCCAGACTCGTTGGGAATGGGAAAAAGAGACTGAATTGAGGAGGGGGGGGGGGGTGCCACCATGGCAAGCTGGCTCAGGGCACCACTATACCTTGAACTGGCCTCAGTTAAACTTATTTCTTTCCAATATTCAGTCCATGCCAGTCAGCATTTTTTAACCACAAACTCCCCCTCCCCTTTTACAAAACCACACAAGAGTTTTTTTGTAGAGCTGGCTCAATGCTCTGCGCTGCTCCGATGGTCATAGAGTTCCTGTGAAAACACGGCGAAGAAAGTGCTGGGAATCAGTGATTTTTCTCTGTAAATGCTTGGAATCAGCGATTTCTCTACGCAAGCTGACATCATTTGGGGGGGGGGGAGGAGCCAGCAAGCTAAAAACCACAAATAATCGAAACCACGATTGCTGAAACCGTGATTACGGAGGGAGAAGTGTACATGATAACCTAGCTTCCTCCTTATGTGCTGAACAGGTCCCTTCACTCCCAGGATGAAATATGCCTAAAACGCCTCCTGGTCGTGCCCTTCAACTGCCAAACAACGTTCTTACTTCCACTTCATACCAAGCCACTGGAATCAACTGCCACCACAGACTCCTCAACTTTAGGAAAGCAATAAAAACATACCTCTTCACCTAACTCCTCTGCCTACAGCTGGTGGATAACAAAGAAATGTATATTGGTACTAGATCTTCAATATACAGTGGCACCTTGGTTTACAAGCATAATTCATTCCAGAAGCATGCTTGTAATCCAAAGCACTCATATATCAAAGCAAATTTCCCCTTAGGAGATAATGGAAACTCAGATGATTCGTTCCACAGCCCAAAAACTCAAAGTGTATTTATTTAAAAAAATGTAAAATGAGAGTCTTTCCCTTATTTCTGGAAGCAGATGAAAGCGCAGCTCTTCTCCCAAGTCTCTGCGTCTGAAAGCCTCTCTTTCCCCACCACTTTAGAGAACCCCAAGCCCACGTAGCCGGTCCGGGCGTTTGAAGAGCGGGCTGCTATACAGTATTTGAGACGAGCGCCATTCCGATAAACGATCCCGTACGCATACGTTACATATAAACATGCACGTCAATGAGCGTGTCATCGATATTGTGCGTGCTTACACGTGACATGCACGTACACGCTCGTTTATCAGGGCTGTGCTCGTCTTGTGAGTTAAAGTTTCCTGGAGTGCTTTGCTCGTCTTGCAAAACACTCGCAAACCGCGTTACTCACATACTGAGGTTTGACTGTATGTCGCATTAGGATAAAAGCTTATATTGAAACTCTTGCACTGTCACTCTGGCAAATTGTAATCCATTAATGGTATTTTTGTATGTTAACCTATAACCCATTCTGAGCTCGATGGGGAGAACAGGATAGAAAATTAATTAAATAAATATTTATAAATGAGGGACATTTGCTTTCACCGCTATCTTATGTATTGCCATTGTGGATATCTTGAACACCAAGCTGGCTAAGTATGTCCTAAACACTGGATTAAGAATCACAGTTATAAGCGTTTCCTAGTCCTTCCTGGAAGTAAACATAGCATAAACATAAAAACTTATTTGTATACCGCAAATACCGTTAAGCTCTATGCGGTTCACAGAGATTAGCAGTACAAATGAATAAACAACCAGCATCTAACTTCCAAACGATTCTGTAAAAAGATGCGTCTTTAAAGCACGTTGAAATTGTTGATATGAATTGGAAAGTGTGAATATGTGAGTCAGATCCCTAATCCATGAGGCTGCCTGGGAGGACAACAGCCATTCCTGGAATTTCTTATATTTGGATCCCTTTGCAGAAGAAAACGAGAATACACTTCCCCCTCCCCATTCGCAGTTTCGGCAATTGCGATTTCACATAGTCTCGATTTTTGGGGGAGGGGAAAAAAAGAACCCCCCCCCACCCAGTTTAGCCTTCCCCTCCGGCATCCTGGCCTTACCTGGTGGTCTAGCGGGCTTTCGGGGCAGGAGCGATCTTCCTACACTCCTGCCCCATGTAGATCACCAATAGGAAATGGCTGTGGGGAGTTCCCGTCGTAGTCTCGAGAGAAAAAGGATCTGCAAAAGTTAGAGGAATGGTCTAATGCCTGGCAACTAAAATTCAATGCAAAGAAATGCAGAGTAATGTATTTGGGGATTAATAATAGGAAGGAACCGTATATGCTGGGAGGAGAGAAGCTGATATACACGGACGGGGAGAGGGACCTTGGGGTGATAGTGTCCGAAGATCTAAAGGCGAAAAAACAGTGTGACAAGGCAGTGGCTGCTGCCAGAAGGATGCTGGGCTGTATAAAGAGAGGCGTAGTCAGTAGAAGGAAGAAGGTGTTGATGCCCCTGTACAGGTCATTGGTGAGGCCCCACTTGGAGTATTGTGTTCAGTTTTGGAGACCGTATCTGGCGAAAGACGTAAGAAGACTTGAGGCGGTCCAGAGGAGGGCGACGAAAATGATAGGAGGCTTGCACCAGAAGACATATGAGGAGAGACTGGAAGCCCTGAATATGTATACCCTAGAGGAAAGAAGAGACAGGGGAGATATGATTCAGACGTTCAAATACTTGAAGGGTATTAACGTAGAACAAAATCTTTTCCAGAGAAAGGAAAATGGTAAAACCAGAGGACATAATTTGAGGTTGAGGGGTGGTAGATTCAGGGGCAATGTTAGGAAATTCTACTTTACGGAGAGGGTAGTGGATGCCTGGAATGCGCTCCCGAGAGAGGTGGTGGAGAATAAAACTGTGACTGAGTTCAAAGAAGCGTGGGATGAACACAGAAGATTTAGAATCAGAAAATAATATTAAATATTGAACTAGGCCAGTTACTGGGCAGACTTGCACGGTCTGTGTCTGTGTATGGCCGTTTGGTGGAGGATGGGCAGGGGAGGGCTTCAATGGCTGGGAGGGTGTAGATGGGCTGGAGTAAGTCTTAACAGAGATTTCAGCAATTGGAACCCAAGCACAGTACCGGGTAAAGCTTTGGATTCTTGCCCAGAAATAGCTAAGAAGAAAAAAAAAAAAAAAAAATTTAAATTGAATCAGGTTGGGCAGACTGGATGGACCATTCAGGTCTTTATCTGCTGTCATCTACTATGTTACTATGTATAATATCAGGGCTTGCAAATCATGAACTTTGTTGCTTAGACTGCGAGCATTTGTGGTCATCGCTTTCCAGCTATTTTTCAGCGGTAATCTCCTTTTTCATATGGATTTTTGTTTCGTTTCACTTTCTGTTGCAATACTAAGAAATGAGTTGCTGATATTGTTTATGTTGCAATCTTTACTACTATCACATCTTTTCTTTTGCCGGGGCTGGTCTCTATAATTGTTCTTCATACATACACCATCCCCACCTTCTAGTTTAAATGCCTAGAAACATATTGTCTAAATTTCTCTGCAAGGTTTCTTTTTCCTGCTGTAGTAATATGTAGCCCATCAGTGCAATATAGCTTCTTGTCCTTCCATGTATTTCCCCATCCTCCTATATACCTGAAGCCTTCTTGATGACACCAGGCTTTGAGCCATCTATTAAAGTCTTTGCTCTCCCTTTCCATATGCAGGCAGTATTTCAGAAAAAGCTAAAGTTTTTACAAAAGGTTTCAAACCCTCACCAAGCTCCCGAAAAGCTTTCTGTGCTGCAAGTGTAGAGTTGTTTGCCAGGTCATTTGTTCCCAGATGGATAACAACATCAGTGTTAAAATCCTTAGTTTCTTCCTTAATTATAGTCTGTATTTGCCTGGAACTCCTGGTAGCTGAGGATCCTGGAAGACATTTCACTATTTTGGTCTCCTCGCCTTGTGTTCCAAGGTTAATGCCTCTGATGATGGAATCCTCCAACAGTAATAGTTTTCTGTTTTTGGCTTTTTTATTTGTGCTCTTGTTCTCTTGAGTTACCTTCATTGGTTCCAGTCCCACCTCCCTTCTGTTTCTTGAGTATCACACTAGTGCACTAGTGGAGCGAAGGAATTCTGTAGAGGTAATATTAGTGAAGGTGGATGTTTCTGTGTTATATGTCGCAGTCTTCCTGAGCCTACTGTGACCCATTTATTCCTGGGCTGTTTTATTCTTTGAGGTAGAGGTGGTAAGTTGGTATGATTTTGTGAAGTGATGGAAGCTGCTTTAATTGTATTCAATTCCTTTTTAAGTTTGCAGAGCTCCTCCTTAATACTAGCAAGTTGAAGACAGATGGGGCAAGCCTTAAGCCTCCAAATAGTGTGTCTTGGAATTAAAGCACCACAGTGATTGCATAGAATAAAGGTCATCTTGATTGGTTATGAAGTGACCTGATTTGAGTAGTCCTGATTATTTGGGTCTCTATATATGAGCAGTGATCCCTGGGGTGGGTGGGACTATAAGTCTTACCGTTATTCCTATGAAGAGAAAGAGGAAATAAGATTTAACAAAGGAAAGAGAAGGGTTTATTTTTTTTGTTTTTTTTGTTTTTTTAAGTAAGAAACAGGGAGGAGGAGAAGAGAAATTAAGCAGATATAATGCTGAAAAACAGTGAAAAGAGCATAATATGAAATGCTGAGTGAGCTTTTAGAAGTTCACAGGGCAGATTTGTTCACAGCATTGTCCCAAAGATAATGCAGTTAACCTTAGTAGCAAATCAGAGCCCCTCCCTTCTCCACCTAATCAGGAGACACAATGGTTGAAAACTAGTAAGTCAGAAATACAGGCTCTATACCACCCTAAAACACAGGATTTTAAACAAAAATGCAGGCTCTATACCAGAACTGTGGCTACTCCAAAACACAGGATTTTAAACAGAAATGCAGGCTCTATACCACCCTAAAACACAGGATTTTAAACAAAAATGCAGGCTCTATACCAAATCAGTGGCTACCCTAAACACAGGATTTATAACAGGATTTTCCCTACTTTAGTCACCCTGTGCCATAGGCACCAGGATTTAATTAGAGTTAATATAAGTCCTACCCTTATTCTTATGAAGAGGAAGAGGAAATAAGATTTAACAGAGGAAATAGAAGGGTTTATTTTTTTGTGCTTTTTTGTTTTTTTAAGTAAGAAACAGGGAGGAGGAGAAGAGAAATTAAGCAGATATAATGCTGAAAACAGTGAAAAGAGCAGAATATGAAATGCTGAGTAACTTAGCTTTTAGAAATTCACAGGTTCACATGGTGTTTTCACTATATGCAAATCTATCTCATGCATATTCATTAGAACATAAGAATTGCCATACTGGACACACCGAAGGTCCATCAAGCCCAGTATCTTGTTTCCAACAGTGGCCAACCCAGATCTTAAGTACATAGCTAGATCTCAAGTAATAATACAGGTATCTTGAAAGCCAGACTCATCAGGTGTGCCCCCACGACAGAGCTGGGGAACAATGGACTAATCCTGAGGCCCCCAAACCTATTCATGAGAGAAATTTGCATAGAGTGAAGGCTCATACCAGAGAATAAAGGTGGAATACAAGTAATAAACTATAATGACACAGGGATGGGTACACACGGTTAACTATGGGGTAGGGCCTATGTGGATGACACAGGGACAGGGACAAACTTTGTCCATGTGCTTTTCTCTAAAGACTTGAGACTAGTATCGGTATGTAAAAACTTAATACATCTTAGACAATTGTCAACTAACTGCTGACAATTGGCAATTGGATGCTTTTGGATTTAAATGACATCATTTGTGTCGTCTGCCTTTGATGTGGCAACAAGAGTCTTGTCTGTTGATCAGACTCCAATCCTCTGCAACATCCTTCCATCATGTGCCCAGTTGCTCAAGCATCCGACTGTTACTGCAACAGATTCATCCATCAAGGAGCATTTCCAACATTTAATAGACACTTTTTTTTCCTGTTCATCCACTACATTAGATTTAGGCTAGATTTAGGCTCTCTTCTACACCTGTGTCTGAAAGACAATCCAATTACTTTCCCAGATGATGTAAAAAACATAGGACTGAATCGTTGGGAAGGATATGCCATAACCAGATCAAAATGGAAGGCTCTATTTGTGATTTATAAACAGTTGTAAAGAATATTGTCCTTTTTATATTTTAATAAAAGGATTTAAATATAAAACATAAGTGTTAGAGGCTTATGCAAATGAAGACAGAGCCTGCAGGGACGGGGTGGGACGAGGATAGAGACGAAGCCTGCGGGGACGGGGCATGGATAGGGACAGAACCTGTGGGGTCAGGGTCGGGACAAAATTTATTCCCATATCATTCTCTAGCAGTCACAGGTGTCAAAGTCGGTCCTCGAGGGCCGGAATCCAGTCGGGTTTTCAGGATTTCCCCAATGAATATGCATGAGATCTATGTGCATGCACTGCTTTTAATGCATATTCATTGGGGAAATCCTGAAAACCCGACTGGATTACGGCCCTCGAGGAGGGACTTTGACACCCCTAGCTCATACATAAATACTGGAGATTCACAGGCAGATGCACTCCCAGCAGTGCACTATTGCACCCAAGTAGTTTTTCTCATTGTATGCCTATGGAAAAATAATGTTTAATACATTAAACCCACATTAGCTGGGTGTGTAGTTAATTTAGCTCTGTTAATTATGCCACATGAGAATCTGCTAGTATTTTTTCCCCCGTCATAATTAGCTAAAACAAGCAAAAGTGAACAATGGGGGCAAAATACAGAAAGGGAAGATAAAAACAGATAAATTTATTAAAGGATGGAATGGGGGATCAGACTGAGAAGCAATTCCAGGCATTGTCCCTTTAACTGTTCTCCAGCCCTCTGGGGGCTCTCAATTGAATAATTCATGAGTATTGATTAATCCTTTCAGTAGGTTTCTAGGAGCTGGGATGAATGGAGCGGATCAGCCATGGCAGAGTAACGAGAGCTGTGCATTATGGCAAATGCTTAGGCTTAGGGGTTAGGACAGGGGGTATTTCTATTTGTACTACAGCTTATGCTTTTTAAGCCATGTTAATAGAATAGAATTTGAATTCTATTATGAAATTCATAGATCTGATGCTGTTGGTTTCTTTAAAGCTTTTTTATGTCTTGAGCTACTGCAGAGAAATGGATGCATTATACTGTATACATTGGTAATTATTGCACTCCAGCAGCGATCACATAATACAATATTGTGCAAGGCCTAGAGGTGATGATTTTAGCTTACAGTAAACGTTTTAATACAGTGAAATAAAACAACAGTGAAAGGTGTGGAAATAAAGAATTGATGCTTATGTATCAATAGTCTCACACAACCAGGAAACCAAAAATTCCCCATCTCAGTCTTCCCCAAGTTCTTTAACTGCTAACTTATAGGAACGAGCACCCAGAAAAGCTTGTTTCGTGTGCAGGGGTTCATTCATGCACATCTATCAGGAAAGAGCACACACTGGGTACATAGGCCCCGATTCTGCACAATACGTCTAAGTTAATGGATCTTTTCCTCTAATTAGCAAATAGCATTGCTGTTTGTCCATAAAAATAGGTTTTGCTTGCAATATATCTGTTTTGATGTGCCCCGTTTATGTGGTGCCTTTTTAAATGTATTTTGAGCTTAATAAGACAAAAATAAAAACCCAGAGAGCTATTTAACAGATCACATTAAAGACATCCAAACTGTGCCTAAGTTTCGGAAGAATGTCCAAGGAGTGCCTAAGTTCTATCCATAGAAATCAGATCTACTTGAAGCCCAAACTAAGTTCAAAAGTAGACCTGGTTTTCATTCTCCTACAATATAGGCATGATATTGATGCCCTAGGTCGCTCAGTGTTGTGTAAATGAATTAAAGGATGCCCAAATTGAGTCATTTCCCAAACCACGTCCATTCCATGCCCAAGCCTATTGAGTTAGGCACGAGTTTTAAATATGGGCATCCATGAAATTGTGGCTGCGCCTACAAAGTGGTGTCTAAGTCCTTTGGATGCCTAAGTACCAATTATCGCTTCTTAAGACCCTTAATTGGCTCATTAACTACTTAGAGTGGACGCCTAAACCATGCCTAACTTTAGGCATGACTTAGGCACCCTTTATAGCATCAAGGCCATAGTTGTGACAAACGGACGTCTTCCCCAAGGTTTGCCACAGGGAAAGGAAGGAAAGTATGCAAACCCCAGTGTAGAAGGGCTGACCAGGTCAGTGCCCAGGACAATAAATTAGCTGACTACCTGGTGAGTGACAATGAAATGGAAATAGAGCAGGAAGGCTTAGACTTACCTGAAGCAGTTCCAGAGCCAGGCAGGAAGAAGCTGCCTTGCTATTTTCCATTGCCTGTAAGGCAGAAAGCTCACAAGCAGTTTCCCCTCGGAGAAACGGCATGGGCTGAGGAAGGAATTCACTTCCCCCATCCAAATCCAAGGGGGAGTGGTTCTTTCCCTCAGCTTAAAGCCAGGCTCGTTATAGAGCAGGGGGAGGAAGGAGGAGGAGCAGAACGAGGCTTGGCAGTAGAGCAGAGGCAGGACGGGGCTGAGCAGTTCCTCAGCACTGACTGGGAAATGACTGAGGAACAGGCTGGTAATTTAGCCACTGAATTCCTTCCCCCAGAACCCATGGTGTTGGAGGAAAGTGGGGCTATACAGGAAAGCTAGCCAGAGGAGATGGAAAGCTGAACATCCTGGAAAAGGTCTGTGAACAGAGTTTTGTTTTGGCTGTTTGCTCTTTGAGCTAATGACTGTGGGAGTTACTAGGGAAATAATCCTGTACTGCAATTTCACATGCTGTTTTGCTGGAGTTTGGAAAGGATACAGTAATCTCCTCTGCAGGTTATGTGCACAGCTGAACCAAACGCCAGGCTGTAATGCTGGCTAGTTTTAAAGCCCAGAATTTCCTGACTTCCACACTCCGTGAAAGTGCCCAGCTGTAAGGATAGTGCCATAGCAGCTAACTAACTCAATTAGTCTGCCTGCCTCGTAGGGATGAGGAAATTAACCCTCTCAGGGAAAAGCCTGCTCGGGACTAGGGAGAAAGTCCAGCCCTGCTGGAGAGTGTAAGAGCACTGGAAGACAGCACAGAATATTTCTCAATCATGAACAAGAATGTCTCTCCTGTAAAGCTACAATGGAGAGTTAATTGTGCTAACTGTTTCACCTCCTAGCCTCATGGAATATTAATGACTGTATGTGGTTTACCAACCCAGTCCAGAGCTGACTACTGGGTGACTAAGAGTGAAATGAACTTTTTCTGTTGTTTTTGTATGATGTTCATGCTACCAGGAAAACCTGGAGCGGAACAGTAATTCCACGGCCGGTGGCCGAATAAAAGCTTATGTTTTCACCAAGGCCATTCTGACAAAGCGTGATTTCTTTTAAAGCCCTTGGAGAATAAGCTTAGTTGGGCATTTGCCAGTGACTACCAACTTGAAAGGTGACCCTAATTCTAGAGGGACCACGCCAGTAACAAGCTTCATGTCGCCAGAGGGTGGTGGTTAATGGAAGTCGCTCGAAGGAAGGAAAGGTGACTAGTGGAGTCCCTCAGGGTTCGGTGCTGGGGCCAATCCTGTTCAATATGTATGTAAGTGACATTGCTGAAGGGTTAGAAGGAAAAGTGTGCCTTTTTGCAGTTGATACCAAGATTTGTAACAGAGTAGACACCGAAGAGGGAGTGGAAAATATGAAAAAGGATCTGCAAAAGTTAGAGGAATGGTCTAATGCCTGGCAACTAAAATTCAATGCAAAGAAATGCAGAGTAATGCATTTGGGGATTAATAATAGGAAGGAATCGTATATGCTGGGAGGAGAGAAGCTGATATGCACGGACGGGGAGAGGGACCTTGGGGTGATAGTGTCCGAAGATCTAAAGGCGAAAAAACAGTGTGACAAGGCAGTGGCTGCTGCCAGAAGGATTCTGGGCTGTATAAAGAGAGGCGTAGTCAGTAGAAGGAAGAAGGTGTTGATGCCCCTGTACAGGTCATTGGTGAGGCCCCACTTGGAGTATTGTGTTCAGTTTTGGAGACCGTATCTGGCGAAAGACGTAAGAAGACTTGAGGCGGTCCAGAGGAGGGCGACGAAAATGATAGGAGGCTTGCGCCAGAGGACGTATGAGGAGATACTGGAAGCCCTGAATATGTATACCCTAGAGGAAAGGAGGGACAGGGGAGATATGATTCAGACGTTCAAATACTTAAAGGGTATTAACGTAGAACAAAATCTTTTCCAGAGAAAGGAAAATGGTAAAACCAGAGGACATAATTTGAGGTTGAGGGGTGGTAGATTCAGGGGCAATGTTAGGAAATTCTACTTTACGGAGAGGGTGGTGGATGCCTGGAATGCGCTCCCGAGAGAGGTGGTGGAGAGTAAAACTGTGACTGAGTTCAAAGAAGCGTGGGATGAACACAGAAGATTTAGAATCAGAAAATAATATTAAAGATTGAACTAGGCCAGTTACTGGGCAGACTTGCACGGTCTGTGTCTGTGTATGGCCGTTTGGTGGAGGATGGGCAGGGGAGGGCTTCAATGGCTGGGAGGGTGTAGATGGGCTGGAGTAAGTCTTAACAGTGATTTCGGCAGTTGGAACCCAAGCATAGTACCGGGTAAAGCTTTGGATTCTCGCCCAGAAATAGCTAAGAAGAAAAAAAAAAAAAAAAATTTAAATTGAATCAGGTTGGGCAGACTGGATGGACCATTCGGGTCTTTATCTGCCGTCATCTACTATGTTACTATGTTACTACCCGACGGCTCAAGGTGTTCTCAGAGAGCGTGGGTGTGACATAGTGCACATGTGTGAACCCTCTTGCATGCACATGCATGTGCATTTTATTGGAAAAGAACATGTACTATGGCAAATATTGCACGTTCTTTAAGGACAGCACCACTATCCTAAGGGGAGGAGTGGCCTAGTGGTAGAGCTGCTGCCTCTTAGGTGTCAGTGGGTGCCATGCCGCATTCTGCATACAACCCTAATTAACTGATTTTTTTAAAATTAGTTTTTAATGGTTACCAAACCAATTAAGGCAATTACTAAGGCAATTAAGCCAATTTAAAAAATGCATACAAATTTTAGTTAAGTAGCATGAAATGATTAATTTTGACTGTCTTTAACAATTATAAATATAAAATATTGCCTGAACCAAGATATGATTGATTTTTGCTGGATTTAGAAATATAAAATATTGCTTGAAATAAAGTGTGTTTCTCACAGACTCCAGCTGGCCTTCAAAAGGTGTTAAGCCTCTATTCAGTGAACACAAAGAGATAGCTAGTTAGATAGAGATAGCTTTTCAGAACTTTTCTCTGGAAAATATACACCATAAAAGAAAGTACAGCAGTGTTAACTTCTGTATGCACCATAGGCTAGATTTAATAAAGTTAGTGATCATCACTGCTAACTGACCCGATTCACTAAACGGCCCACCGTGTGTTTTTCCCCTCGATCACCCATTTTCCAATCCAGCCATGCATATTATTAAAATCCCATGCAAAATAGCCAAGCGATTGATTCACTTACATTTCTTGTCTATTTAGCATCGGGTTTTACCAGTCCTAAAATCCAGTTGCTGTAGACCTGTCGGTAACTGTGTTACTGACAGGTCTACCTGTTTGTTTGTTTTTCAATGGCACAGATATTTTGCGTGTATTACACATGCAAAATATCTTCCCCATAAAAAATGGAAAAAATGCCACACCGCTGCCACGGCCTTCCATCAATGACCCCCAACAATCGCACACTCCCCCCCCTGACAAACGCAGCGAACCACCCTAAAACAAATGGCAGGAGGGATGCCCACTCCCTACTGCCAGGAAAGACCTCCCCCTACTCTCCTCCCCCTGAACAAAAAGGCAGGAGGGATGCTCACTCCCTCCTGCCTTCTCAACAATCTTGGAAATAACAGATAAATTGGACATGAGGTTCATTTCTTGATACAGAAGCTGGTTCAGTGGATTATCATATACAGTAAAACCTTGGATTGCAAGTAACTTGGTTTGCAAGTGTAATGCAAGACAAGCAAAACATTTTATAAAATTTCAACTTGATATACAAGCAATGTCTTGCAATACAAGTACATACAGTATACACACATCACAACTCAGCCGATGGTTCTTCTCTCTCTCTGACACAGTAGGAGTGTAGTGACTGTTCTAAATGAGCGAGGTCTTGCAATACAAGTACGTATAGCGTTTTGTATCAAAGTTTTTGGGTTGTGGAATGAATCATCTGAGTTTCCATTATTTCCTATGGGGAAATTCGCTTTGATATACGAGTGCTTTGGATTACAAGCATGCTTCTGGAATGAATTATGCTCGCAAACCAAGGTTGTACTGTAGATAATCTCATTTAAAGTATTATTAGTTCAAGTCAATAGACTACAAAAGTTATTTCCATTTAAAAATTATTGGGGCCTATATGAAATATGTTGATCCCAGCTCAGAACCCAGAAATTTGGGCAGGAGGCCCAAGTTGGAAAAGATGCCAAGAGCAAAATCACCATGGAAACCAAACTTTCTTTTCACCTCTTAGACATGATTTCTCCAGACCAGAATTCAGTTATGTTATAGCAGGATCATTTATGTAAAAAGCTATCCATGCGACACCTCTCTTTTGAGCTAAACCTCCCTTTTGAGGAGGCCGAGGAGAGGGATGATAAGAACATAAGAACATATGAATTGCCGCTTTGACCCTCAGACCAGTGGTCCATCGTGCCCAGCAGTCTGCTTCCGCGGTGGCCCTTAGGTCAAAGACCAGTGCCCTAACTAAGACTAGCCTTACCTGGTAACGTTTTGGTTCAGCAGGAACTTGTCTAACTTTGTCTTGGAGGGTATTTTCCTGTATATAACAGTAGATATGGGCATATCTATATCTGCAACTTGGACTGCTTTTGCCTATGCTATACCTGTCTTGCACTGGGGCCAGTGTGTGTGTGAAGTTTTCAGTGCTGCTGCCCACATTCTTTGTTCTTTGTGAGCCCAGATGAGATTTTCAGCTCCCACTATTACCAGTCCAGCACCTTTCATCATCACTAACCCTCCCCCCCTTTTTATCAATTCGCAATAGGTTTTATTTTCATTGCAGGCTGCGGCAGTAAAAGATCCGATGCTCATGGAATTCCTATGAGCATCGGAACTTTTACCATTTTTACTGCCACGGCCTGCAATAAAAACCCTAGCTGATTGGTCAGTGTGGTTGGTCAGTTTGTGTGTGTGTGTGTGTGTGTGGGGGGGGGGGGGTTCCTTTGGTTTGGTTTCCAACATGCTTTGCGGGATTTTCTTGCCGTAAACAAGTAACTGCCAATGAACATCATATACATCATATACGAATGCCTGTTGATGCCATAGGTCTGGGGTGTCAAAGTCCCTCCTCGAGGGCCGCAATCCAGTCAGGTTGTCAGGAATATGCATGAGATCTATTTGCATGCACTGCTTTCATATTATGCTAATAGTTTTCATGTATATTCATTGGGGAAATCCTGAAAACCCGACTGGATTGCGGCCCTCGAGGAGGGACTTTGACACCCCTGCCCTAGGTGGAGGGGAGGGGGTGGAGAACTACCAGCAAACCATAGAAATGTGAATGTGTTTTTCCACACTGCTTCACCTTTCATCAGCATTAACCTCCCCTTTTTTATCAAGCGCGTTAAGAGTTTTTTTATCCCAGCGGTAAAAGCTCCGACGCTCACAGAATTCCTATGAGCGTCGGAGCTTTTACCGCCATGGCCTACGATAAAAAAACCCTATCGTGGCTTGATAAAAAAAGGAGAGGGGAGGGGTAAATTAGTTACTGTAGAAAAGTGAGGATAAAAAGAAAGGGAGAAAGAGGATGGGAGGGAGAAGGTAGCAGAGATGGGAGAAAGAGAGGCATCTGTGAAATCTATTTCATCTTTAGGATACTGAATGCTGCAGAAGCGATATATAATCAGGAGAGGTAAAATGAGTCAGATTAAGAGTCTTTTAAAACAGATACATGCAAAGTGGCTGACTCATGCTTTTCTACCGCGCTAGACATTTGGTGTGAGGTACATGAACAGAGGGGTTTTGGGGGTCTATCTCTACACGACATCTTTGTGCATGTAATTATCTGAGCAACCAGTCTGGCTAGCACAGAGGGAAGTAGCAGGGTCAGATACACAGTAAACTTCAGTTAAAGCCAAGAAACACTTATTGCTATTTTTCAGTCTCTAGCTTAGTTCCAATGGTCATTCACCCCTTCAGTCACGTCCTTCCATGGCTGATTCACTATGAACCTACTCATCAGTCTGCTTTCTTTCGTCTGGCACCCAAACTTTGGAACGAGCTTCCAAATTGCATTCGTAATGAGAAATCTTTCTCCAAATTTAAATTGCTCTTAAAGACTTTTTATTTTCGGCAGGCTTTCTAATCATATCAGCTGAGAGTTGGTCCTGACCCAAGGCAACGAGGCCTTGTTTAATTGTTATCTAAGTATTCTTCCTATTTTTAATGGTGTTCCTGTTAAATTGCTTTGATTATTGACCTCATAGAATTAATGGGGTTTTTTCCATTCATGCTGATGACCCCCTCCAAATAAAAAAACAATTAAGAATAATTTTGTACATTCCTATCTAACCACCCTAAATTTTTCTTCTTTTTATCTATTTTTCTTTCCCTGTTAACCATCAAGCTAACACTCTTTGGCTCTCTCAGCACTTGTTTTGGTATTGTGTTATACTGAACAGTCTCTCTCCCTCAGACGTATTTTGATAATACAGTATTAATTATTAAAAGAATGACACGTTTAAAAATGACAAGAGACTTCTCTGTCAGATCCTATCTGAAATTTCAGCGTCCTTCTCAGAGCTCAGCAGAATTACTTTTCAATCTGAGGTTTATTTTCTTTCTCTCAATGTTAGTTTTCTCCAAATCTGAACACTGTCACAATACTCAGCTTTATTCCCTCTCACAGTGCTCTAAAATATTCTTTTATGGCTCAGGATCTGCTGAGCCTTTAATACTAATCAGAAAAATCAGCCAGTTCAGTATAATGCTTCATCATCATTCACTCATCAAAATCAGTTCAGGTGCTGTCACATCTATTCTGTTCTGGCTTAATAAATATGACCCGCTGAGCGAAAAAGATACCAAAAATGGAATATATGATTTATTTATACCACAAGATACAAGAGTCAATTGAAAAGTTTCTGACCTAATCAAGAAAACACCTTTTTTTTGGAGGGGGGAGAATGAAATTTATTTTCAACATAGTCTCCTTTTAACTCAGTACATTTGCTCCAACATTTTTCCAGACCTTTCATGTCTTCAATAAAATACGAAACATCTTAACTGGAAAAATAGCGATTTACAGCATCTATGACTGTATAATCTAAAGAAAATTTCTTCCCAGACAGCCATTTTTTCAGGTTCCAAAATAAAAAGAAGTTGCACGGGGCCAAATTGGAGAGTATGGTGAATGGGAAATTAATTTGAACAACAATTCATGCAAGTTTGCCATTGCGATTGTTGATGTAAGAGCTGGTATGTTGTCCTGGTGGAAGAGAACTTTCTTCTTAGTCAAATGAGGATGTTTCATTTTCATTTCAGTGCTTGGATGTTGTAATAAGCCAGCATAGTATTCACCATTAATGGTTTTCCCTTTTCCAGATAGTCAATAAAAATAATCTTGTTGAAATCCCAAAAGATGGTCGCCACCACCTTCCCTGCTGATGGAGTTTCGCTTTCTTCGAAGTCAGTTCATCTGTTGTTGTCCATTGTTTGGATTGTTATTTTGTCTCAGGAATATAAGATGAACCCATGTCTCATCAACAGTCACAAAAAGTCATTCTCATTGTGCTTAAAATGCTCAAGACACGTTGTTGAAATGCCCAATCAAACTCATTTTTGGTCAATGGTTAGCAAATGCACACTCAATTTCTTCATGTCTAAGTATTCATGTAGGATGGTGTGTTCATGTTTTGATGATATGCCGGCAGCCTCTGCTTTCTCATTTAGAGTCAGTCAGCTATATTCCATCATGATTCGGTGAACATCATCAACCATTTCATTGGTTGATGTCATTTTTGGACGTCCAGATCATTCTTCATCAACAATGCTTGTCCGGCCAGTTTAAAATAAGCACCCGGACATTCATCATTGAACATGAAGGAGATGCATCACCACATACTGTCGGCCTCTTTTACAAAGCCACGTGGCTACAGCCCTGAAGCCCTTTAAATTTCTAGGGGCTCCGGGCCGTTAGCACAGCGCAGCCGCTAGCGTGGCTTTGTAAAAGAGGCTGTGTGTCTAACTCAGATTTAATTTCAGTAACATAACATAAAATCAATTTCTAGACCGCATAACCAAAAACTGACTAAGGCATAGTGGACAAAAATAGACCTGTTTTGTAGATCTGGCCACTAGACTTAGCCAGTCAACCAATCCATTGACCAGGTTTATGCTAACATCTAACACACCATAAAATCCACACTAGCTGCTTAATGTAGCTTAGTAAACATACTCCTAAGCTGTCTACATTGGTTTTCTTCTTTCTTATTTATTTTGCTTAAACCCTACACCTTCTGCCACTTTTAAGAAATCCAAGTCTCCATTAAAAACCTTTCATTTTACCCAGCTTTATCCGTCTATTCTCTTTAATGACTCGGTTCCATTTTTAGTGTCCAGAATTGAGTTTTTATATGTTATATGTCTTAATATATTTTATTTACTTGACTTGAAATACTCCTTTTTCTATAAAGAGTCAAGGATGTTTACTAACCCACTTGGAGAAATTGCGCACCAGAACCGTGGAATGAACAAGGAGTCATCCAGAAGTGGAACAAAGGAGCTTACATGGTTAATATCTGGTCCCATCACTATTCTAAATGCAGAAGTTATATTGTAATTCTTATACACTGTTCCCCACTACCCAATATTCAACTTGTGCTAGTCGGCTTTTTTTATACTGCTTTTCTGGCAGGTAGACTAGATGGGCCATTTGGTCTTTATCTGCCATCATGTTTCTGTGTTTCTATGACTAAAACAGAAAGATATGATAGGAACTACAATACAAAATAAGACAAGAACCATTCAAGCAAGATGAGAATTCACAACCACAGTAAACCAAAACAATAAACTCATCCAGCAAACAAGAGCCAAAATGGCTGTCATGTGGGAGATAGGACATACAAGCACATATAAGCATACTGGATAAAAGTCACTACAATGGCTTTACTTATTAATTAGCCCATCAAGTCTCCAAATGCCTTACATATTTAACACTGGTATCCAGATACAGTCTGCTGCTGAACACCTGGGTATAACTTGGCCAGTGCTACTTATCTTGGTACAAGCATAATCAAATAAAGTTGGGACAGCCTTTTTGCTGTCCTAACATTATTCAGGCTGTAACCTGGTTAGCTAACTGACTATCACCCCTAACCATGTAAATGCCAACTCTCCTCAGAATCTGCTCAGACCGCTCCATCACAGCTGTCAAGGCTGTCTGTCCAGAATTCACTGACATTTTTCCAGATACTACTACTACTATCCATTCAGTCATGTCTGACCCTTGGATACTCAGTAGGCTAGTCCTCACCATGCTTCCCTGTTTTCCACGGCTTCTTTCAATTGCTTGATGCTCATTCCCTTGTCAGTGTTGATGGTATGCAGCCAATGGGCCTTTGGTCTCCCTTGCTTCCTTTTATCACTGACCATTCTGAGTAGCACCTCTTTTTCTATTGAATTTACCCTCATCACATGTCCAAAATAGATCAGTTTCTGTCTGGTAATCTTGCCTTCCAGGAACAACTCTGGGTTTTTATGATCAAGAACATCTTTGATGGTGATCCTAGCTGTCCATGGAATTCATAGAAGTCTTCTCCAGCACCACAGCTTGAAGGCGTCAATTTTTCTTCTATGTGCTTTCATGAGTGTCCATGTCTTGCAGTAATAAGTCATGATTGGGAACTCAGTCATTGTTTGATGGTGCTACTGAAAATCTAGAAATGGACCCAATGAGTGAGATATACTCTGGTAGAAGCCACTTCTCCCTTGCTGAATATTGACCCCATAATGTCTCATTATTTGCTTTTCTCTCTTCCTCTGTCACAGTCTACCTTTTTTGCCTGATTCTCTATCTCAGAGTCATTCAAATTCTGCACATCTTCACCAACCAAATTTATGCTGGCTTTTACAAAGCTGCAGTAGAGGTTTCTACTGTGGGCTGGTGAGATAAATGCTCCGATGCTCTGAGCGTCGGAACATTTACCTCACCGGCCCATGGTAGATACCTCTACCTTGGCTTTGTAAACGAAGCCCTTCATTTTTATCCTTCTTCTCTTTACTCACAGTTTATTTGTATTGCTAGCAGTTGCTCTACCCTGGGAGTTACTATAGAAACAGGCATGGACTCATGCAGCAGAGAGACTTTAAGTTAATACAGACACAACAGGGCACTAAGCATATGATCTCAGGGTGGCAAAACAGGTCGAACATAACATAAATCTTTATTTATGTACCGCATTAGCCTTTCAGTTCAAAGTGGTTTGCAGAATGAAAAACCAGGGAGAAAATGTATTTCTTTTATTTATTTATTCATTTATTTATTTAGCCCGTCCTCCCAAAGGAGCCCTGAACGGGTTAAAAGAGTCCATTCACAATATAAGCAGGACAAACTTTGGTGGGAAAAACAAACTTGGTGTACATAGAGGTATAAATTTCAGCTTTTACCGTATAGTCATACCATACAGATTTGGAGATATAGAATTAGTGGACATAGGGTGTTTCAAATTGCAGCATGTCCGAAAAGCCATAGCCTATGGTGGTTTAAATTACATCATTTTCCGTATGGACATAGCCTAACATAAGGTAAAATAGCTTTGTAGGTTTGTGCGTCATTGAAGTATGGTGGGTTTTTGGGTGGGTGGTCCGACGTAAGGGTCAGTCAGGGATGCAGATGTAAGATAAGGAGCTGAGTTTGTAAAGAGGAAGGTTTTCAAGGCCTTCCTGAAAGTTCCATAGATAGCAAATTACAACATTTAAGGAATAATACAAGTTTGCAATCACATATAACAATTAGCGACTGAAATAATGAGAAGGGGTGGTCTTAGACTTAGATTAACCATGTAAATTGGATTTAATTTAAACTGTGTCATCCTGTTTGGGGATGAGGTGACAGTGAAAGCCAGGAAGATGTTTGGGTGCATAAGGAAAGGAATGGACTGTAGGAAAAACAAGGTGATAATGCTGTTGTACGAGTATAAGTCTCTGGTGAGGCCTCATTTGAAATACTGTGCACAATTTTGGAGACTGCGCCTTCAAAAAGATATAAATAGGGTAGAATCAGTCCAGAGGGCTGCTACAAAACTGGTTAGTGGTCTTTGTCATAAATCATATGGGGACAGATTTAGAGAACTTAATGGCCCTGATTCTATATAGGATACCCAGTCTCAGAAGCTGCCTAAGTGGCTTTTGAAAAACATGCACTGGCGTCCTATAAAGAATCGCACCTAAGCCCACCTAATAACCTGATTCTCTAACCAGTGTCCATATCACAGGCACCAATTAGAAAATCAGGTTGCTGCTGAGCTTATCATGGCAAGGGATCTCCCTGATGTGATAAGTTTAGGGGCTGCTCGTCCCCCCCATATATTGCTGGCAAGAGGAATGCTCAGTCCCTCCTTCCAGAACCCCCCCGTACATTGCGAGCATCCCCCTGCAGGATCATTTTCCAACAATGTATAATATGTGGAATCACATAATTGGCGTTGTGATTCCACATATTATACATTGTTGGAAAATGATCCTACCCAAGCTATCCAGGATGTGATTTCTCATGTCCTGGTGCAGGCTCTTGAGACTAATGTCATCACTGACAAAGAATTCAGGTTTTTAAGTTGCAAACATCCCCGGACACCTGTAATTTATTTTGTTCCGAAGATTCATAAATCTTTGGCCAATCCTCCAGGTCGACCAATAGTGTCTGGCATAGGATCTCTTTTGGAGCCTTTATCTGCTTTTTTGGATTTACATCTCAAACATAGGGTTCCTCTGGTGCCCTCTTATGTTCTTGATTCTACGAGCACGATTCAATTTTTATCATCTCTCCAGGACATACCAGTTCATGCTACACTTCTGACTTTTGATATTTCAGCATTATATACTAATATCCCCTAGAAGGAAGCCATGGAGGTTCTTAAGATTGAATTACAAGCTCAAGAATTGTCAGATACCCGGATTCAGTTTTTGTTAGATCTTGCTAAAATAGCATTGGGCATGAATTATTTTCAATTTGATTCTGATTTTTACCAACAGATTAAGGGCACAGCCATGGGGTCTAAAATGGCTCCTTCCATCGCATGCCTTTATGTATCTCAGTTTGAGGCCAAATTTTTGTACCCTTCTGAATTTTGGGAATTTTTCCTGTTTTGGAAGAGATACATAGATGATGTGTTGGCTGTTTGGATTGGCACTTCTGAGAATCTGACTCGTTTTTTTGATTGGCTTAACTTCTGTGATCCCAATTTACAGTTTACCATGACTATGGACCCCTTTCGGGTCTCTTTTTTGGACGTTAATATCACGCTGACCAATGGCTGTTTTCATACCACCATCTGTCGTAAGCCTACTGATAGGAACAATTTGCTACAGTATGATAGCTTCCACCCCAAACATCTTAGGAACAATATACCCACTGGACAATTTTTGCGTCTGAGAAGACTTTGTTCCACGGTGGAAGAATATGTCCAAAGAGCTGATGAAGTTACTCAAATATTTCTAATCAAGGGCTACCCCCCTACAGTGCTCAAGAAAGCTTACAAACGTGGCTTATATGCTAATCGCTCTCTGCTATTACAAGTGCAGCATGAATCAGAAGCCAGGTCGTTGGTCTGTGTGTTGCCTTATTCCATCCACGCTTTCCAAATCAAGAAAATTATCAAGAAACATTGGTCCATCATGCAGTATCATGAAGCTTTTCAAGAACCTCCCAGATTTGCCTTTTCTAAATCTCCTAACCTCAGACTACAATTAACACATTCCCAGTTTTTGAGATCAGGGGTTTCCAACCCTGTGAGGGGTCAACATTCCCCTTGTGGACATTGCAAAGTGTGCCCATTAAGTGTTACTACTCATCAAATGTCATTGTCCTCACGATTTAAATACACTCAACATGAGACCAACTGCGATTCTCACCATGTAGTTTATGCTATCTCGTGTCCTTGCCAGCTGGTATATGTAGGAAGTACAACCCGTCCTTTGAAGCTTCGCATCAGTGAACATATGAGCCGCATACGCACTGTTGTACATGAAGCCCCCTGGTTCATCACTGGCACAGTAAGAAACATGCCTTGTCTGATCTTAGGTTTACAGTATTAGATCGTTACTGTACCAATAGGGGCGGCGATACAGCGCGTATGCTGTGGAGGAGAGAGCAGAAGTGGATTTTTAATTTGAATACTCTCCACCCGAATGGCCTTAATAACGAGATTGAATGGGTTGCTTTCCTCTAGTCCGGTCTGGCTTGTCCAACTTTTTTGTTTTGCAATTTTGGAGTTCTGCTTACGTTAGTATTTTTTGCTTATGTCAGAGTTCTTGTGCTTATGTCAGAGTTTTTGAGCTTATGTCAGAGATTTTTTGTGCTTATGTCAGAGATTTTTTGCTTATGTCAGAGTTTTTGTGCTTATGTCAGAGGTTTTTCATGATGTCATCACATTCATTAAGTCCGGTCGCCTCCCCCCTCCGGTTTATAAACCGGAGTGGATGCCGGCGTTCTCTGTTGCATGAAATACTTTTCTACATTTTGCATAGTATGTATATTGTTGTGCTCCTTTCTATCATGGCAGTTGTAAAGCATTTTATTTTAGCTTGGCTATGTGGTTTTATGAAGCTTTTAGCCCATATCTATAGCTTTTTTGACATTCATATATTTTTGAGCAGTGCTATGGTTATCACCTTTCTTCAGAATCAAGTTTCTTTTTCTGGCGGGGTCTCCTGAAGCAGACACCAAAACGGGGCCGCGTCGGGACCCCAGATAGCTTTTGCTATTTGAATCAAGTCAAGTTGAAAGTATCAGTGGCAACCTGAATTGCAAGAAAGTTTCTTTTGACCTATTTGCATACAGTATTTTCAATTAAGTAATCAAGTGTTACAAATCCAGTTGACACATTCTTACACCTTTGAGCTGGTCTCGCTTTTAACATTGATTAAACAATGATTGGAAGACAAACTCTTTTCCCAAGAGGGGGTAACCTCTCCCTCTTCAGAGTTTTATTTCTCTGAGCTAAGTTTTTGTACAGCGAGCCCTCCTCTTAGGCTGTGTATACTACTGAGTCAGTCTGTTTTCTCTTACAGACCTATTAGAGCAGCAAAAAAAAACCCCAAAACCCACTCGCTGCCGCTGACTGAACATTGACCAGATTGTATGTTGCCATGGTGCATCTAAACATAGAAACAATGGCAGATAAAGCCCAAATGGCCAATCCAGTCGGCCCATCCACAGTCTCCTCTTCTCCCTAAGAGATCCCATTTGTCTGTCCATAGAAACATGGTGGTAGATAAAGCACGTTAATTCTTGAAATTTATGAAGCATCAACTCCCAACTCAACAAAGCTAATGACAGAAAGACCTCTGCTAGATAGGGGGCAAAGTGATAATTGTGATAATTCAGCTGGTAGTCTATCAGGTCCTGCAGCTTTCTTTTCAATTTGGTGATAATTGATCACAATTCTTGGATGATGAATGGGTGATCAATATTTGAATGAAACATGAGTTTTAACTTAGGTAAATCAATATTATGAAGCCAGGCATCAATGTGTTCTTGTGTATTTGTAGAACGAACATAAGAACATGTTTTACTGGGTCAGACCAATGGTCCATCAAGCCCAGTAGCCCGTTCTCACGGTGGCCAATCCAGGTCACTAGTACCTGGCCAAAACCCAGCGAGATTGATATAAGTCCTGAAAAAATGTAGAGAAGCTGTTTATAATATCATGAGTATTAGACAATTTAATCTTTTCAATATGTTTTTTGAGTTTAGTGTGGCGTAATTGCCATTGTAAGTGTTTGTGGGATATATCAGACCCCTCAATAAAGGAACTTTTGGTCAAATTTAAGTAGTATGTTGTTTTTTTCAGTCTCCTCACGCACGCACTCCTCATCCTACCTAAGTTTCAGAAAATTTGTAAAAACAAGCTTGTTTAACCGATTGTAACCTAAGATCTCTTAAGCCCTATCTCTTTAATACTCTAACCGAATCGTTACCTAAGATCTCTTATGCCTTACCTCTGTATTCTGCTCACTTGTATTTTGATGACTTTACATTGTGCCTATATTCGCTGACTGTCCAGCTCTTCTTTATTGTAAATCACCTCGAACTACTACGCCTTTGGCGGTATATAAGAATAAAATTATTGTTGTTTAATTTGTTGTAGTAAATTTGTTGTTTAATTTGTTGTTTAATTATTGTTGTTTAATTTGTTGAAGTAAATACAGAGGTGTGTGTATTTTATAACCTAGAGCTGCACTCTTTCCAAAGTAAAGCCCTGAACACATCTGCACATGGGTTGTGGAACCATATGTGCTTTCTTGTCATCATATGTTTATTATGTGGTAACTTTATA
Source organism: Geotrypetes seraphini (assembly GCF_902459505.1). Classification (NCBI taxonomy): domain Eukaryota; kingdom Metazoa; phylum Chordata; class Amphibia; order Gymnophiona; family Dermophiidae; genus Geotrypetes; species Geotrypetes seraphini. The sequence continues at coordinate 212,292,573 of NC_047089.1, read as the reverse complement.
CTAGGCCTTCAATGTGCATAGAACCCTTTTTTCAAATTACCCCTTTTAAAGCTATTCTTTAGGATGTTTTCCCCTTCCTAGATTCCATCAACATTTTAACTGATTTATTTTTCTGCTCATCACTCCGGCTTGGTTGTTTTTCTTTCCTGAAATAACTCCATTAATGATCACATGTATGTACTGCCAGAGCTATACACACACAGTTCTGTTCCAGCACGGGCTGCAGCAATTTCCAGTCCAAGGTTTCAGCCTCTGCATTGGGGTTTCTTTTGTTTTTTTTCAATTTGTGGATCTTTATGTTTTCTGTGAAGTGGCAGCAAATTAAAGCTTTGGACACAAGGTAAAAGTGTTTTGGAAATCATGCGAGCAAAAACCTGTAGGCTTTTTTCCATTCTTGCTCCCGTCGTCCAAAACTTTAATCTGAGTATAAGTGATTAGCAGTACATCTTCATCGGTGTTAAAATTTGCCCAGTTTCCAAATTATACAATACAAGAGAAGGACAAAGCAATCCTGCTGGAGCTCTGAAGGGATCAGCAGGGCTGTGTGTTGACTGTGGTTGTCTAATTACTGCCATGGGCTCTGCTTTTGCATTTGAGCCCTCAGAGATCAGCATGAATCTGAAGAAATACTCGTACATAACCATAGTTTATTTAGAATTATCAAACTGCTGCAATTACCAAGCCACAGGAGAATTAATTGTGCAGTTATACACGTCATATTAGTCGAGCGTTTGTCTGCTAGTTTAGTAAGAAGTGGTTAAGTCCCTGGTGTGCACATTGCTTGTAATACCACAAACTACTCTAGCAAAGAGGGGCAGAAGGGCCCCTTTATTCACTGGAAGGGCCAAACAAGCCAAGCTCTGTCTTAACCCCTATATCTTCCTGATTGTTCATGATGTGTAGGAAAAATATTGGTAAGGCCATGACCCCTGTGGTCCATCCCGTTCCACTGCCTATGCTGGCAAAAGAGTGGAAAAGAACCCTTAATATTTACCTCTAATTGCATGCAGGCAAGTACAAAATTTGGCAGTGGAGGAAGAATATATAATGCAAAAATAATCCATGGATAATAATTTAAAACAAAACAGCACGACACTATAAATTGCAAAGGAGTGGGCATAACTTTGGAAATGTATCTTGCATGCCGGGGCACTTGTCCTTTTCTTATGCCATTTTTCTTGGACACTGTGCCTCCTCTCTTCAACCTTCAATCTTGCATCAATAGGTTCTCCACAAAGGTCCTTCCTTCCTACCTCCCACAGGTACTGCTCTGCAGTCAGAATACTTTTCATTCTCTCTCTTCATGTAATGAGGCTCCTCTGTGTTCTCAAGACCTAGAAAATGAAAAGGCAAACTCAGCGCTAAGGCCTGACTTCTTCCGTTATTGCTGTGTCTCTGCAAGAAAGTACATCTTCCCCTACGGAGAGAGGCTTATGTGTTGTTGCTTCTCATAGTGCTAATGTTATTTCTGATGCATGAACAATACAAGTGAATCATTTGGTTTTATTTGGAGGAAGGGCTGAGGTTTTCTGGTTCAGGTGCTGCCTCTGCACCCAGAGGTCTCTGCAAGAGACCAGAGGTTGTGTGATCAAATCCCAGTGCTGCTCCTTGTGAGCCTGGGCAAATCACTTAATCCTCCTGAAATGCCAAAGCCACAAAAAAGGTGGTATACAAGTCCCATATTCCCTTTCCACTGGGCAGCCTATGGCCGGGGTAGGCCTGCTCTTACCATTGGAAGCTAAGCAGGGCCAGGCCTGGATGGGAGACCACCTGGTGCTGTAGGCTGAGAGGGCCCATGTTGGGCAGCAGTAACATGGTAAAGCCGCACACTGCACGGGAGAAGGCAATGGCAAACCTGTACTCTGCCATGAAACACCACAGGGTGTTACCAGGGGTTGGTAGCTGACTCAGTGGCATAATCCACACCATTTGTACCCATAGCCCACAGAATCTCATATAAAATAGCCTTATTAACCTTTAAAAGACTATCAGCTAAAGCTCCTTTGTTCAATGATTTTTATTAGAATTTTCAAAAATCATAATGCAATACAGAAGAAAAACAAACATGTGAATCATATACACTTTCTTGCAGGATAATTAGAATACATAGATGAGGGTATGCCAATATCTTCCTATTCCAAGTCAAAGGACAAAGCATATCTCAAGTTAAACGATAGGAACTTATAATAGAGATCAAACTCACATGGGGTGCAAAAGTCCATGACTTTACCCCAAGTCTTATTAAAAGAAGAGATAGTGTTCAATGTGAGTGCTGCAGTTTTTTCATATTTATCATATAGAGAAACAGTATTCCACCATTCATTATAACTTATAGTAGTAAAATCCTTCCAGTGAGAAAGTATCAATTTCAACGCTATCAGAATAAGAGAACTTAGTAGTTTATTTTCATATTTATCCAATTGAGGGGTCAATATAGAGCCACCTAATATTATTAGTTGCAATGAAACTGGATCTTTTAACGATAGGATCTGGCTTATGGTAGATCAGGTTTCAGTCCAGAACGGTTGCAGTAAAGTACAATGAAATAGCATAGGATCCAAAGTTCCAATTTGGGCAGTGCAAGACCAACATAAATTTGAATCGTGTGAAGGTAACTTTGATAGCTTGTGCGAGGTCCAGTATGGTACAGGAAAAGAACCATTTGTTTATGAGCAGCTGCTTGCAATGAACTGAAGGAATTTAGCCACACATTTCCCCATTGAGTAGGAGATAAACTAAAGGAGAGGTCTTTTTCCCATACGTCATATACCGTATTTTCACGCATATAACGCGCGCGTTATACGCGTTTTTACCTACCGCGCATACCCCTCGCGCGTTATATGCGTGAGCGCGGTATACGAAAGTTTTCAAACATAGTTCCCACCCCGCCCGACGCCCGATTCACCCCCCCAGCAGGACCACTCGCACCCCCACCCCGAACGACCACTCGCACGCGCTCCCACCCGCACCCGCATCCACGATCGGAGCAAGAGGGAGCCCAAGCCCTCTTGCCCGGCCGACTCCCCGACGTCCGATACATCCCCCCCCCCCCCCGGCAGGACCACTCGCACCCCCACCCCGAAGGACCGCCGACTTCCCGACAATATCGGGCCATAAGGGAGCCCAAACCCTCCTGGCCACGGCGACCCCCTAACCCCACCCCGCACTACATTACGGGCAGGAGGGATCCCAGGCCCTCCTGCCCTCGACGCAAACCCCCCTCCCCCCCAACGACCGTCCCCCCCAAGAACCTCCGACCGCCCCCCCAGCCGACCCGCGACCCCCCTGGCCGACCCCCACGACCCCCCCACCCCCCTTCCCCGTACCTTTGGAAGTTGGCCGGACAGACGGGAGCCAAACCCGCCTGTCCGGCAGGCAGCCAACGAAGGAATGAGGCCGGATTGGCCCATCCGTCCTAAAGCTCCGCCTACTGGTGGGGCCTAAGGCGCGTGGGCCAATCAGAATAGGCCCTGGAGCCTTAGGTCCCACCTGGGGGCGCGGCCTGAGGCACATGGTCGGGTTGGGCCCATGTGCCTCAGGCCGCGCCCCCAGGTGGGACCTAAGGCTCCAGGGCCTATTCTGATTGGCCCACGCGCCTTAGGCCCCACCAGTAGGCGGAGCTTTAGGACGGATGGGCCAATCCGGCCTCATTCCTTCGTTGGCTGCCTGCCGGACAGGCGGGTTTGGCTCCCGTCTGTCCGGCCAACTACCAAAGGTACGGGGAAGGGGGGTGGGGGGGTCGTGGGGGTCGCCAGGGGGGTCGCGGGTCGGCTGGGGGAGCGGTCGGAGGTTCTTGGGGGGGGCGGTCGTTGGGGGGGAGGGGGGTTTGCGTCGAGGGCAGGAGGGCCTGGGATCCCTCCTGCCCGTAATGTAGTGCGGGGTGGGGTTAGGGGGTCGCCGTGGCCAGGAGGGTTTGGGCTCCCTTCTGGCCCAACTACCAAAGGTACGGGGAAGGGGGGTGGGGGGGTCGTGGGGGTCGCCAGGGGGGGTCGCGGGTCGGCTGGGGGAGCGGTCGGAGGTTCTTGGGGGGGGCGGTCATTGGGGGGGAGGGGGGTTTGCGTCGAGGGCAGGAGGGCCTGGGATCCCTCCTGCCCGTAATGTAGTGCGGGGTGGGGGTAGGGGGTCGCCGTGGCCAGGAGGGTTTGGGCTCCCTCCTGGCCCGATATTGTCGGGGAGTCGGCGGTCCTTCGGGGTGGGGGTGCGAATGGTCCTGCCGGGGGGGGGGATGAATCGGACGTCGGGGGGGGGGTGAACGGAGAGTCGGGACAGCGCACGGAGAGGCGGGGCAGTGCACGGAAGTCAGGGGGGTGAACGGAGAGTCGGGACAGCGCACGGAAAGTCAGGGCAGTGCACGGAAGTCAGGGGGGGTGAACGGAGAGTCGGGACAGCGCACGGAAAGTCAGGGCAGTGCATGGAAGTCAGGGGGGGTGAACGGAGAGTCGGGACAGCGCACGGAGAGGCGGGGCAGTGCACGGAAGTCAGGGGGGGTGAACAGAGAGTCGGGACAGCGCACGGAGAGGCGGGGCAGTGCACGGAAGTCAGGGGGGTGAACGGAGAGTCGGGCAGCATGCGCGGTATAATCGTGAGCGCGTTATACCAAAGTTTTTGTGCTTATCATCGTGGTTTCTGCGCGCTATACACGTGTGCGCGTTTTATACGGGTGCGTGTTATTTGCGTGAAAATACGGTAATGCTAAAGGACTGGAAAATTTATTGTTTTTTTAACAGTTTATACCAGTTAGACGCATCTCCTCTTTTGATTCGAAATAGAGCACACCAAAGTAAAATAGAAGGGACTTCAGGCAATATGGAGGGTTTTTTTGAGAAAAGCTTTATTGATTGTTGTAGTTGAAGCCATTGATAAAATTGAGAGGGTGGGACGTGGAATTTATCCATTAAGCTAGCAAAGCTTATCATAGTGTTATCATGAAGTAATTGGGAAACGTTCCAGATTCCGGTTTTAATCCAGGATTTCCATTCGATGTGTTTACCTTGGATTTGTACTTGAGGGTTACACCAGATAGAAGAAGATATAGTTGAATTCCATGGATGATCGGCGAAGGCATCGATCTCTTTGAGTGCAATTGCTGTGGCTTGGATAATGGAATTGACGATCAGAGAATCTGTCGCTATGAATAGAAAATGATGTAGAAATTCTTTAGTATATAATTTGTGTTCTAATTGTAACCGTGTAGGAATTTGTCGATCATCAGGAGTTATCAACCATTGGGAACCTTGTCTGCATAAGAAAGCTATGTGATAATCATACATACTAGGGAAATTAACTCCTCCGTTATTTTTATTTGATTTCAACTTTTTAAGTGCAATTCGAGGGACTTTGTTATTCCATAAAAATTTTGATAGTAGAGCTTCTATCTTAGAATAGATATTCAGTGGAAGTAGAAAGGGTATCATGGAAAGGATATAAGTAATTTTAGGAGATAGTACCATTTTAATAGAGTCCAATCTCCCCCACCATGTAAGCTTCAATGGAGGCCATTGTGATGTTGTGGTCTTGATTAAATGGAAAATGTGGTCGACGATAAAGGAGGTAGATTCCTCAACAGTAGTACCAAAATAAATTCCCAAGTATTTTAACCTGGTCTGAGTATACTTAAGATCATGCTGCGATATAACGTTTCTACATGGGAAATCAGTCAAGGGCATTACTTCCGTCTTGGAACTATTTAATTTATAGCCTGAAAGAGGAGCGTAAGATCGTATAGTCTTGAGAACATGCGGTATTGAGTCCAATGTAGTATAGATCAATACGTCATCTGCTTACGCTGAGAGTTTGATCTCCAAATCTTCTACTCGTATTCTGATTATGTTACAGTTAGATCTCAGTGCAATGAGGAGGGGTTCCAACGCTATATTGAATAGTAGAGGAGACAATGGACAACCTTATCTCGTCCCTCTCGACGGATTAAAGGAGGCAGAGAAAATGTCATTGATACAAAGTTTAGTTGAGGGATTCGAGTATAGTAGTTTAACCATTTTGATAAACTGATCTGGTATGCCAAACCATTCCATCGCTTTGAAGAGAAAGGACCACTCTACACGGTCGAAAGCCTTCTCTGCATCCAAGGCAATAGCAACAAAAGGGTCTGTTAGTTGAGATGCATGAACAGCTAAAGCTCCAACATTTTTAGAAAGACGCCTTATCCTATACATTCCAATAAGAACTCTAAGATCTGAAGACAAAAAATTTTCTTGTTGTCCCACCCCTAAGAATTATAAATACATGGCGAGATACAATTTTCTCGGTTACAGCACCACAAATATGGAACGCGTTGCCAGCTCATATAGGTTCAAAGGAATGTTAAAATATTGGCTACATAAGGACGCTTTTAAGACCTGACTTA